>NC_045805.1:17999384-18312406 GCF_009873245.2 Balaenoptera musculus | reverse complement strand
AACTTACTTTTATCTTTGATTATAATCTAAATTATCTTGCATACATGGAAAAATTGCTATTTAGAACAGTCCTATAAATAGATATTAAAAACTGAATTAGCTCATTAAGATTCTTTATAATTCTGCCATTCTCCCAAGGAATACTACATACGCAACCTCTATTCTTTATTGCTTATCAGAGTGAATGGATACTCATCTGCTTATAAGACTGCAGCATAATATTAAAATGCAAATAAATAAAATATTCTGACCAATTAAAATGGAAAAGAGTAGTAAATTATGGTGATTCTCCACATATTATCACTCTTGAACTTTATCATCTATAAAATGGGAGGTAAAAATATCTCACTGGACTGTTGTTTACATCAATTTTAAAAATTTTAAGTGCTTTGAAAATAGTAATGTATTAAATACATGTATGCTATTCTCAGTATTTCCTTCTACAAACTATTCCTGGGAAAGATGAAGCTATACATGAAATTTTAGTACCATACTATACAGAAGACTTTATGATGAAAGGTTTATGGTAATTCTCAGAATCATTTCTTATTATGAATTTCATTTAAGTTCCAGTTTATTGTTCTTATTATAAAATATAACTGTAAAGTGACCTGTCTCACATTCTTATGTTATCATAAAATAAATATACTTGCTCTTGAATCAAGAAATTTAGTACTTTGCTTTTCTGTATATCTGTGGACTAACGTCTTTCTGAAAAATGTCACGTATAAACTTTCAAAATCTTTGTTGGTTACCAAACCTCCATTGATTTTATGCCCTCTGCTATAGCAATACATGCCAAGAAATTAATCTCATCAACACTTCTGTAAGTAAATACATCATAGAGCCATAAAGCCTCTCAAAGTGTATAATAGGAATTCATACATTATATTGATAGAATATTATCATTGGTACTGGAAAACTTTCAGAAAGTTTACATGTGAATGGAATATCAATTTTCCTTTACAGACTGTTTAAATGGCTTAAAATAATTAAACCAACACTACAGCAGCCCGTTTCACTAATGTTGGTATTTTGTAGGTATCATCTTACTAAGACAACTCCTAGAAATTTACCAGTTTTCAAAATACATTTCAGTAGTCCCCCCTTATCCATGGCTTCACTTTCCGTGGTTTCAGTTACTCGTGGTCAACCTGGGTCCAAAAATATTAAATGGAAAATTCCAGAAATAAAAAATCCATAAGTTTTAAATTGCTCACCATTCTGAGTAACATGATGAAATCCCACTGTGTCCTTCCTGGGTTGTGAATCATCCCTTTGCCCAGTGTATCCCACGCGTTAGTCACTTAGTAGCCGTCTTGGTTATCAGATGGACTGTCATGGTATCACAGTGTTTACATTCAAGTGACCCTTATTTTACTTAATAATGGACCCAAAGTGCAAGAGTAGTGATGCTGGTAATTTGGATATATTAAAGAGAAGCTGTAAAGTGCTTCCTTTAAGTGAGAAGGTAAAAGTTTTCAACTTAATAAGGAAAAGAAAACAGTATGCTGAGGTTGCTAATACCTACAGTAAGAATGAATCTTCTATTTCTGAAATTGTGAAGAAAGAAAAAGAAATTCATGCTAGTTATACTGTCACACCTCAAACTACAAAAGTTACAGCCACAGGGCGTAATAAATGCTTCGTTAAGATGGAAAAGGCATTTAATTTATACAAGAAGATATTTTGAGAAAGAGAGAGACCACATTCACATAACTATTATTACAGTATGTTGTTACAAGTGTTCTATTTTATTATCAGTTACTGTACCTAATTTGTAAATTAATCTGTATCATAAGAGTGTATATATAGGAAGAAAATTTTTTTTCTCTGAATTTACCTTTTTATTGTCTCCTGTTCTTGTTTTGTGTGTTCAGCAGCTTTTAATTCTCTCTCTGATTATTTAATTTCAGTTTCTTTGAAGTTTTCTTCTCCTTTCATTGCCTCATTCCATTTTTCTGTTTGTGTTTTAGGTGTCTCATATTAGAGGTTTTTCTCAAATATCTGGTAATCTTTTGTTATATGTTCATATTTTAAAACAAACTAGAAGCTCTGTGTGCATGGAGTGAGCTTTTGGCCAATGGGTTCCACTCATTGCTGTTCTGGCTGGGCCATTTCATATGAGGGGCTTTGACTATCAGTATTGTTAGGTCTTTTTCTCTTTGGTTGGATTTCTCCTGCCTGGTAGTCCACAGCCTAGCTGCTGTTTTGTTCAGATGCCCTTTGATGATGGAGCCATAGGTATATTTAATAAAGGGGGCCATCAGCTCATATACTTAATGAGCTGTTATTGAGCTGTTTGAGTGTTTTTACCACGTCTTTGTTTACTTTTTCAAGAAAAGCAC
Organism: Balaenoptera musculus; assembly: GCF_009873245.2. Classification (NCBI taxonomy): domain Eukaryota; kingdom Metazoa; phylum Chordata; class Mammalia; order Artiodactyla; family Balaenopteridae; genus Balaenoptera; species Balaenoptera musculus. The sequence continues at coordinate 18,310,058 of NC_045805.1, read as the reverse complement.
ATTTTTAAAACTTAGGACCTCAGTCTGGGAAAAGTGGGACTAAATCATGAAGTTCATGTGCTGGATGGATTTATTCACCAAATCCAGAGTTAGGTTACTTCTTCTTGAGGCAGATAGAGATAGTTTTAAGAAAAATAAATGTATAATGGTGATTGTGAACTTATGGAACTACCACATGTTTAAGCTTGGATGGTAGGGATGAGGAAGAGATTAATTGATAAAGGAACGTCAGTGAATATCAGTTATTGGATTTTAAAGTTAAAGATAGCAGACATACTCTCCTACAAAACATATTTTGGTGACATTTACCACAGAGACCAAGAACTGAACTTGATTATTAGCCTAATTAAGTATGGCATTTTCTACTGCATATTTTCAAGGATGAAGCAAGCAGCTTGAAGGTAAGCAGATTTGTCTTCTAGCAGATTTTAAACTGTGATAAAATGAGAGTTTAGGACAGAAGGAAAGACAACTAATAAAGATATTTGTAATCTGTGGTATATAATGCTTTATTCCTTGTAAGCTCTAGGTGCTATAAGAGTTAAAAGTTCAAGCTGAAAAATCTACAAAAACCACTCTGAAAATCTATACTTTTTTATTTCATTGCTCTTTGGTGCTAAGAGGTTCTCAAGAAGGTGAGTATCTTATGTACCATTTGTGCTGTAATATTTAATTACAGTGAGTGTACAGAAGATTAGCTGTCTCAGAGATTCTTTTGAAATCAGATTGCACATCAAAACTGCATTGTGCCCTGCTAAGTAAGCAAATTTAAGAAAGAGGAGAAGGTGATGTCAAGACTTACTGCAAAATGAACAAATAAAGGAATAGGATTTGCTTGGTGTTCAGCCTATTAAAGCATGGCCAAATGTCAGCCTTCATTTGTCAACTTAAATATATTTTTCTAAAATTTACGAAGATTCAGTTTATGGAAAGTATCCTTTAGCTAGTATTTGAACTTGAGAAATAAATTAAGCAACACAAAAATGATGAATAGATTATACTAATAACTCAATTTCTCATAGTGATTAATTACCACATGAATATGTACATTAGTAATTCAGATACAGATACCTGTTGTCCCTTTTTGTTATTTTTCTGATTATAATGTTAATACATGTGTTTTTGCTCCCTGATACTTGAGGTTTTAGAAACTTAGAGGTTAACTTCTCCTCCACAATAGCTAGACACCCCCGGCCCCTGCACAAACACAACATGCACTGAAGCATTTCAGGTTTCCAGGGATTTCTCCCTTCAAAAAAAAAGTAAAAATGAAATTTTTAAAATCCAAGAGCCGAACCCCAAATAACCAGGTAGACTAAGGTAGCTTGGAGCCTGAATTGGACTTGCTGGAAATAATCAGGAACATAGGTGAGGACCTCAGGCCAGAGCAACAAAGTTCACAGGCGCTTGAAACTAGAATGATAGGGAGCCGGCAGCCTTTGTGCAGGGATAGGATTTCCCTGAGGTCAGAATTCTATACTGACCGTATCTGAGTATATTCAGCCTTGAAACAGCAACGAGGTGGAGAGCCTGAATCTGAGACCCCTTCCTCTAAGCTAAAATCCTGAAGGAGGCCCTGAAGCGTCCTGAGACACGTATGTACACAAAGAGAGACGCTTGATTACAATCAAGCTTGACCTCTTAAGCAAAGACTACCAAATCCAGATAAGGCCTGCCACTATTAGTGAGAATCAACTAATAAATTTAGACCCCAAAGAATGCAGTTGTTGGAACCGAAGACAGAATGCATAAGAGCTACGTATGAAACAAACTATGAAATTACAAAAATGAGTTTTTTTTAAAACTATAGGAATTACACAGATATGAGGTAGAATTTCTAAGAAAATTTAATTGCTGAAATCAAAACCTCAATCAAGAGTTTTGAGTCCAGTCGTGACTAACTGGTATTGTTCCATCATAAACTACAACATTGCACAACAGACACTTCAAGGCCTTTGTCCTTGAGAGAAAGGACACTCATGTGGTGACCTCTACATTCACTCTGGCTTGCTGCCTGGAAGCATTTTCAGCAGAGGGAAGTGAAGCCCAAACAGAAAACAGAAGATGGAAGAAATGAGATGAGAAAACAGCTACTTAGGGTCACACGGGGCTGGGAGACATTGGAGTTCAAATCAGCCAGAGTGTAAAGGCCTCACTGAACAACCCAAGAATTAAATTAAAGACATGCCTTAGGAGTAAGACTACTCTAGAGTAAGGGTGACTCTGGACCCTAATAAAACCTAAAATTAATCCTCAGTTGGAACAAGCGGATCTACCAGTATAGTGACTACCTGCCAAAACAAAATTCAGTACTCTTTAAAGGAAAACAACAAAAATCCTATTTTTGATAATGTAATATCCACAACATCCACTATAAAGCAGACAAGTTTTATATACGCTAAGTAAGAAAATGTGACGTGACCCTTAAGCAGGGGAAAAAGCAACCCACAGAAACAAATGTTTGACTTAGTAGATACAAACTTTAAAAGCTCTTATAAATATGTTGAGAAGTTTAAAGGAAAAGATGGACATAATGAGAGAAGAAATGGGAATTATATACAGAAAAATTAAAACTATAAAAAATAACCAAATGGAAATTCCAGGATTGGAAAATATAATATTTAAAATAAAAATTCATTGTATGGACTTAATAGAAGATTGGAGACAGAGTAAGAAAGGATCAGTAAACTTGAAGGCAGAGAAATACAGACTATCCAAACTGATGCACAAAGAGGAAAAGTTACTGAGGGGGAGGGGGGGGAAGACAAAACAAAAAATAGTGCATCAGTGACCACACAAAGCAGTCAACCATAAGTGTAATTACAGATCCTAAAGGAGAAGGAGAAGGGTGGGGTGGGGAGCAGAAAAATATTCAAAGAGATAATGGCCAAAATTTTTCCAAATTTGAAGAAATACATAAACTATAGTTTCAAGAAGTTCAGCAAACCCTAATAAAGAAATCTATGCCTAGTCATATCCTAGCCAAATTGCTGAAAAGCCAAAAAAATTTTTTTTAATCTTGAAAGTATCCAGAGACAAAAGATACATTATACACAGGGTTAGTGATAAGAATAACTGCTGGCTTCCCATCAGTAACAATGGAGAGCAAAAGATAGTGGTGTAACATCTTTAAAGTATGGAAAGAAAAAAGGAAATGCAACCTAGAATATGATATTCAGCAAAATAGCCCTTTAAAAATAACAGTGAAATAAAGACAACTTTAGATAAATATCAGACAGCCTGAAACCAGCAGACCTGTACTACAAGAAAAGTTAAAAGAAATTCTTCAGGCTGTTGGGAAATGAAACCAGCCAGAAATTTTGATCTATTCAAAATAATGAAGTTTGCCATAAATGGTAAATTTCTAGCAAATATAAAATTTTTTATCTTAAACATATAAAAATGTAATCAACTGGTTAAAGCAAAAATAGCAATGTAGTGTGGAGTTTATCATTAAAATGTTCAATAATATCATAAAGGACAGAAAGGGGTAAATGGAAGTATCCTGTTCTAAGAGTCTTACAGTATAGTGCAATGATATAATATTCATTCAATCAATGCGTATTTTAACCCATGGAAACATAGATGAATTAAAATGCAATAATAAAAAGATATTGACTAACCCAAAGTAAGGCAGGAAAGGGGGAAACAAAGAAAACTAGGATGATAAATTTAAAAATAGCAAAATGATAGTATAAATTCAACCAATTAATAATTACATTAAATGTAAGTTCATTAAATATTCCAATTAATAGTCAGATATTGTCAGATCAATTATTTTATGAAGATCATTTGCTACCTAGAAAAGATGTACTTTAGATATAAAGACACGGATAGGCTACATGTAAAGTGATAGATAAAAGAATACAATGCAAACACTAACAATAAGAAACTGCAGTGGTTATATTAATATCAGACAAAACACATGTCAAGGCAACGAGAATCACCAGTTGTATTAGTTGGGATCCGGTCAGAAGACAAAGTGACACATGATTTAAACAGGGACGTGTAATATAAAGAATTATTAGAATAATGGAGAATTGACTAGTATATAATATATACATATATAAATTTTTATGTATTTGAATATGATCTTATTTGCCATTTCCTCCATTGCTTTTAAGCTTAGAAATTTTAAGCTCCCAATGTGATAAGTATTCTGTCATATATTTTTATGTTTTATATTTTCTTTGTATTTAACTAAAAAAAAAAAAAAATCCACTTGGGATTAATTTTATTACATGGTTTTAAAAAAATGAGGCCCTAACTCTAGATTTCCCTGCCAATTTATCCAACACTATTTACAGAATAATTCTTCGTTTTTGCCATCTAATATAATGCAAATTATTTTTAAGTATTTTTACATACCTGAATCTGTGTTAAGAGTCTGGCTATCCTTGTAACCACATTGTTTTAATTATGTACCTTTACAATGTTTTCATAGTTCATAAAACTAGTCTATCTCCCCCTCTCAACAGCCACACACAGATTTCTCTTCTCTTCAAAAAATTCCTTAACTATTCTTACTTGTTTATCCTTTCAGATTAACTTTAGAACATATATAAACATATATAGATATGTTTAGAATCGTATCTCCTCCAAATAGTGTTTTTATTGGGATCACTTTGAAATGATAAATTTGGAAAGAACTGACACCTGAATTAGTCAGGGTTCTCCACAGAAACAGAACCAATAGGATGTAGATATACAGAGAAACAGATTTATTATGATAAGGAATTGGCTCACAAGATTATGGAGCCTGACAAGTCCCAAAATGTGCAGGGTGAGTCAGCAAGCTGGAAATCCAAGAGAGCCAATGGTATAGTTCCAACCTGCATCTAAAGTCCTGAGAACCAAGAGAGCCGTTGGTTTAGTTCTAGTCTGAAGGCTGGCGGGCTCAAGAGCCAATGTTTCGGTTCAAAGGCAGTCAGGCAGCAGGAATTCTTTCTTACTTGGGGGAGAGTCAGCCCTTTTGTTTTATTCAGGTCTTCAATTGATTGGATGAGGCCCACCACCTTAGAGAGCTAATCTGTTTTATTCAGTCTATTGATTTCAATGTTAATCTCATCCAAAAACACCCTCACAGAAACACCCAGAATAATGTTTGACCAAATATCTGGGTACTCCATGACCCAGGCAAGACGACACCAAAAAAAAAAAAAAAAAAATTAACCATTACAACATCTTTATAATATTTTCATCCCATCCAGAAACAGTTATTCCAATTATTTATTCTCAAGATTTATGGCTTTCGCTATCTAGATCATACTTCTCATAAGGTCTTTTCTAGATCCTACATACTTACTATTGCTTTTAAGAGTAGGATTTTTTCCCATTAGATTCTCTATCTGATTACTGATTACTATCTCAAACTGATTAAGCAGTTTGATTTATTCAGCCACTAAACTGAACTCCTAGTAGTTCTGACATTTTTTTCTGTTGAGTTTCTTAAGTTTTCTGTTGGCCAGTCATACTGTATGCAGATGACGGTAACTGTCTTTGCCATTCCTATATTATTGCTCTTATTTCTATTTCCTGTATTTTTGTGTTGATTATAGCTTTCAGAACAATGTAAAATACTAATAGCGATAGCAGGAATCTTTTGATTTCCTGTTTCAATAGGATTATATCTAATGTTTCAAATTAAGCATAATATTTTCCTGTTGACTTGAGACAAATACTTTATCTTGTTAAGAAACTATCCTTTATTTCCTGAATTTGAAAGAGTCTGGAAAAAGGAGTGACTGTTGAATCATCTCAAATGCCTTTTTGGCTTTGACTGACGTGATTATACATTTTTCCAATTTGATCTCCACATGCAATAGATCTGCTTTACAGGCTTCCTAGTCTTAAATTATCCCACATTATTGTAATAAACTCTGATCATAGTAGACCATTCTTTTCATTTCATGGTCTTAGACAAGTTGCCTTCCCTGTATCAGGTTCCTTATCTCTAAATTGGGGCTAAAAATTGTATCTGCCCCACGTTACAGGGATGAGACGAGACGAGATAATTCACATTAAGTAAATCTGTATAATTTGCAGTTACCATCTTGAAATTCTTAATAATGTTATCTTTGAATTTTTGTTTTGTAAATGAAGTCAGTGGGACGATGGAGCTTGTGCAGGGGCCTGGAGCCTCTGCTCACACCCAGCCCTCCTTCCCACTCCCAAGGATGGGTTCTTGGCTACGCTCTGCTTTGCCCAGCGTCACCGTCCCCAGCCCTGCCCAGTAACTGCTTCCATACTCCAGCCCCTTGGCAGGGGTCTAGGTGTAGGAATGGGGAGGGGCACCCGCACTGTCAGAGTCTTGGGGCAGAGTGTGGTGGAGCCCCTCCTGCTCGGGCCTGGCGGTGCTAGCCGTGGTGCATCCGCTGGCAGCCAGCCAAAGGCCACAGGCTGGTGGAGATGAGCCTTTCTCCCATTCCGAATCCGGGTACTTAGAGCTTTCTAACTCCGAGGTTTCGATCCCCTGGGGGTTGCTTATTCACTGTGGGTTGGGGTATCACGCCTATAGGAAGAAGAAATGTCTGCCTGAACTTCCCCAGGGTGCTCCCCCAGCTGAAGCACAGTGCATCGGTCCAGCAGCTGGTGTGAGCAAGTGTATGTGCATCCTGAGTCATGGGATGGGGACCCAGGACACCTGTGAGGGTCCACACTCACCTGGAAGCATCCCCGTACCAGAAGGAGCATGCCCTTGGCTTGCTTCATGCTGGATGAACCTTCTCTTCCTTCTTCCAGCCTTCCTGAGTCTGACTCAAGATGCCTCAGAAGCATTCTCAGAAGCTGTGCCATTAAATACGAATTAGGTAATTTTGGTGATTTCACATAGAAGGTAAATGCTCTGATATTTGCACTTTAAACAGACATTGTACAATATAAAGATGAATGGTGAAAGTCATGCTAATAACAAAATTTTTAAGTTTTAGTTACTTAAAATGACATTAAATAGCAAATTAAAAACATCATGACATGTTGAGAGAGAGAGACTATGAAAGAAGGAAAAAGTTTTCTATTTTAATACCTTAGCACTTTTTCCTGCTTTGCTGGACAAAGAGCCCTGCATTTTCATTTTGCACAAGGCTCCAAAAATTATGTAGCTGGTCCCTCCCTGGAATGTGGATATTTGGGCCAGTGTGCAGGGGTGTCTGTGGGTTTGGTGAGACATGGGATGGTAAGAAACACAGGAAGAAAAGAGTAACATTTTATGCTACTTGAAAGTGGATATTGATTTTCTCAAAACTATAATGGAGAAAATGGTTTTTGTGTTAGAAAGAAACAGAAGAGAAAAGAATGCTAAGATGGTAAGTGTGCTGCTTATGATACCCGAGGTGTATGGCAACAGTGGAGCATTAAGGCCTAGGAGAACTTGATGTCTAGAGAGCAGTTTACGATGAACTGTCTGAACTGACCACCTGAGTATCAACAATATGACTTAGGGACTCTACTTAACAAAATTCCAAGTAGCTTCACTTTTTAAAAAAACATACAAAGTAAAGCTATTACTCCAGCAGAATGTAAATTTATAAAGAATAAATCATAGCAAGATAGTATAACATGTTTAAATTTCACATGAGGCAGAAGGTATTTTGATAAAAACAGGGGTTTAAAGGACACACAGAACATACCCTAACTGTGGGTTTGCGCTGTGGGCTATGGGCAAATGACTGTAATAGATAACCTAACCTTGGGACAAATTAAAGGAAGGAAATGAATGACAGCTGGGGGGAAAAAAAGTAAGAACTAGCAAATAACAAAGTCACCTTCTGCTGCTTTAATGTACCCAATGCTGGAAAGAATACTGGTCACCTTAATAATAAGTAGGCAAATCATCATCTTCAAACACAGAAGAAAAGGGTAAGGAACAATTCTTTAAAAGACATAGCAATGGTTCTCACATCTGGTACTTCGGTAACTGCTGTTGTCACACAGTGTCTTGCTAGAGAGGCATTTTCATTCAAGATGAATATGTGGTTGATTAGCACTTTTCAAAAAGCAATTGTCTGAGGTTCTCTGTACTTGATATCCTGTTACCATTTTCTCATTAAGGTGATTCATGAAATTTTTCAATGAGGTTCCTATGGTATTTTTAAAAATCGATTTGGTTTCACCCTTTCAACTAAATGAATGAGTCAGTGTATCATTCAGACAGATGTGGACTTGCATAATTATAAAGTTAAATGATCTTTGCATAGAATTGAGAAGATGAGCAAAGACTAAAAGCAGAATTCAGGATGACATAACTATATCAAAAAGGATATATTAGAAAATATGCATAAACCGGTGAAATGCATTTAGCCCACCCATTCAGAACAGCATGCTGAAGCAAGGGCTCTTGAGTCAGCCTTCCCGAGTTCAGATCCTGGCTCTGTCACTCCCCACCTTTGCAGTTAAGCAAGGTTCTTACTACACTCTCCACACCTCAGCTTTTTCGTATGTAAAATGAGGTAACAGAGCAGCTGAGTCTTAGGGTGGCTGGGAGAATTAAAGGGGAAACTGCTTGTAGAGTACTGACTTTAGCAAACACACAATCAATGTTAGTTATTATCCCTAAAATAATAGGCCTATTCATTTAGAATTGCTTATTTGTAATCATGTTCATAAACTTGACCTTGAAGATTAACACAAAGGTAAAAATTCATGGACTACTGAAAATTTAAAGTGGTACTTATTATTAAAGTGGACTAAAAATAGTGAAAAGAAAATATCTTTTTAAAATCTCTTCTGGTAGATATGGCTAAGCACTTTAACCCTATCCTGTACACGGTTCCTACTTTAGTTGTCACCATATTCATCTATTAAATTCTCTTGGTTTCTGGGCACCTACTTAACTTTAATGAGTATTTTATGCTGTGCGTGTGAAATATATAGTCCATGTACCTAGGACTATTTCTGTCTACTAGTTTTTCTTGTTTCCAAAAAGAGAAAAGAGGAATGCCTACAGCTAAAACAAAACATTCTCTCTCTGTCAGCTCCTTCTGCTGATACTTCAGCATTCCAGATTATATATTCGCATCATTTGGATTTTCCGACTCTTAGTTTTCAAAAAACCAAGAAGTCAAAACTAAAATACATTGCTTTTTATAGCAGAAAATAACTTCCATTGCTCAAAGCTAATTTAGAATAAAATCCGGTCAACCCGAAAAACATATACATATATATGTATGTATACATGTATATATATGTATGTATACATGTACATGTATGTATATATATGTATACATGTACACGTATGTATATGTATATATACATGTAGATGTATGTATATGTATGTATACGTATATATGTATGTATGTGTTTAAATTTGGCTGCAGATCCCTTGTCACTCATATTCCCACACAAACATCTTTTTAATTTTTTTAATGTAATATTTTCCTTTAAGAAGTGGGAACAAAGCTTTATTCTTGTTGAAAAGCCTTGCTCAATCCTGTGCTTAGCATAGGACCTGGGATCTGGTGAATAACCAATACAAGTCTGTTGAAAGAATAAGTGGGTGAATCTATGAATAAATGAATAAATAAACAGAGTAAGGCCTATCAAGCCTGAAAAGCAAATATAGTCTTTGCCTGACTTTTACTTTACTCCTTAACATATTTCCTAAACTGTGTCTCTGCCTTCCAATATTAAAATTAATAAATACAATCGCTCACATACTTGAGAGTTTCCTAGTAAAACACACATCCCAACAACTAAAGTGCTTCAGCCTCAATGAAATGAATTTGCCTTCTGTGATAGTAAATGCTGACAGTAGCTAACATATATTCCTCATATATATTATGCATATAAAATGCTTAGTACAGTATACACATATACATATGCTCTATACATATAGTTTCTCTTTATATGCTGGACACGAGGCTAAGCATTTCTTATACATAATCTCATTAATATCCTCAACAATCCTATGAGGTAGTAGATACTAATGTATTTCCCAGTTTATATCTGACGCTTAAAGAAGTTAAGTAATTCCCTTAAAATCAAATAGCCATTAAGTATCAAACCAGGAGTCAGACCCACGTTTGCCTAATTCCTGAGTCAATCTCTTAACTGCTGTGATGAATTCATTACCATGATACAAGAACACTGGGAAGTGGACAGAGGTGACTTCTAATTCCTAGAAGAGGTGCTAGTGACAGGCTATGGTTTGGTGAGAAATTAAGGCTTCTGAGCAGACTGGAGAGAGGTTGTGGTCAACTAGGCGTGGGGGATAGATGGAATATTAGACAGAAAACTGGGCGGAGGGAAGGCTGAGGTACTGGCCTCTATCTAGGGTCATATAATTTATCATCCAAACCAGGACACTTTTGAAAGTGAAAGAGGGCTCCTGCATAACTACACCAGGATAGCACCACGAATTGGACTATCCTGGTAAACCAGGACAACAGTCACCTTCCCCATGTCCCTCTCTTACTAACTTTTTCTCTTTTATTCCTTCTTTCTTCTTTCCTCTCTTCTTTCCCCTCTCCTTTCTCTTCCTCTTTGTTCTCCCCATGTCTCTCACCAACTCGTTCCACGCAGCTTAAGTGGCAATAATATGCCATGATTATCAGGAATTGGTATGCTCACTAAATCCCTCATATTTGAACTTATTTAGACAAATGCTACAAAGCAACATTTTCTTTGCTACTATATTAGTTGTGGCTGCATAACAAATTTACCCCAAAATGAAGTGGTCTAAGAAAACATTTATTATCTCACACAATTTCTGAGAGTCAGGAATTCAGGAGCAGCTTAGCTGGGTGATTCTGGCTCAGGGTCCCTCATGATGACCAATCAAGCTGACAGCTAGGACTGTAGTCATCCGAAGACATGGCCGGAACTGAGGGATCGACTTCCAAGCAAGCTGACTCACGTGGCTCTTGGCTGGAGGACTCTGTTCCTTGCCACCTGGGCCAACCCACAGGGGTGCTCATGACACGACAGCTCACTTCCCCCAGAACAAATGATCCAAGATAGAGGAGAGAGGAACAGTGCACCATTTTATGACCTAGTTTCTAAAGTTTCCCTCTCTCGGTTCTGCTATATTCTATTTATTAAAAATTAGTCATTAAATCCAACCACACTCACAAGAAGAATTGGACTCTGCCTCTTGAAGGGAGGAATATCAAAGAATTTGAGGAGACATTTAAAACCACCACAGTCCATCCTCTGGCCACAAATTATTTACATTCTTCCCACCTGCAAAATATACTCACCACTCCCAAGGTCCACAAGGTCTAATGCATTAGCTCCAACTCCAGAATCTAAATCAGTTCCTGGTATGGATGAAGCTCCTTGGGTATAGTCCTTAAGTACAGGTCCCTGAGTACAGTTCCTTTCAACCTGAAAATGTGTGAACGAACAAGACAAGTTACCTGCTCCCCCTGCCATACACACACACACACACACACACACAAAACCAATATACAATATATTGTACAATGGTGGAACAGAGATAGCATAGCCATTATAGGCATTCTTCTTTAAAAGGCAGGAAACTGGAGGAATGAAGGAGTCAATAGTTGATAGCATTTCTGGAAGTATGTTAAAATGCTGGAAGATCTTGATAAAGATTTAGTATTACTCCTGCCTGGGAATAATTCTCCATGGCTCTTAGATCTATTCTCTGGGCTCTTGGTTCTGCCACCTTAGTCATCCTTCCTTTTCCATAAAAGGTAGCACGTGTTTGCAGCTGTGTGATTTCCTTAGTCATTTCCCACTTGTAGAAGTCTGGAATCCCAAAGGCCTCTTTTTATTATGTACTGTCTCTGTCCCTGGTAGTCCGAGCTGGCTCTATTTCTATGAAGATAATTCTCTTTAAAACTTTGTGGCTCTCCTATGTATCTTATTGGGGTTCTCTCCATTAGACAAATGCCACAGTAACAGATCTCTTTGAGATCAGACCTTCTTTACGTTGGATATCTGCTGAGACACAGAAGACTTGCCCAGAGCTAGACTATCCACTTCCAAGAAGACTCACTCTCATGGCTGTTGACTGGAGGCTTGTGTCCCTTGGTACAGGGCCCTTCCATAGGGCTGCTTGTGACATAGCAGAGCGAGTGATCTGAAAGAGAGAGGAGAAAGTCACAGTGTCTTTTTTACCTAGTTGTTTTTTTTTTAATAAATTTATTTATTTTTGGCTGTGTTGGGTCTTCGTTGCTGCGCGTGGGCTTTCTCTACTTGCGGCGAGCAGGGGCTACTCTTTGTTGTGGTGCGTGGGCTTCTCATTGCAGTGGCTTCTCGTTGCAGAGCACAGGCTCTGGGTGCATGGGCTTCAGTAGTTGTGGCACGCGGGCTCACGCTGGCTCTAGAGCCCAGGCTCAGTAGTTGTGGCACATGGGCTTAGTTGCTCTGCGGCATGTGGGATCTTCCTGGACCAGGGCTCGAACCCATATCCCCTGCCTTGGCAGGCAAATTCTTAACCACTGCGCCACCAGGGAAGTCCCTTTACCTAGTTTTTGAAGTTATCCACCATCAATCCTGCTTTATTCTATTCATTAGACATAAGTCACTAAGTCCAGTCCCCACTCAAGGGGAGGAGAATTAACCTCCACTTCTTGAAATGAGGAGTTATCAAAGAATTTGTAGACATTTTTTAAAAATCACTACAGCTGCATAACTTTTTCAAACTTTAACTCTTTAATTTTATCTCTGGGACTGTATCCAAAGAAAACAATAAAATATAAGGGAATGCTATGTGAACCAAGCTATTTACATTATGTTATACCAATGAAAAATTAAAAAACACAACTAAATATCCAGCAATAGAGGAATGGTTTGATGAATTACAGTACTTCTACAGAATAGAATATTGTACAACTATTTAAAGTTATTCTGAAACCTGTATAGTAACATGAAAAACGTCTGTGATGAAATCTTTATGAGAGAACAGAAAATTGTACATTGAAAAAATATGCACAAAAAAGAGACCAGATAGAAACATACCAAAATAACAACAATGGTGAAATCATGGGAGGTTTATTTTTCTCTGTTTTCAAATTTTCTGTTATGTAGCTGTTTCCAAAATTTTTTTATGAATTGTTCTGTAATGTATAATTCTATTATGATTTTTTTATTTTAAAAGAGAATTAAAGATAATACTGACTTTATAAATAAGGATTCAGTAGGCATTTATGTATTTTTTTTCCTGTGTAGCAAAAAATAGACTGTGCTCAGATTTATAGACTTGTGAGGGGTTATATTACTGACGGAAGAGGTAGGGAAGAGGTGACACACTCGAAAGTGGTAATTAATTGAGAAGAATTTAATTAAAGGAGACAGAGTATGGTTGAACACCCTAGGGAGTTAGGTACTCACCCTGCTTCGGCTTGAAGAGGCAAAGGGAAAGAGTGTCTGTAGCTCACAGAAGCTGTGATCTTCAGTGATCAGCCTCAGGGAGGTGAAACAAACAACCCTATGTTATTCTCTGACTCTCTAGATCACTTGTTCACCTCCCACTGATTGAACCAACCAGAATCCAGAGTGGAAAGAGTCTTCCAATAAAAGGTGAGGCTCCCATAACACAAAGAAGGGTAGAAAATGGATCTGGAAGAGCAAATGGAAATATCTAGCACATGGGGATTATTTAAAAATAGCTGGGTGGTGCTCTGATGAGAAGATTCCAAAGCTCTTACATACAATTTATACCTTTATACTAAAAATGTATATCGACAATGTTTGAGGAATATACATGTTGGCATCAAACTGTTTACATAAAGATGTCCAGATATCACACTAGTTATGGACATTTACACTTTTAGACACAAACACACTGCCTGCATTTTAGATCATGGCAATTCAAACTGATTCTTGCATCTGTTCATACATATCTTATACCAGGTTTTATATTAGTATAGACAGATGTACACAAACCAGAACGACATTTTCAATGATACACCAGTGACCCTCCTGATAAATTTATTCCCATTCAAGGAAGAGATGTAGAAGTGGACATTTCCTTTAGCTGGACCATGAATTTCACCAAGGCAAGCCCCTTATTGGGTTGGGTTTAATTTGGTTTGGTTTTTGCTCACCATGCAGCCATCACCTATCATAAATGTTAACAGGAAGTCAACAAAATTTATTCAATGGATGAATGAATGGAGTTATTAAACACTTTATCTTTTAAAGCCACTAGTGATATTTAAGGAGACTCAACAGATCTATGATTTTTAAATTTTATAAATATATTGGAAACTTTAGCTGTTTTCTAATGATTATAGTTATAACTGACCTTTCTATAGAAAAAATTAATTAGTACTTTTAGCCAAACTAGATATTTTATTCCAGTGTTGGAGGCAGTATAAGTCATTGCAGTGCTCTCTATTTAACAAATAATGGAACACTGATGCTTTTAACGTTAAAGTCACTGGAATTTGCATTCAAGTATGTATATTCATATTCCTGCTAGTTAAAGAGTAGTTATAAATTTCTATAGGTAACTATCTTTACCACTGTAGAAGTTTCATTATCACATCGTGTATAAAGTCCAATTTACCTCTTACATCCATTCAAAATATTTTAAACCTGCATAATTTCTGCATTATTATTAAATTAACATACTTTCCAACAATTCACAAGGTAACTATTCCAAGCTGTCAAATCTTTTCCACTTCTTGGGAATTAAAACTGTTATCGTTACTATTTTAAGGAGTTCAAGGGAAAGCTTAAAAGAATGAAAATTTATTACCCAAACCCATTATTTGGTTTAAAGCATAAAATCCAAAACCTCTAATCATTTGGATTTTGAACCTTCAACCACTATATAGAGTGTTTGAAAAACAAAAAACCCATGTTGTCTCATATTCCAGATATAAAGGTTACTGATATTCCACTGCCAATCTAGCATTTCATAGCATGACCCATTATCAAAAAGACTGAAATATAAGCAAATGGAGAAAGGTTTTAGCAACCAGTGAAACAGTCCAAAGAAATTCAGAATCCACAGTGTCCGAGTATCACTTGAAAATAATTGTAGACTCAAAGACTCTGAGGTATAAGACATAGCTTACACTGAATACATTCTAGCTGATGGAAGAATCCCTGATAATCAAAAATTTTTTTTCTACTACAAATCTGAAGCCAACATACTTTCTCATTAAATGTCATCATTAAATATTTATTCTGCATTTTCCCTGCTCTTTTTAAAGGCCTGAGAAAACCCTGGTAAGATTTTTTTTTTTCCCCTTCTACAGTAACAAATTGCAATGTGATCTTGATCTCTAAGTTACATTTAAAGTCTTTGACAACACTTGGAAATACTTATTAATATTAAACATTGTATATATTTTTTCTCTTTCTTTCATTTTTTTTTTTTTTTTTTTTTTTGCAGGACAAAAGAGTGTCTTGAACCAGAGCCAGTGTGAGTTTCTACAAACCACTGGGCAAGACATATTAATTCCACCTCCTCCCACATCTGCCATACAGAAAATCCAGCATGACTAATCTGGCCTACAGCTTGACAGAAACAGAGCTGAATATAAGCAATTATTCTTCCGGTCCCCCAGTGATTATCTGCTCAACCAACAGAACAGAAAGTGTCCTGACGGCCACTGGATGAAGACAGGCGATCCTGTGCTCAAAGGCTGGAGTTATCCCAGAATAAGGCTGTATCAAGCACGATTGGATGAAAAGCTAAACCCAAGATTTAGCTTTATGGATAGGAATTTGAGTGAAGTATTGTAATATGTTTCTCCCTGCATATCCTTTGCAAGTAATTATTTGTATATAAACCTCAGGTTGAAGAATCTATAGTGTGACCTCTTGTCCCTTTAGTATGGCTCCTGACTCTTTAGATTCTTGTCTTCAAAGGAAGAAAGCTCCTAATACTATTAACCTAAAAGTGTCTTTAACTTCCTATTACCTCTCATTTTTTTTTTTTTTTTGTTTCTGTAAAACAGTAGAGATCTAATTAGAGAGGCAATTTTTTTGTTTCTTGCGATTATAAATATAGAGCTTGCCTCATGAATATTCAGACAAGATTAGTCAGCTCTGTCCAACGGAACCTTCTGTGATGACGGAAATGTTCTAGATTTTCACTGTCCAGTACGGTAGCCACTAGCCACATGTGGCTCTGAGCACTTGAAATGGGCTGCTGCAACTAAGGAAATGGAATTATTTTATTTTACTTTAATTAATTTTAATTTAAATTTGAAAAGCCATACGTGGCTAGTGGTACTTACTGGACAGTGCAGGTCTGGAGAGCGCAATTTGAAGGCACCAAGTTGGCTCCTCTGTCCCCAAATTCCTGTATCCCTATTTCTCATAATGCCTCGGTCTCCATGACCCTTTAAGAAATGGGATGGGGGCTTCCCTGGTGGCGCAGTGGTTGAGAATCTGCCTGCCAATGCAGGGGACACGGGTTCGAGCCCTGGTCTGGGAAGATCCCACATGCCGCGGAGCGACTAGGCCCGTGAGCCACAATTGCTGAGCCTGTGCGTCTGGAGCCTGTGCTCCGCAACAAGAGAGGCCGCGATAGTGAGAGGCCCGCGCACCGCGATGAAGAGTGGCCCCCACTTGCCACAACTAGAGAAAGCCCTCGCACAGAAACGAAGACCCAACACAGCCATAAATAAATAAATAAATAAATAAAATTTTAAAGAAATGGGATGCTGAATGAAATTAAAATTCTGTTCCAGTCAAAGTTCTTTGTTGCAAACACAAGTCAATGCCAGTGGACTTACACAAAAAATGTCTTTGCCAGTATGTATACACCCCACAGAATCAACCGGAAGCCTGGAGAATCGAGCTTGAGCTGACACAGAGGAAGCTGATGCCTGGCCAAGGGCCTGCCACTGAGAACAGTCTCCTAGGATGCCATTGCTGGCCTTGACATTGCTGGAAGCTCGCCACCACACTGCAGGACTCTGCTGCCCTTGGTCACTCTCTGCTGGCCATTGAACTCTCCACCCCACAGTGGCCACTTCTCATCATCTTTAATTGAACTTTTGCCGTTTGTGTCACCACTCAAAGATCCTGTCAGCCCATGGAGAGGAAATATCTGCTCACCTTTCAGGTTCATAGATTCTGCTTTCTCCCCACGTAGGGGCAAGGGACGGGGGGTTGGTGTAGGCAAAAGCACTCATTTAAATGAAAAGTTCCAATTTTATTTCTAAAGAGATTAACCTTCATGCAAACTGTAAAGAAGTGGAAGCAGAAACAGAGCAATTTGCATTCTTTTCAATTTTCTGAATATGGTTTTTATTAGTCATTAGCCACTAAATTATAGCATAAAATTGTATAAATATAACAATTATAATTATTTATAAGTATATATAATTGGTCATGAAGTTATAATTCATAATTTATAATGGGCTTGGTTAAACTAGTGGCTGATTCTATCGAAATCTCTACAGAAAGATGTCAGGAGAGCTGCACCGCTTGGTGTGCGCCTGCCGCCTAGTGGCAAGATGCTATTAACACTACCACAGAGATCCCACAGGGCTTGAAAGGCAAGGTTTGCCAGAGTTTTTCCCACTTTACTGTTTTCCTAACATTTTAATCCAATCCACCAGATAATCCTTAGGACTTTGAAATTCTCTTCCATTATATTCCATTCCATTCCACGCCAGGTTGACTGCAAACTATAAATCTCTGAGAACCAAAGTGTATCTTAGCAGCACTTTGAACCACATTCCCTAAACCAAGTTCACTAAGACTGCTTTTATGTTACTTGTGTCCAGAAACGATGCGTGGATTGGGCATACTATTAAGGTCCCACAGAGAATATCTTGGCCACTATTACGAAAATGCAAATTAACACTGGAGTCCTTGATGTCATGGACTTCTGACTTCTAAAGGGATTTTTTTCCCCCCCCGAAAGAGTGATAAGCTTAGTTTAAGAAAACAATGAAAGAGGATCTATCGGTATTTTTTTCAGACCGCTCTAAGGTGGTATGGCTGAAAAGATGAGATGAAGTTGCGATAGGCAGCATGAATGGAGGTCCAGGCTCCCCAGAGACAGGCTGGGTCCAGGGGCTCCCTGGGCTTGGTTCAGGCTATTCTTGATTCATACTATGAAAGGCAATAAGTAAACATTTTTAACCTGGATCTGGAAGTAGGAGGAAGATTTGGAGTATTAACCGGGATGGCAAGACAGATTTGAGGTTTGGGGACTGAAGAATCTGGGGACTATTTCAAAGTAGATCTTGACTGGAGAAGAGAAAGATCGTTTCCTATGTGGGGGTCAGGGTATGATGATAGGGGTTTTGAAAAGTGAATGACTTCCATAAAACTGCTGAGTGGGTGGAGCATGGAGGCAGAGGTCTGGTGAGGGCGGAGCTACGGTTCTCAGGGACTGAGTGGGTCAGGTCAGGGGGACTCGCTCTTCTTCTCAGATGCTCCCCTGCCCTGATGCTTGCCTGGCCATCCCCTTCTTCTTTGCCTTTGTGTTACCCTCTCCCCTCCTTTGCAATGACTGACTCGTTTTTTCATAAACAGCTGTAGCAGTTTTATCAAAATTATTACATGGAATTCATAATGTGACTTACTGGGTATCTAAAATTGGTGAGTTGAACCTTCTGTACTTCTTTCTTAAGAGTAAGTCTCCAGTCAAGTTTCTTCTTAACGGTTGATGACCTTCAAATTGTTTTCTTGTTGATGCACAGCTCTAAATAAAGCCAAAAAAAAAAAAAAAAAGGCTCTCTAGTCCTAAAAATTAAAGTTACCTTTCCACTCTCATCAGAGCCTAATATCTAGAGACTGGCTACTCTCCAAAGAGCTTACATTTGTGCATGCATACTCATGCCTAATTAGAGCCTAGGCAGAGCTAAATCCTATCATCATGTGGCTTTAGAGACAATTATTCCTGAGCTAGACTTTTTTTTTTTAGGTAAGAGTGATACCCTTGGAGGGCTTCCCTGGTGGCGCAGTGGTTGAGAGTCTGCCTGCCAATGCAGGGGACACGGGTTCGAGCCCTGGTCTGGGAAGATCGCACATGCCGCGGAGCAACTGGGCCCGTGAGCCACAACTACTGAGCCTGCGCGCCTGGAGCCTGTGCTCCGCAACAACAGAGGCCGCGATAGTGAGAGGCCCGTGCACCGCGCTGAAGAGTGGCCCCCGCTTGCCGCAACTAGAGAAAGCCCTCGCACAGAAATGAAGACACAAAACAACCAAAAATAAATAAATAAATAATTAAAAAAAAAAAAGAGTGATACCCTTGGAGAACTCAGTAATAGTAGCACTCTTAAAATGACTCAAAATAGGTTGCGATTATTCCACAAATATTTATTATAAATATGAACAATAACATGTTAGATACGTAATAAAAATGTAGCCTCGGGGCTTCCCTGGTGGCGCAGTGGTTGAGAATCCGCCTGCCAATGAAGGGGACATGGGTTCAAGCCCTGTTCCGGGAAGATCCCACATGCCGCGGAGGAACTAAGCCCGTGTGCCACAACTACTGAGCTACTGAGCCTGTACTCTAGAGCCCGCAAGCCACAACTACTGAGCCCCCATGCCGCAACTACTGAAGCCCACGCGCCTAGACCCCGTGCTCCGCAACAAGAGAAGCCACCTCAATGAGAAGCCTGAGCACCGCAACAAAGAGAAGCCCCCACTCACCGCAACCAGAAAGCCTGCGTGCAGCAACGAAGACCCAACGCAGCCAAAAATAAAATAAAATTTTTTTAAAAAAGCATCTTAAAAAAAAAAAAAGTAGCCTCCTTCAAAGATGTTACACCTGCATATTCTTCCAAAAGGCTAAAAGATGTGAAAACTGTCGAATGTTCTCCATTTCTGATCTCAAGACCCTGTAAGACTGTTTGCAGAGAAGCAGCACAGGGCGCTATAGCATCTAATATCTAAAGAGGCACACTCTGCGCTTTCTTCCACTGTTTCCAGTATGGGAAAATTGATCCCTTACTTTTCATTCCTTAGAATTCTTCAGTGACCTTCAACACTGATTTTCTCATTTTGTGGAGGTATCTCAGTCCTGGTACGAAGTTTTGTTTCTTGTTTTTAGAGTCTTCGGACTGGGAGCATAAATTTGATATCCATGGGAAAAGCTGAGGATTCCAAGGAAGTTATGTTCTTATATTAACCTACCCTATAGGATATCCATAATGGGTATAAGGCGTTATACCAATATACAGTGATTCACTGGGATAGAAATGATCTCAGAAAGATAATCACAAAGACATGAGCTTAAATTTCTTTATGCAAATCAGTACTTCTTTTTTTAAAAAATTAATTTATTTTTGGCTGTGTTGGGTCTTCGTTTCTGTGCGAGGGCTTTCTCTAGTTGCGGCAAGCGGGGGCCACTCTTCACTGCGGTGCGAGGGCCTCTCACTATCGCGGCCTCTCTTGCTGGGAGCACAGGCTCCAGACGCGCAGGCTCAGCAGTTGTGGCTCACGGGCCTGGTTGCTCCGTGGCATGTGGGATCTTCCCAGACCAGGGCTCGAACCCGTGTCCCCTGCATTGGCAGGCGGATTCTCAACCACTGCGCCACCGGGGAAGCCCCAGTACTTCTTTTTATCTGTTCATTCTACAGATGAATACGAAGTAATTTCATCCAATATGGTTGCTGTGTGGTGTACACACATATATTCATTAATGTTAAAATCGTGCACATTATATATAATGATTATGCACATAATTCAGAGACACTCCATTTACTGGGGTGCTTCCATGCGGAGTCAGGTGCGCTCATAATCAGAGGAAAGGAGAAAGAAAATCTCAGAAGCATTCGTTTCTTTTCCGTTTCAGCAACCATCAAGCCGGGCCTTCGGTCTCACTACCTTCAGGATTCTTTCGGGGTTTTTAGCACTTTAGAACCAGCTGTATGCTAAGCTGAGAATTGCCACCACAAAAGAAAACACTGTAGTGAAGAACCGGCTGGGAAAAAAGCGTACACCGAGAGAAGCCCCGGCCTTGCGGGAGGCGTTGGTGGAGATAGATGGCTGCTCCTACAATCCCTAAGTGGCTTAAAAGAGTTCAAATTCTCAGAGCACATGATTTGTGTTTCTAACTCCGGTGGTCTCTGGATTCACAACCCAAGGTGCTTCCTCCTCACGCACAGTGCACGGCGGACTTCGGCCCCGCAGCCCCTCTTGGTGGTGCATTCCCGCGTCCCCCCAAAACGCCGCGTGCAAAAGGCGCCCCGGCCGCTCGCGCCAGCCTCCGGGTCTGGAGCACCAGCCCCGCCCTCGCTGCCCCCCGCCTGTTGACCGGGACCCGCAAGTTGAGGCTTCCCTTCCTAGCAGGAGGCAGGGACGTTGGCCTCAGCGCCTAAGGACTTCGTCGAGGCGCATCCCCAGGGATGGCGGCTCGCCCCCTCCGCGCGGCGCCGGCAAGGGGTCCGGTCAGTGCGCACGACTCCCGGGGCTGCCCCTCCCGGCCCTGCCCCGCGCGCGTCTCCGCGGCCCGCGTCCGCCGCCAAGGGTCCTCGCCCCCTGCCCGGCGCGTTCGCCCCAGCCCAGGGGCCAAGCCGGGGGCGGGAGGGCCAAGGTGGGCGCCTTCACTCCCCGCCTCGGGCGCCCCTGAGGTGCCCAGCGACGAGGGCGTGAGGCCCCGGGGCGCAGCGGGGACGGCCCGGAGCGCCACAAGAGGCCGCCCGAGGGCGCAGCGCGCCGCGCCGGGCAGGCGGCCGCGGGGGGGCTGGGGCGCGGGCGGGACGCGCGGAGGCGGGGCGGAGGCTCCCACCGCCTCCTCCTCCCCAACCTCCTCCGCCTCCGCCTCCGCCTCCTCCGCGCCCTCCTCTCGCAGCCACCGCCTCCGCCGGACGGAGGAGCCGGGAGTCCGCGGCGCCGGCTCGGGGCTGCGGGATGGGGAGTTAGCGCCACGGCGGCGGCAGTGGCCGCGGCGCAACCGGCCGCCGCCCCCGGGCCCGTCCCGCCGGGGACGCCGGGCGCGGCCAGCCAGCCCTGGAGCCAGGCCCGCGGGCGGCGGCGGCGGCGGCGGCGGCGGAGCTGGGCAGGTGGATGCGGCTGGAAGATGGCGCCCTCGGGCCCGGGCAGCGTCAGGCGGCGGTGCCGGCGGGTGCTGTACTGGATCCCCGTGGTGTTCATCAGCCTCCTGCTCGGCTGGTCCTACTACGCCTACGCCATCCAGCTGTGCATAGGTGAGTGCGCGCCCGCCCGCGCTCGGCCCTCCCCCCGCCCCCGGAGGGCCGGCCCGGCCACTCAGCGGCCTCTGCGCTCGCCCCTCGCCCCCTCCGCCGCCCACTCGACAGTCCCGGGACGCGGGGACGCCGAGCGCACGGCGCCGCGCGCCCGCTCTCCCCACCCCGGAGCCTGTCGCGTCCCGGGCGCCGCCAACTGGCTGCTTCTCGGCCGGCGCCGCGGTCGAAAACAGCCTCGGGGCAGCCTCCTTCCGCTCGCGCTCCCGTCGCCTTCCCCTCGCAACTCTCCGGTTACGGTGCCACCTCCACCCCGGCGCTCGCGCAGCGCAGCCACCCCCGCCCTCGGCAGGACGGCGCCCGGGACAACGGCGGTGTCCGCCGCCCCAGCCTCCGCCGAGGGCTGAGGCCCGGGGAGGCTGCGCTGGAGGCTGGAGGGCTCCGAGCTGGGCCCAGGATCTGAGCTGCGCCAGACCCGCGCGGGGGACGGTGGCCTCGCGTGTCAGAGCTGCCCGTTTCTGGTTGTCCTTAATCCACTTTTTAAAAATTGGTGACAGCCCTCAGGGGCGTTTTTGCTGCCTTTATGATCTTTGAGCATTGCCAATTGGACACTTGCTAGTGAAGAGGAGGTGGAGGTGGGTGGGTGGTGAGCTACTATAAAGTATTTTCGAAGATATATGCAGTACGCAAGACCGTAATTTAGATGTTAGAATAATGGAAGGGAAAAAGGAGGCGACCATCTGATGTTTTTTCATCCAGAGAGCCAAGTGGCTCAAGTCCAAGTTTTAGGCTCCAGAATCGGTTCGATGGGGTATTTGCAGCGCTGAAGATGAGAAGAAAAAAAGTTGATTACGCACGATTAGGCAATACAATTCTGTTCCTTAATGTAAGCCGGTTTCTACCTTAGAGGTTTTGTGAAAGCTCATCGTGTTGTCAGGAAAGGTGATAAACCAGAGGATGACCTTTCTGCCAGTGACTTGAGAACGCTTTTTGTGTTTTGTGTTTTCGCCCTCCGGCGTACTTGCTTCCGGTGAGGCCAGGAGAAAGGTTAAATAGTGGCCTGTTTAGTTGAACCTTCTCAATTTAAGCGTTTTGCAAGCTGCAAGATTCAGACATAGAATCTTCTCTGAAGCCATCTTACCTCAAAATGTTGCCCCTTGTGAGAAATGATAGGTGTCGGAATAATACAGCAAAATAATTACTGACATAACTTTTAACAGAATTGAGACTAACTTCCCATTTCATATAGTTTTAAAATTTGATATTATTACTATATTGTTTATTGAATTTAGAAACAATATTTCAGTACAAAAGTAGCTTTTTTTAAAAAGAAAAGGATTGGGTACCGAAATCATCAAGACAGTGCACCTGAGTATGTAGCATTCAAGTTATCAAAAATGTATAGGAAAAAATTTTCAGAAACATGTTGTACTTTTTGTATTAGCTGTTAATATTAAAACAACTTGTCTTATTGAGGTATACTGAAATGTTACATAACTATTAGAAACGTTTGTTGTATTTCATTCCTTCTCCTCTTAGAAGCAGTGAGCAGTTTAAATTACTGTAACTGGTGCAAAAGAGGAAAGTGTCAGAAGGCCTCAGTTATCAAAACAGGCAATTTATTCACCTACATTATCACATTAAGCTAAGAAGCTTAGCCTGATGCAGTCTCATGCCCATCAGGAGGAAACACATGAAGGCTGGGAGAGCTTTTCGTCCCTTACGATTACCTCTGCCCCAGCTGAGTTCTACATAGGATGTCTTACTGTATTGAGTGGACAGGTGATGGGGGAGGAGCTAAATGGAAAACCGCTGTTTTATCTGGATATTATTTATATATATTTTATATATTTTTATTTTAATTTCTGTAAGTTTAAGGTAAATCTAAAATATCCATGAAATTCACATCACTATTTTAGTAAGTGAAATTTTGACTGAGGGGGGAATGCCTCTTTTTAAACTGCCTAAGTGACATGGCCTGTTTTTGATACTTTCCCTGGAGATCAAAAATGAAGTCTCATGTCACTTCTCGTCATTGCCTCCCTCGCCTGGTACAATGCCTGTCATGTTGAAAGCAATCAACAAATAGCCTTGAATAAACAACAACAACGAAATGATTCAGAGGCAATCTCCCTGAAGTTGTCAGAAAGTAGTTTTTCTATTAAAGCTATAGAAACAAATTGTAAGTAATCGTATGAAAAGTCTAGATCCTAGAGTCAAGAAGACAGCAAATTGAAAATGATTCTAGACGCTATGGCAGTTTAGGAGGGGTAAGCTCTAAAAGCTTGGATAGCCTTGGTTGGGTGGGAAGTTGAAATTAACTGTACAGTTCCCTTACAGGCACCGGGAAAAGGGCCACTAGTGTGGCAGGCACACAAAACCAGGCTTCTCTCCTTTTCACAAACAAAGCAGAGAGGAATGCCAACCTTCCCTACCCCCCAGCATTATTCACATCTCTGATGGCCCTGCCCTTTGTGGATTCTGTTTCTCTTGGAAGTTGCCGTTTACCATCAGATTTTCCAAATTTTACCCATAAAACATTGGCCAGGGTTGGGACCAGAGGATGGGGGTTGGGGGTTGGGAATTAGAGTGAGTAACAAACAGAATAGAAAAACAGGGCGGTTTACCCTGGCCTTGCTTCTGTATCTGCTGTCAGCAGAGATGACCCTGAATATAAATTACTTTGTGCCCTTTGCTGAGTTAACTGCAATTTAGGAGTAGTGCTTACCCTGGTATCCTTGGAAACTGGAGATAATGATTCTCATTACAGTTAGTTTCTATATTTAACAATGTGGATGTGTGTGGCTCTCTAGGCACTTTTTCAATTAGCATAATGTTTGCTTAGTGTTTGTATTTTAGAAAAAATAAACTCATATCTCTTTGGAATATGTGTACATAAAAAATATATGGGATGTCCATATATTGTATGAGAGTCAAGTATTTGGGGTAAGTTTCCTTCCTAGTCTACCAAAGAAGAGAGAATACAGAGCTGCTGCTATTTGTGATCATTTCAGAACATGTTTATCTAGTTAATTGATTAACTGGTCTCTTCTAGTCCCTCCCTCTCCCTCCCACTACTCTCTCCACTCCAGCTTCTTTTGTGTCTTATCTGTCTTTTGATCCCTTTAATTACTAGTTAGCTCATTTTCCATAAAGTAAGATAAATTCAAAGGGTAAAATTTGTAAGGTGGGTAATTAGGATGCAGAATAGAGGGAATGACGGTAATCTGCAGGCATGCTTGGTTCAGGGAACATACTAAGCATGGCTTTTGTGTTTTCCAGAAACATTATGGCAGTCGCTGTGTTAACTTTGTTGAATACGGTAACTGAAGTTTTCCCTTTTAAGTGCTAACATTTAAAATTGTTTTAACTATTTTTATACCTTTTAATTTGATAATAATTTCAAAGTTACAGAAGAGTTTCAAGAATAGTACCAGAAAGCTCCACATACCCTTGTTTAATAAGTTTGGTTTTCACTTTTCTAAAATGTATTCCTTCCCTGCCTTCACCTTAGGCAGGTGCCATGAAACATTTATTATTAAGTTGTGTGCTCATATGGTTCTGAGTTTGCTTATGGATTTACTGAAGTCATTTCAGAGAATCATGAAGATTGCAAAGCTTAAAGATCATTTAGGCCAACTGTCTCTGGCATTTGTAGATGCAGACATTAAATGTCCAAGAGTTGCTACCAGTTCTATGTCCTTTTTCCAAATTAACCAATGTGACTTCAGCTTCTGTGGTACAAATGTTAAAATGTCTCCCTTTCCTTGCAAACCCCTCACCGCATCTCTCTAGCCCAATGAAGTCCTTTAGAAAGTCCATTAAACTTTATTGTTGTTGTTTAATAAGAGTTAACACAGCTCTGAAAGTAAGGGAAACAGCCTTTATATAATGATTTCACAATTTTCAAAGGGTTTATAGTTTGGGCCAGATAGTTACAACCACTCAACACGACTGTTGTAGCACAAAAGCAACTTTAGATAATTTAACAAATGGGTGTGACTGTGTTCCAATAAAACTTTATTTATAAAAATAGTCAGCAGGCCAGACGGCCCTTGGGCAATAGATTGCTGACCCTGGAGTATGTTAGAAGTTAGACCATTAGAATATTGGGGTTTTACTCATGGTTTTGCAGTCTTTATTATTAATAAACACCTCTCAGAAATGATTGCAACCTCTTATATTCCACAGTGATTATTGAAGATGTTCAAGAATTAAAAGAATTAGTCTACATACTTAGGGATCAGTTTAGGAGATAGAAAATTACGTTTTCCTTCTTTTAAGGATATCTTTAAGGATAAAACATATAAAACCTCATACGTGGATTCTGTTGTGATCTACCATTAATTCAAGGCCATTGCACGTTCAAGGATGGAGACTGAATGGGGCTCTAAGTTGTTTTCCATCATGAAATGAATTTGAGCCCCACAGAGAAAGAACTGTGTTTTTGTTATTGGTAAACTATCATTTTTAAAAATTATGCAGGACATTAAAACTTTTTTAGAAAAAACTACTAACACATGATCTTGAGAATACAAGTGTTACCATCTATAATTATTAAAATAGTTTTAAATGACACAGAAAGCACATCCATAGAAGACATACACATGCTAAATGTTTAATGCCTAAATACTTAGAAATTATTTCTTGTTGACAGTTGATTTAAAATATATTAGTTCTTTAACTTTTCTTGATATTATCAAATACTTTCAAGATTTTTAGTTGTCCAAATAGAGGGATAAGAACTCAACATTTCTTCAAATCTAAAATTCAAATGTATAAAATGTGATGTACTCCAAATTCTTGACCTATGTACCATTTGACTTTAATATAAATGGTCAGTGGGAAAGGAGAAAAAAAGACTCTGCTTAATGCTTTCTTGGTTCCATTTAGTGTGTCAGAAAGCTTTTTAATTTATATATTGGACAATGCAGCATTACTGTTTGCTATTAAATCCTATTAGAGATGACATAGGTAACGCAGTTACCATGGTACTTAGCATGCAGAGGTGCTCACTAAAAGTCGAATGAATTAATGTGTTTGATTTTTATGAAACAGTTGTATAATGTAAATAGATAAGAGAAGAGGGTCTAGAAGTCAAAACTCAATTTAAAGTTTGTTGTGGAGAAAAAAAGTTTACTTTCAAATGCTTACTGAGAATGCCGTGTCCATGCTGTCAAAATAAATACTTGCTCAAGTGTTTCCAGTAATTAAGCAGAAGCTGAAGGGGTGGTTTCTTAAGTCAAGATAATTGTCTCTAGAGAAGGTGCATTTCCGCAAGGTTAGAAAGAGGCCAGCTTCAGAGGGTTTTGAGCAGGGTTCATTCAAAAGCGTTTATTGAACCTTTGTTATGTGCTAGGCACTTTTTCCCCCCGAGATGATTTAGAGGAGAACTGAATAGACATCTTTTCCTCACAGCTAAGGGGAAAAATTGCCTCTGGAAAAGCAAAACAGAACAAAACTAAAGCCTTTCCTCCAGCTTGCGCATGAGGAGAACGGTTGGTAACTTTCAAAATGCGGCTCGCATGGCACAGGGGCAGGAAGGAGAAATGGAAAATGAAATACCCCAGTCCCGGGAGCCTGTGAGTTGGTTGCTGTGCCAGTGTTAAATCAGAACGATCAATACAGCAGGTGAGGCGAGCTGACGGAGAGCGCTTCACTGGTAATGCCTGGCTAATCATATTATCGATCTACCACGTATAAACATCTCAGAGCGAGATTATGACCAGTAATTTTTGCCTCAGCTACGTGCTACGTGGTTGTTTCAGTTGCCTCATTTCTTACCTAATGCTCGGGCAACTTTTACTCTGCTCTCTGCTTAGGGCCTGTGACTTGGTGGGTAAATGTGAGAACTTCCGGAACACAACTCATTGAATCCATGGGAAGACTGGAGAACCTAGCTTAGAAAATGAGCAGAAACCAAGAGAAGGTGGGTGAAGCAGAGCTGATGTCATACCGTTGGCAGGAGCTGCTGCCCTAGTGGCCAGCCATCCCAAGCACTGGAGCCACCCCTGCTCCCTGTGACTCCGTAAGGATGGTTCTGGGAGCATCAGCTGGCTGACCTGTTGTCGTGCCCACACCCCAGGCAACAGGGTTTATTTAGCAAGAGCAGGTGTTTGATCTCTTTGGCCTCCGTGGTAGGAAGAAGTGCCAGGAGGACAAAAACCAAACAAACCAAAAGGACAAATATTCCAGAGATTAGTGTAGATGGAGAGTTCTCAGTGAGAAGATTCTCAGTGATCTTTGTTTCATTTGTTTTTCTTTTTCATCTTGATGGAAAATTTGTGGTTTTTCTTCTCAGAAAAATGGAACCAGGACTTAACATGTTGTAATTTATACTGCTGATTTCATGCATTTTGACTGTTGTATCACGTCTCTCAGCCTTCTTTCCTCTAGGAAGTGGTGAGTTCGTGGGTCCCCTGAGACTTCAACATTGTGATGACTGGAGAAATACTATCTCATCTTACTTGCAAAATGATAGATTTGCCATAGATTCTTTTTTTTTTTTTATAAAGATAATCTTTAAAGACTGTTGCTTTTTTTTTTTTTTAATTAATTAATTTATTTACTTATGGCTGTGTTGGGTCCCCGTCTCCGCGCGAGGGCCCTCTCCAGTTGCGGCGAGCGGCGGCCACTCTTCATCGCGGTGCGCGCGCCTCCCCCTATCGCGGCCTCTCTTGTTGCGGAGCACAGGCTCCAGACGCGTAGGCTCAGTAGTTGTGGCTCACGGGCCCAGCTGCTCCGCGGCATGTGGGATCCTCCCAGACCAGGGCTCGAACCCGTGTCCGCTGCACTGGCAGGCAGACTCTCAACCACTGCGCCACCAGGGAAGCCCCTGCCATAGATTCTTAATGTTCTCCGTTGGGCAAACAGTTTTACAAAGATTGTTTAGAAAGATAGTCTTAATAGTATGTGGAAGCCTACGATTTTGTATTACCATGTAGATATATAACAGAGAATTAATAGTAAAAGTATAACATAATTGAATTAATTTCTTTAATAGTCCATTAAACATTGTTGAAATATTTTTCTCTAATTCTTTTAAGGGTAGTTTTATGATATCTTAATTGTTATCTCAGTCAAATGCTGAGAATGGAAAAGGGTGGAATTTGCAAGGCAGCGGGTGGGGTGAGGGCAGCTGGGAGGAGGTAGATGACCTGATTTCTTAAGAAGCATATGTTAGCAATTAAGTAACCGGCTATGATTGCCTGAAATTTTTCCTTTAAAATTAAATCACATTTGAAACATTTGTGTATCATTTTTCCTAATTTGACTTTTCATCTGACTGTGACTTTTAAATTCAATTATAAATATTTGTGCCAGAAATGTTAAAAATCCATTTTTATTTGGGAGACACTGGAGCAAAAATATCTGCTGCATTTATCATCTTAGCGCTTCTCTGCACTCTAAAATGCATACTTGATGGTAGTTCATTTTAGATATGTTGTTGATTACATTTTTAAATGCAAATGAAAGAGAAGTGCTTTTACAGATGACTGAGCTTTATTTCTTTGCCAGTATTTCTCCATGGTATCCTGAAATTTCTCCTCATGTAGAGTGTCAATTAAGCTTTCCTGCTATACTTAAAGTATTTTGACCTCTTTGGATTTATTCACTAGCATCGCCACCCTAAAGGAACAGAAGGTCCAGATCAGTTTGTCAGTAAAATAAACACCAAGCAATAATCAAAAAACCTTTTTCTCTACATCCGTTAAAACCAAATATCCAAAGAGTACAATAGTTTCAAGGTAATTTGTTCATCTTCATGGTCATCTTATAATAGATACAGTCCTTGTAAAAAGCAGCTCATGTATTTCCAAGAACTTTATAGATTTATTTGATTGTAACTCGGTGAAATTTGGCAGACCAGAATGCTTTGTAATGCTTATCTATTTTCTTATATATATAGATAAAATTAAATTTCTGACTTTGTTTATTGCATTATGTAAAAAATGGATTTTCACTGTATTTGAATGAGTATGTTTAGAATGAGGTGACTGAAAACTCAGACTAGATTGTGTCCCTGATGGTTTTGGGGGCCCGAAGGTCATCTCAAGAGAGGTAGTAGGTGGCTGAATCTGAAGTGTGGCTTTTCACCAAATTGGTAGGGATGTGAGAGATGGTGCAACTTAAAGTACAGTCTCTGTAATGTCCGTATAATTCACATTGGGCATATGATAGTGGGAAAAACAGCCTGCTCCAAAACAGCTGATGCTGAGCCCTAATGAGAGACACCTGGTACCATTTACCAACTGAGAAAAAGATTTCAGTGTTATGAGCCTCAAACTGTAAGTCCCAAGCCTGCTCTGAATTGCAGGGACTAATATGTGATCAGGTTTTTTACTTGGTGTCCAACTCCATGTGACATGTTGTAGGAAGAAAGGCAATAAGGGATTTATGTGCTTAACTAGGACTAGTGATTATACAGGGCACCTCCAGGGAGGTCCATTAGTGTGAAGGGAATGAAGGGCAGAGACCAGCTGGACTTAATCAAGGTTTTAATTATAGCATATTTTTAATGAAATGCAGCTTATTCCAGGACTAGGACATATCTAAAAACTAAGATATGCAGAACTGAGAGCTGTATGTCGGTTGGAGGGGGTGGAGAGCAGTGATTCAGTTGTAGGCCCCCATAAACTTGCATTTTAGCAAGCAATTTTAAAATCCAAGGATTGAATGCATTTCAAACCATCCATAATTTATTGAGTACCTTTCTAATTTATTCATTCATTCAAAAATATTTGTTAACGGCTCTTAGAGTTTACATTCTAGTTGGAGGATAGGAAGGACAAATAAGAGACACAGTAGCTTATATAATGTGTTAGAGGGTCCTAAGTATCATGACAAAAAAGCAAAAGGCAGAGCAAAAATGATTGGGAATGCCAGTGAAGTTTTCCTTTTTTAGTTTTTAGATCACCATAATAAGTCTAGTTGTCATCTGTCACCATTCAAAGATATTACATAATTACTGACTATATTCCCCACCCTGTACTTTGCATACTTGTGACTCATTTATTTTGCAACTGGAAGTTTGTACCTCTTAATCTCGCCCACCTATTTCTCTCCTCCCCCCACCAGCCTCCCCTCTGGCAACCACCTGTGTGTTCTCTGTATCTAGGACTGTTTAGTTGTGTTGTTCATTTGTTTTGTTTTTTAGATACTACATATAAGTGAAATCACATAGTATTTGTCTTTCTCTGACTGATTTATTTCACTTAGCATAATGCACTCTAGGTCCATCCATGTTGCTGCAAATGGCAAGATTTCATTCTTTTTTATGGCCAAGCTATATTCCATTGTATATATAGACCACATCTTTTTATCCATGCGTGTGTGTGTGTGTGCGTGTGTGTGTGTGTGTGTGTGTGGTGGGATGGTCAAGGAATTTAAGCAATGACTCAAAGATGCTGAGGGATTGAACCATGCTTGCACTGGGAAGAAATGCATCTCAGGCGGAGGGAACCATCAGTATGGAGGCCCTGAGGCAGGAGGGTGTGAGCGTGTTAGAGGAGGAACAAGGTGATTTTGGCTGGAGGGGTGTGAGCAGGGGGAAGGGACGTAGGTGACAAGGTCAGAGAGGTGCAGAAAAGGTACAGATTATGGGGCCTCATAGGCCATTGTGAGAATTTTGGCTTTACTTGGGGTGAAACGGGGATCCATGGCAGAGTGCTGGGTAGCACAGTGACATGCTGTGACTTACGTTTAAAAAGATCATCCTGGCTGCTGCGTACTCTGGGCTGTCCACTTCATCAATCCAGGTGAGAAATGATGATGTGTCAGACCATGGTGGGGACAGTGGGAAGGGAGAGAGGTTGCCAGCTTCTGCATTTCTTTTTAGAGACAACAGGATTTCCTGACAGACATTTGTGAGTTGTGAAAGAAAGGAAGGAGCCACTCGATTCCAATGTTTTGGCCTGAGCAACTGGACGAATGGAGATGAGCTGAGATGCACAAGATGTAGGTAGAGCGGAGCTGGGTGGGGATGGGGTGACCGTAGATCACCAGTGTTATGTGGACATGGAAACAGAGCTGCTGAGTGAGCAGTTGCGTAGATGAGCTTGGCATTGGGAAGAGAGTCTGGACGGGAGGAGTAAATTTGGGAGTCCTCAGCATTTAAATCGATTTAAAGACTTAACATTGGATACATTTGTCCCAACAAGAGAGTGAACGTAAATTGAGCAGAGACGAGGACCAAAGATGACCAGCACTGAGAGTTGAGGAGATGAGTAGGAACCAGCAAAGGAGACTGAGAAGGGATGACTAGTGGAGTGGAGGAAAACTAAGAGAATGTGGGGTCCTGAAGCCTGGGGAGGAGAAGGTGTCAAGGAGGAGGGAGCACTCGATGTTGACAGATAGGCTCATATGTCAAGTAAAATAAGGACTGAGAATTTAACAATGTGAGATTGAACTCTTGTTTTAATTTATTACTGACTGTGCTCTGAAGACCCCCAAATTTAATTTTTAAAGTTTTACTAAAATGAAACACATATAGCAGTGTGTGAGTCGCTGGGATATCTGTTATTCCTTCAATCCAAATTAAAAAGACCTTATTCTATTAGATAAGCTTAACTTTCTTATTATCTGAAGATTACCTGTAGAAGATTTCATTGAGAGCAGCAACAATGTCTGGTTACAGTTGTAGCCTTGATGCCTGACACAGAGTAGCGTTCAAGACATACTTCTCTTAAAGGAATGGATGCCCACGGAACTTGTTTAATGAGCCTTTTGTGATCGCAGTAGACATTTCAAGCTTCAAAGAACGTGAATCCTTTACGAGAGAATTACCTGCTTAACTTTTTATTATTTGATCACTCAGATGTTCGTAAATGAGTTTGTAATATTTTTATTGTTTCAAATTATTATGGGCCAAGTTGTACCCTTCCCCCGCCCCCCCATTTCATATGTTGAAGTCCTAACCCCTAGGACCTCAGAACATGACTGTATTTGGAGATAGAGCCTTTAAAGAGGTAATTAAATTAAAATTAGGTCATTAGAATGAGTCATAATACCATATGATTGGAGGAAATTTGGACACACACATATAGAGGGAAGACCATGTGAAGACACAAGGAGAAGTCAGCCAAGGAGAGAGGCCTCAGAAGAAACCAAACCTGCTAAATCTTGATCTTAGATTTCTGGCCTCCAGAATTGTGAGAAGATAAATTTCTGTTGTTTAAGGCATCCAGTCTGTGGTACTTTGTTATGGCAGCCCTAGTGAACTAATACACAAATATAATAATCAAATGCCTCTTTTTTTTCTTTCTGAATATTGAAATGTAATCATTTATAATAAGGATTTAGATGACAACATTAATTTTATAACCCATTTGAAAAGTTAAAAGATTAAGAACAATTTAGAATATGCAAAATATTTGCCCTAATATATAAATATAAAAATAATCACTAAAAAAATGAGTGAAATGCATTTGCAGGAAGCACTCAAACTTAGCCAGCATTGCCCAGAGCTGCTATATTCCATTTTAAAAGTTTTCAGCTAACTAAAATCTCCCCTTATAATGCTAAAATTTTTACCCATTTTAGATTAAAAAAAAGAAAGACTTTCTAAAATATTCAACTCCCCCTTCCTTGCCCCAGTCTTCTTAGAGTATGCTGTACATAATTTAACTTTAATTTGAAGCTGTCAATCTGAGATGGATACATGTATGCAGTTAATATCCAAAAGTACCCAGGACCCTTGAAGTCTTTGGATTTTGCATTCATTCACTGAAAAAGGCCAAGGAAGTGTGGAATTTGTAATTTTGCCTAGGTGTTCTTCTGAATCTCAGACACTGAGAATCTGGGAAGACTCATGAATGAACCACTTCGGTAGAAGTGCCTAGGTAGACATCTGCATCTCAACAAAGCTTTGTTTTTCTTTACTTACCACTTCTGAGCTTACTTTCTTGAAAAGATCAAACAACAAAAATCCTTCATTGTAGAAATAACCAGAGATGAGAAAGAAAACTTTAGCTACAGGTGAATATTAGTTTAATTTGTGGTTTGGGAATAGTCTCTGGAGCAGGTGATTTTTAAATGTTTTTATTGTGATAAAATATACGTAACATAAAATTTTGCCATTGTACCCATTTACCATTTTGACTGCATTTTAAGTGTGCAGTTCAGTGGCATTAAGTACATTCCCATTGCTGTGCAACCATCACCACCATCCATCTCCAGCAATTTTTAATCTTCCCAAAATGACACTCTGCATCCATTAAGCAATAATTCCCCATTCTCCTTTTCCCCCAGCCCCTGGCACCCACCATTCTACTTTCTGTTTCTATGACTTTGACTATTCTAGGTACCTCATATATGTGGAACCATGTATTTGTCTTTTTGTGTCTGTTTATTTCACTTAAGCATAGGTCTTTAAGGTTTATCCATGTTGTAGCATGTGTCAGAATTTCATTCCTAATGGTCTATAATATTCCATTATATTATGTACCACATTTTGTTTATCTGTTCATTTGTTGCTGAACATTTTGGTTGTTTCCACCTTTTGGCTATTGTGTATAATGCTGCTGTGAACATTCGTCTGCAAATACATGTTCAAGTCTCTGATTTCAGTTCTTTGGGTATATACCCAGAAGTGGAATTGTTGGATTATATGGTAATTTTGTGTTTAATTTTTGAGGCCTGCCATGCTGTTTTCTTGGAGCAGGTGATTTTGATGGAAGTGTGATTCCAGAGAAGCCTGTATATACCCTTGTAAACATATCTAAACTTGAAGGTCTCTGGAAGTGTCTGTGAGGTCCATATCAATGTCTCCGGAGTAGTTTTTAACTACCTTGCCCTTTCACAGTGCAGCAGGAAAGCTGGTGGTCAGGGAATTGTGAGTAACTCCATTTTGCCCATGCAGTAGCTTTCTTCATTCCTAGGGACTGTGTCCCTCATGAGAACACCGGCCATCAGGTACGGCCAAGGCAGAAATGTTGAGGGCTGCTGGCCTACTGCACCTAGTCTAAAATTCAACAACAATTTTTGGGTAACCAGAGCACTAATGATAACTGGTAGAAATTTTATCTTTTTAAAGAGCAACATGTTATGAGTTTAAATGGTACATATACTGGGTAAACATGAGCTGGTGGCATGAGCTGGTGGGGAGAAGTCGAGGAAACATACCTGTGTCTGTGGATGCGTCAGTATCCCACGGTGTTAATCATGAGCTAGGTCCTTATACACAGCACAGGGAGTGAACACGATTCATGAATGAATATCAGGGTATTTGTTTTGCCTGCAGATCTAGAGTAAGTGACAGTGGTTTCAGGAACAGAAAACAAAAATCAGTACATTAATTGGTGGAGAGAAACAAGTAGGAAACATGAGATTCAGCTCACACATTGAGCAGAGAGAGAGACTCAGTCCAAGCATTGATGACTGTCTTAGATCTGTACACAATTGCGTAGAACTTCCTGTTTACGTTAATGAATACGTCTACTTATAATTAGGTGGTACTTGTATACTATTGTGCTCTTATACTCTGCCTTAAGCAGTAGTAGGGCCCGTCTTTCATCTGTGACCTGCCAGTTTACAACTATGTCAAATTTGCTTTTGCTGCAACTGAATATAGGTACTATCACGGCAATTACTGGCCGGCGGGCTGTGCTAGTGCTGTTGGTAAATGCAGTATAGAGTAAGGGTATGATTTGCTGCAAGTAAGAGGAACAAGGCATACTGTAATTCAAGCTGAGATCAAAGAAAGATTGTGTGTGTGAGAAGTTTACTTCATGAATATATGACAGTGAAGAAAATACTGTTGTAAAAGAAAATACTGACTCACCCTTCAATACCCAGTACAGAAGGGTGAGTCAGTGAATAGTTTAATACCTTTGCATGTTTTAATAGATATTGCGACTCAGTGCTCTACTGCAGTAATTATTGCTGGTGCTAATGTTGTTTTAAATCTTTTAATTCATCCCTTCAGGTGTGCCACTGTAAATTCTATTCTGATGAACATCATAAACACAAACTCTGGAATTATAGCTTTGTCCCGTTCGTTTCTTTCTCTGGAGTACTATAGAAGTGTCAGATAATTTACGTGAGCCTAGAAATATTGGTTTAATTTTTAAGTATGTTATATGTGGTCTGTTATAAGTGCCCTGGTCATTTGGTACTCGACATGTAGCTGCTAACCCCGGGAGATAGTTTTAGAAGGTTATCTGTTTCCATGGAGAAGCACACAAGAAGCACTGATTTTTCTACTTAATAAATCAGAAAGCTAATGTTTGGTAGTGAAAAAAAAATTCTCTCAGTATTGTCCTCTTTGATAATTCTGAGTACACCAGGTAATAAGGGATTGATCTAATGACATTAAAAAATACACTACAAAAATTCTTTCCATCTGATCTTATATGTGTTATTTTTAAATGCTGAAATAACCAAAATACAAGTGGGATTTTTGCTTACTATGAATAAATAAATACATATATAAGAAAGATGAGTAGTTACACTGAGCAAAATAATCATTAAGGCCCTTCCAGTTCTAATATTTGGGTTCTGACTAATGAAGGGGATGTTTTCAGGATTTGAAGTCTCTGCTTGACCTTCCCCCAATAGTAGACAACCATTATTTGGGAACCGGGTAGAACTTTGCTGAAGGTGTATTGTTCACACCAACCTGCCTGATTCAGAGGAGTCGGTCATGCCTCTCAGGGCCAACCCAAAGAAGGGCATGTGGAATTGGAAAGGAAGGGGACTGGAGTTGAAAAGACCCAGGCATTGTTGGAACTTGAATTGAGCTGTAGCCACGTGTGGAAGAGGGGGGACCCGTACAATTCTATCTAACAGGGTAAATAAACTCACCTGCCTTGAAATCTGTACAACTTGCTGGCACTGGGAATCTCCTCTGTTTTTTTTTTGTTTTTATTTATTTATTTATTTATTTATTTATTTATGACTGTGTTGAGTCTTCGTTTCTGTGCGAGGGCTTTCTCCAGTTGCAGCAAGTGAGGACCACTCTTCATCGCGGTGCGCGGGCCTCTCACCATCGCGGCCTCTCTTGTTGCGGAGCACAGGCTCCAGACGCGCAGGCTCAGTAATTGTGGCTCACGGGCCCAGTTGCTCCGTGGCATGTGGGATCTTCCCAGACCAGGGCTCGAACCCATGTCCCCTGCATTGGCAGGCAGATTCTCAACCACTGCGCCACCAGGGAAGCCCTCTCCTCTGTTTTAACTGAGACAGAGGGATCATAGGATTCCATTGAGTAAGCTTTGAAGTGAGGACACTAAGCCAGGGACCAGCCCTGAGATCAGATTCCCTTGTTTAACAGTACTGCTTAGTACACTCGGTGAGTCAGGAATTGTCTTTCTCTTTGCCGAGACGAAAGTGGCAGTGAGTTTTTTCAGGGCCATAATCGTGAGACAAAATCTTCATTCCCCTTTCAAAACTGATAAATCAGAAGACCCACACATCCCTAATGATTAAGTACAAACATTCGGTGTGTTCCCAGCCTTCAGTTGGGAAAGTCAGAGTTTACACCAAATGTTTCTGCAGAGTAGAGCTTCTTAGGTATTGAGAACAATGATTTGGTCAAATTGCTAAAGAAATGGGGAGAGAGAGAGAGAGAACTTCTAACTTGGAAAATTTTGATAACGGTAGGGATTACAAATTCCCTTTCCGGGACAGATGTATGTTCTGTCACTCTTCATTGCCAGTTTCTACAAGTGAGGGATCTTCCCGTAAGGGAGTGTACCTGGGCCGTACTGACCTCAAGAATGATCTTTCCCTCTGCTCCTGAGAAGGCGGGTCAGGAAGTCCCAGTGTCCTCTCCTAATCCTCTTCCCTGCATCACCATCTCACTCTTATCCTCGGAACCCGGAGCTCTCTTCCTTCCCCAACTCTTGAATTGAGAACTCAGGAAAGCCAAGCTCTCAGCACTGAAATATAACCAAATATTTGAATTTTTTTTGTGCCCAAAGTTTGTAAAATGACCTGCTTCCAGGTTATGTTTAAGTTGGTTGGTGGAGGAAGGGTGACAAAAAGAGGACGTCTTAAACCTTGATCTCCAGAGCATTCCTCATCACAAGTAGCAGGTAGCGGCCCAGGTGTTAAACACAGAGGGGCCACTGTGTGGGGGCAACCAGGCAAGGAACAGCTGCCCAGGACAAAGAAGCCTGGAAGGGATATGCATTCGGGGGCGCCAGATGTCACACATCCTGGGAGGGCAGGTGGAGTCCTTGAAAGAGTTTTGGAGTCAGACAGACCTAATATGTAGATCCTAGCACCACAGGTTATGACTGAATGACATTAGGAAAGTTATTTTACTTTTGGGAGACTGTTTTCCCAACTTTTAAAATTATGATAATACCTTCCTTACAGATTGTTGTAAGGTTTAAATGAGATAAACATTTGAAAAGAATTAGCACAGTTCCTGGCATAGAGTAAACATTTAACAAAGCGCTCCCTTCCTTTAGTTTATTCTTGCCCCCCATCATCTGACCTCCCCCCACCACCAGCCCAGTGATGCCCTGTCACCCCAACCCAGCCTTCACCCTGCTCGAGCTGCAGGCTTATTTCAGAGAGTGTTTCTGGCTGAATTGTGTCTTCCCCCAAGTTCATAGGTTGAAGTCTTAACCTGCAGGACTTCCGAATTTGGAGATAAGGTCTTTGAAGAGGTAATTAAGTTAAAATGAGGTCATTAGGGTGGACCCTAATCCAGTATGACTGATGTGCTTGTAAGAAGAGGAAATTTGGTTCTAAAGATACACAGAGAGAAAACTATGTGAAGATACAGGGAGAAGATGGTCATCCACAAGCCAAAGAGAGAGGCCTCAGAAGAAACCAGTCCTGCCGACACCTTGATCTCAGACTTGTATCCTCCAGAACTGTGAGGAAATAGCTGTCTGATAAAGAAGCCGCGAAGTCTGTGGTACTTTCCCAGACCGACTAATACAGGAGTCATCACTGAAGACTTGGGGTGGGAGGAACGTCTGCTCTCATAGCCCAGCAGGTAGGGGAAGAGAATGAGGGCAGCCTCTTGTTTACCCTGGTGGAAGGGAGGTGAGTTTGGATGTTCCAAACTCAAAAAGGCTCCCCTGACACAGAGTAGCTAATTTTTGTAATATTGTTAATTCACAATTTTGTAATGTTGTTTCAGGTACATTAAGCATTAGAAAGGCTTTTGATGGCTAATATGGAGGCCTGACCACCCAGATAACATATGACTTGCATAACCTTTTGGATCATAACCTGTTCTTTTTTTTCTTTTAATTTTTTTTTTTTTAATGGACAGAGAATCTGATAGATACCTTTTTTTTTTTTTAAAGAAATTCACGTTCTTTTATTTATTTATTTATTTATTTATGGCTGTGTTGGGTCTTCGTTTCTGTGCGAGGGCTTTCTCTAGCTGCGGCAAGTGGGGGCCACTCTTCATCGCGGTGCGCGGGCCTCGCACCATCGCGGCCTCTCTTGTTGCGGAGCATAGGCTCCAGACGCGCAGGCTCAGTAGCTGTGGCTCACGGGCCCAGTTGCTCCGTGGCATGTGGGATCTTCCCAGACCAGGGCTCGAACCCGTGTCCCCTGCATTGGCAGGCAGATTCTCAACCACTGCGCCACCAGGGAAGCCCTTCTTTTAATTTTTATTAAAGTATAGTTGATTTACAGTGTTGTGTTAGTTTCAGGTGTACAGCAAAGTGAATCAGTTATACATATACATATATCCATTCTTTTTTTAGATTCTTCTCCCATATAGGCCATTATAGAATATTGACTAGATTTCCCTGTGCTATACAGTAGGTCCTTATCAGTTATCTATTTTATATATAATAGTGTGTATATGTCAATCCCAATCTCCCAATTTATCCCTCCCCCCACTTTCCCCCCTGGTAACCATAAATTTGTTTTCTACATCTGTGACTCTGTTTTGTAAATAAGTTCATTTGTATCATTTTTTTAGATTCCACACATGAGCAATATCATATGATACTTGTCTTTCTCTGTCTGACTTCACTTAGTGTGATAATCTCTAGGTCCATCCATACTGCTGCAAATGGCATTATTTCATTCTTTTTTATGGCTGCATAATATTCCATTGTATATATGTACCACATCTTCGTTATCCATTCCTCTGTCAATGGACATCATAACCTGTTCTTAAGGTTCCCGTTCTTCCTGTGTCTTGGTTTATATTGACTGGTTTACTGCTGTTCATTTTTTTTTTCTTTGTTGTTGCATTGTGCCATTCTTCAGGAGAAGTTCTCCTTGACCATTTTTCCATGGTTGTTTGATAATTTCTAGCACACAAAACATCTAGTTTAGATCAGTATAGTTTGTTAGACATAAATCCTGGGGTAGAGGCAGGGGGGATGCATCAGACCACCTGGGAAATCCTACTTCTCGCCAAATTACACAATTTCCTCCACTCCTCACATTGAGATGCTGATGCCTGCCAGACCCTATGAGAACCTGGACAGGCCTTGGTCGGGTGGGGATGGGGGTGGAGTTGAGAGGAAAAGTTCTTCAAGGAGTAGGGAAAGAAAATGTAGTTTTAAAATTCACTGGTTTAGTGTTTTCTCATTATGTTAATTTGCCCACATGGTAATTCACCTGCATTTTTCTGCTTATTCACACTCAAAAGTTCTTCCAGCAATTTATTTCCATCAACTTGGCATTTCACTGTCCAGAAAATTGTAGCACTCCAGCAAGCTAAAAATGCATGGTGTGCTTCTTTCTCCAGGTTGTTTATAAAACTGTTGACACTAAACCTTGGGGAACTCCTACTCTTAAGGTTTCACTGTTTCGTGATTTATTTATGCTCCATATTCATCTAACATTTATTGAGCTCCTCATATATGCCAGCTTCTATTCGAGGTGTTTTTACTTACATTACCTAGTTTATTCTCAAAACAACTCAATGAGATAAATATTGAGATAAGACTGAGGAGAGAATAAGTAATTAGGCGGAGATAAAACATCAAACTGGACAGAGCCAGGATGCAAACCTCAGTGAAGGACATGGAAAAGAAACAAATAAAAACAATTACAGGCTGTGCTAAGTTCTAAGAAAGAAACAGTGTGTGGTGGTAAGGATTGTAGCTGGGTACTGGACAGGAGGACCTCTATGAGAAACTGACCTGCAACTTGCAAGCTGAAGGATGATCAGGAGTGAGCCAGGAGAGGCAGCAGGTGAAGAGGTAACAACACTAAAGTTTAGTGTGTTCTGGAAGGTCAGCCCGTTTGCAGCTTAGTGGGCAAGAGGATGAGCGATGAGAAGTGATCTTGGAGAGGTGGGTAGGAGCCAGAGCATGTTGGCGCACTGAGGCCTGAGTAAGGAGATTGGACTTCAGTGTAAATTCAGTGCAAAGCCACGGAAGGGTTTTTAGTGAGATGACATCAATTGACATTTTAAAAGAAACCATGGTTTTCTTATTGCAGAATGAGTGTTTAAGGAACCGTATGGGGATCTGGCAAGGAATGTAGACTGCCTGCCCCGTGTTTGTGGTTGGCACTGTGAGGTCTGGCTTTTATGTAACCGTGAGAACCCACATGGGAAACCATGGGTTTTTGGGTCCAGGTGATGTGAAGCCTTACCCTTATTCTTTGTTTCTATTCTGGAACTGCTTTGCTGTCCTTGACAAAACAGTTCCTACAAACCCACCGATTCTATTTGTAGAATGACTTTTGCCCCAAGTTTTTGTTTTTATTTATTTATTTATTTTAAAAATTTATTTATTTATTCTTGGCTGCGTTGGGTCTTTGTTGCTGCACGCGGGCTTTCTCTAGTTGCAGCAAGCGTGGGGCTACTCTTCGTTGCGGTGCGCGGGCTTCTCACTGAGGTGGCTTCTCTTATTAAAATGGTCTAGCAG
Organism: Balaenoptera musculus; assembly: GCF_009873245.2. NCBI lineage: Eukaryota > Metazoa > Chordata > Mammalia > Artiodactyla > Balaenopteridae > Balaenoptera > Balaenoptera musculus. Next base: position 18,268,222 of record NC_045805.1, on the reverse strand, counting down.
CAGTGTCACCAGTATTCATGGGAATGATTTGATGTATTTCTCCTACTGACCCAATTTGATCTCTAAAACATTAAAAGTGAACTAGTGCTTCTTGGAAGGTAGCTGAAAGGACAAAGGATTCTGCTTCAAAGGGTTTTCACTGGCCAGTTTCACCAAAGAATTCACTGTCAGTTCAACAAAGCATTTCAAAAAGAGAGTAATTAATTCTGTTAGAGTAACTTGAGTACCAAGAATTAGGGAGGGTATTGGTGACCTTGACAGGACTGATAGCAGTGGAATGTTGGGGGTGCAGAACCACTTGGTGGTGGTCGAGGAAGTAACAAGAAATTTGGGGGTACGGGCTTCCCTGGTGGTGCAGTGGTTAAGAATCCGCCTGCCAATGCAGGGGACACAGGTTCAAGCCCTGGTCTGGGAAGATCGCACATGCCGCGGAGCAACTAAGCCAGTGCGCCACAACTACTGAGCCTGCTCTAGAGCCCGCGAGCCACAACTACTGAAGCCCACGTGCCACAACTACTGAGCCCGCGCTCCACAACAAGAGAAGCCACCTCCATGAGAAGCCCGCGCACCACAACGAAGAGTAGCCCCCGCTCGCCGCAACTAGAGAAAGCCCGCGCCCAGCAACGAAGACCCAACGCAGCCAAAAATAAATAAATAAATAAACAAATAAATTAATTAATTAAAAAAAAAAGAAATTAGGGGGTAGAGGCAGTGCGTTTGGATGATTGTTAAAATAAGTTTTCCTGTGAAAGGCCAGAAAAATGGGGTGGCAGCTAGAGACTTGAGGTCAAAGGAGAGATGTAAGGACAGGAGATATTAAAGTATATTTGTAGCACTCTTCCTATTTTCATCTTAATTTTCTGAATCTGAGGGGCTTCTGTTTCTTAATTGAAAATGTTTTACTGATTTAATGTCCTTGTTTTTTCCGTTAGTTTCAACTTCTAAGTAAAATGGCCCCATGAACTCTAGGCTTTTTGAGCAGGGGGATGGAGTCTCATTTACCATTTTATCCTCAGTGGTGTAACTATGGTAGACTCAGTGACTGTTTTTCAATAGATGAGTTAAAGATAAGCAGAAAAAAATAGAGCTTGGCTATAAAGTTATCCTTCAGATTCACTCATTAGAACCAATTCTTTACTTTTGGTGTTCTTCATTATCAGACTGAATATATGGGGCTAAGATATATCTGTGTCAGACTGCCCTAGTGGATTTATACAGAGAAGGTACTGTGTTTATGCAATAAAAGTAAATTATTCTTCCAAAACAGAGTTTGAATTTGAAGGCAAGAAAAAGAAAATTCAGATTAAGAAAAGAAATAAAAAAATCACAGCCGTATACATTTGTGATGAAAATACCCCAAAAACAGATTGTTCTGGAAAAAATTATGTAACTGTTCTTTGCTAATTTAAGGGGGAAAGTACTTTTTTTTTTTTTTTTACCTACTATGAAGGCTTGTTTTAGTATCTGAAGTTTTTTGGATTTTGGATGTACTTAGGACTGAACGTTGAACTAGATTCAAGCTACTGACTAACAGAGGTAGGCTGCTACTTATCAATAGATAACATTTTTGACAGCAAACTCTCAATTGTATAATCACCAAAGCAAAATTTTAAAAAATCAGTTGGTAAAATATAGGACTGGAAAGATCTTTGAGACGAACCTTTGCTTTTAATCAAGATTGAATTTAAATCAATCTAGACTAAATCGGCTCTAATATTTTTAGAGCTCTTTAGAAAATAGGGTTGGATAGCATCCTTAGGGAATCATATGGGTGTATATATAAAGTTACTTTGAATAGGATTATTTGCAGTCAAGTTTTTAGAGTATGACAAAGGATTTTATTATTGTTTTCCCTCTAGCAGATACATAAAGTTAGTTTATGTAGTTACTTTGCTAGCTATAATTCCAATTTATTAATTTACAGTAAATAATACACTTGGCTTCAGAACTTACACAGAAGATCAACACATGTCTTCTTAGTAAACTATGTTTAGAATAAAATTAGATTCTAGATGCAGGGTGTGATGATTAATTTTATGTGTCAACTAGGCTAGGCTGTGGTGGCCAGTTGTCTGGTTAAACACCAGTCTAGCTGTTGCTGTGAAGGCATTTTTTAGATGTGGTTAACATTTAAATCAGTAGACTGTGAGTAAAGCAGGTTACCTTTCATAATGTAGGTGGGCCTCACCCAATCAGTTGAAGGCCTTAAGAGCAAAGACTGAGGTCTCCTGAAGAGGAAGCATCTCTGCCTCTAGTCTGCCTTCAGACCCAAGACTGCAACATTAACCCTTCCCTGGCTCTCCAGCTTGCCAGCCTGCTCTGTAGATTTTGGACTTGCCAGCTCCCATAACCCTGTGAGCCAACCCTTAAAATTCATATTCATTCATTCTCTACTCTCTTCTCTCTCTCTCTCCTTCCCTCCTCCCTCCTGCCTCCTCCGGCCTCCCTCTCTCTCTCTACACACACACACCCACACCCACACACCCACACACCCACACACACACACACACCCTATTGGTTCTGTTTCTCTGGAGAACTATATTTATACAGGGGTTGAAAAGCATTCTCTATAGAAGGCCAGATAGTAAATATTCTAGGCTCTGCAGGCCATACTCTTCCTGTCACAACTACCCAACTCTCCATTGTAGCACAGAAATAACCATGTAAATGAATGCGTGTCTCTGTTCCGAAAAACTTTATTTACAGAAGCAGATGGCTGGCTATATTTGGATTGAGGACTGTAGTTTACTGACCCCTGGATTAAATGACTGCTTGATAATTCATGCGGAAGAGATAAGTGAGGTATGCCTTTAATTTTTTTTGTATGCATTTTTAAGGATGTTTACTCAAGTCAGGTTTGGAATAAGAAGCAGTTTTTCATCCTTTTGTATATTAGGGGTTACTACTTTGGCTGACAGTCTGACTCTTCAACTTTGGTTTTACCTGTTTTATTTTTACACAAGAGTTCCTTAAAGATCAGTACTACAACAAAAGTATCATGCATCAACGCTAAACTGATGGCTGACCAATCAGCCTTTTCTCTAATGCCCCACTCTGTTTCTTAGAGGAATGATTAATGAAGGAGGAGGAGGGTTAGCAGAAAGGGTGGCCGGAAAACACAACTGGCCACCCGACCTACCAGCCTTGCAGTTATATTGACACTTCCAGATTCCAAGATGTAATTCTTTTTTTTTTTTTTTTTTTTTTTTTTTTTAGTTAGTTAGTTAGTTAGTTTTGGCTGTGTTGGGTCTTCGTTTCTGTGCGAGGGCTTTCTCTAGTTGCGGCAAGCGGGGGCCACTCTTCATCGCGGTGCGCAGGCCTCTCACTATCGCGGCCTCTCTTGTTGCGGAGCACAGGCTCCAGACGCGCAGGCTCAGTAGTTGTGGCTCACGGGCCTAGTTGCTCCGTGGCATGTGGGATCTTCCCAGACCAGGGATCGAACCCGTGTCCCCTGCATTGGCAGGCAGACTCTCAACCACTGTGCCACCAGGGAAGCCCCAAGATGTAATTCTTAAAGGCCTTCATTTTGCTCTTGGCAAAAGGAACATTCTTGCAAACACTGGTAATAATTTATCATTCCCACTTTCTCTCTTCCAATAGACCACCAGTGCCAATAAAGTACTTCCATTCTTTAGGATCTTTCAACAAGGCAGAGTTCTTGTTGCCTAGTTGTACTGCACTTAATCTGGGAGGAGTTTTAAGTCCTGCAGGTAGATTGAAAGTTAGAGATCTCTAAAGCAGCATATTATCATTGTAGGCTATGGAACTGGAAAGAAATTAGGCTAATCCAAGATAAAATTAGGCAGTTAAGTTTTTAAAATGAAAATTAAAATCGTGACCCCTGATGTTACTATTGTATGTATTTAGATAGTCACCAGATGTATGAAGGGTAAATATTTTAGTGTAATAACAGCAGTGCTCTTATTCCCAAGAGTAAATTGCATCTAACTTTTTTGGAATGAATATAAGATTTAGGCCTTTAAAAAAAAAAGTCATTGTTCTTATTCATTAAGTTGGACAGATTGTGTCCCATCCAAAATAGATCTTCTCACTTTTAAGTGAAGTTCTCACATGGGCTGACTGCCGCATCAGGAATGAAGTTTTTATGTCTCCTCGTTACCCTGTGTAAGGATCAGTACCACCATTTTTATTTATCATGTTTCTGGAATGACACATCTATATACAAAGGCAAGATATGGAGATCTAAGTTATTTTTCACCTTTTATTTTTCACTTTGTAAAGTCTATTTTTAGTCAGAATTTTGCATTTATGTCTTTTAAAGGTCTGTACAAATACTACTTGTCTCTTTGTAATTTTTCTTCATTTGTAGTCCCCTTTCCTATACGTTATCTATTACAGCTAGTGTTCGCAAAATTAAATATCATGTATTATAATTGTTTGTATATTTGGGGGCTTACTGTGTGCCAGGTACTATGTTAGGTACATTACATGTATTACCTCTTTTAATTCCACAACAGCTCTAATGATATTGCTGTTGCTATTACTACCCTCACTTCGTGATGGAATATGTAGAATCACTGTGTAAACCAGCAAGTGGCAGAGATTTATCCAGAGCCTTTGCTCTTTAGTTTGGTGGTTGTGCTTAGTAAGATTCTTCTTCACTTTGACAAACTGAACTATTAAAAAGTAAAATACTAAGGAAGAGCCAAAATTAGGAGGGAAAAACCCTATAAACGTATAAAACCTTTCTATCTTCTTTCAAAGTTGCTTGAAGCCAAGTTGAAGCCAGTGTCTTCTTCAAGCTTTTAATTTTTAGAGGATCATGAACCACTTGGTCGTCTCTGTCTCCTTTGTGTAATGAGGTATTGTCTTCACTTCTGGGGATGTATGCTAGCAGGCAGTACAGATAAGATTACTCTTGGTTTTGCAAATTACTAGTTGAGTTTCTACAGTGTGCTAAGATGACAGGTAGAAGAAATAACTTTGTTCTTGAAATTTTCAAGTCAACAGAAGAAAGAATTAACATAGGTGTGCTTTGGGATTCCACTTTTATGATTCAAATTAATGGTGTTTTCTTCTGTTTGTCTTTTTTTTTAAAATAAATTTATTTGTTTTATTTATTTTTGGCTGCACTGGGTCTTCTTTGCTACGTGTGGACTTTTCTCTAGTTGCAGAGAGCAGGGGCTACTCTTCGTTGCGGTGCACAGGCTTCTCATTGTGGTGGCATGGGCTCTAGGCGCGCGGGCTTCAGTAGTTGTGGCTCGTGGGCTCTGGAGCGCAGGCTCAGTAGTTGTGGCGCACAGGCTTAGTTGCTCTGCAGCATGTGGGATCTTCCTGGACCAGGGCTCGAACCCGCGTCCCCTGCACTGGCAGGCGGATTCTTAACCACTGCGCCACCAGGGAAACCCTTTTTGTCTTTTTTATTCAGTAAACATTTATGGGAGCATATGCTCTATGCCAGTTATTATGCTTTAATAAGGAACTAAGTTTAATAAGATCCAGCAGAGCCCAAGTCATAATATTTTTGTCACATGCGTAAAACTTTAAAATTGAAAATAAAAGAATTTCTCAGATAGAATTAACTAATGTGCTACTCATTGTGACTTGGAGTAAAGCTCGTCTGCCTCCATTTTCTTTTAATAAAAATAGAAATAACTATATTAAATTACCTCAAAAGTCGTTTTTAGAAAATATGTTAAAGATGGTTATAAAAGATTTGAAATTTCTTTGTGTGTAGTTGGAGAATAAGTATCAGCATAATTTTTAAATAGACCAAACTGAAATTCTGTGAAATAATAAAATTAAATAATACTGAATAAAACTCAAAATTCACATTAAAACCCAGTAGATTTTTGGAAGATCTGTCATAAATATGATCAGTATTGCTGTTTAATTCTCATGTTGATGTAAATAGTCAAATTACATTTGACTTACCATCTATTTGACTTACCATCTATTTGACTTACCATCTATTTGACTTACCATCTATTTTTTCCAAAAATGAGTCTCTATTTCCCATATATTATCTTTATATACATATATATTGGAAACATATGTGGCTAAATTATAACCTTTTCTTAAACAGTCATTTATGAACAAAATAGAAAATAACATTGTTCTATGTGGTTTTGTCCCAGAAAGGAAATGTTGAAATTGGCAACTCTTCCACTAAATTGAAAATTACAAGGTGAACCATTGACCTACTAAACAGGTAAACATGGTTGAAAGAACATTAATTTCCTCAAGATCATAAAGCAAAACCAAGTATAGTCCATATATCTGTTAGTGAAATAGGTCAGTTTGAAAGTTTTGATACTGCTGTTTAATCAGGGACAAACCATAAGATTTTGCTAGTATTTATTGTCTTTTTTTTGCTGCGCCATGCGGCATGTGAGATCTTAGTTCCCCAACCGGGGATCGAACCTGCGCCCCCTGCGTTGGAAGTGCGGAGTCTTAACCACTGGACCGCCAAAGAAGCCCCTATTAAGTCATTTGAAAGTAGTTATACACTACTTTATTTGGAACATACGTAACAAATATGGGATTACTTCCCAGAGTACAATATAAAAGGCTCTCAATAAGTAAAAGAGAAGTAGACCAATGGGAAAGTGGTAATTTAATCAGAAGAGATAGGAAAAGCCAATCATTTTATTTTTTAATAAAAATTTTTTAAAGTTCACTAGTAATCAGGGAAATGAATACTAAAACAATGACTTTTTATTTTGGCCTAAAATGTTGACAAAAATTAAAGACATTTTACATTCATAGGAAATTGGATAGGCTCACAATTTTGGGGAGTGTAATTGATACAGCCTTTTTGGACTTTCGCATTTAACTCTATAAATGTTATCAGAATTATTTACCATAAGCATGCATCCATGAGTAACTTGTTTAAATGAAAAAAAAAAAAGAAGAAGATCTGTGAATTTTGGAGTACATTAAGAGAAAAACAAACTGTGAAGGGCGGAAATAGCTTTTTAAAAGATGTCTTTGAATGCATATCCAGTCAATATAATAATGGTCCAGGGCAAAAAACTTCTCACCTCATACTAACTGTACTTTTTCTTTTTTTTAATGTCATTTTGTTTTACTGTTTCAGTTCTGACAGCTAGAGTCATGGGTTAGCAAATACATTTTCTTTAAAACACCAGCACCTCTGAAATGGTCATTAAGGGTCATTCCTATATAAATGCACGAATGAATTAAAAGTGCTTTTGCATTTCATTAGATTAGCTGAAGGAGCAGAAATGTTGATCCAAGGAAGAACTGTAGTCAATTTTAGGGCACTTTGAAGACAGGGAAGTCAGAGCCTGGAGAGAAATGCCTGAAGGGAGAGGTGGAGGTCAGACAGAAAAGACAGGTTGGTCCTTGGTCCTTCCTCTGGCCTCACATTAACCTCTTCACGTATTCTGTGAGAAAGTGCATATGACTCTCGCCGCTGGTGGACAAGCGCACCTGTGGAACAGGCCGTTTGTAAGTCAGAGATCATCTGTGTCTGCCTGTCCCATCCTGGGGATCAGAAACGTAAAAGGAGATTGAGAGACCAGGAAATATTTAAAGGAGCCACATCAAGGTTGGTGAGAAATCTGGAAATCATCTATTTTTTGGGTTAAGAGAGAACATATGAAGGTCTGCCATTTAGATTTTCTGTTTATTGCTACAGATTGGAAGCCTAGATTCCATAGGTAGAAGCCACAAGAGGCTCATTTCGGCACCCTCTGATCGTACAATCATTCTTTTTTTTTTTTTAATTAATTTATTTATTAATTAATTTATTTTTGGCTGTGTTGGGTCTTCGTTTCTGTGCGAGGGCTTTCTCTAGTTGCGGCGAGTGGGGGCCACTCTTCATCGCGGTGCGCGGGCCTCTCACTATCGTGGCCTCTCTTGTTGCGGAGCACAGGCTCCAGACGCGCAGGCTCAGTAGTTGTGGCTCACGGGCTTAGTTGCTCCGCGGCATGTGGGATCTTCCCAGACCAGGGCTCGAACCCGTGTCCCCTGCATTGGCAGACAGATTCTCAACCACTACACCACCAGGGAAGCCCCCGTACAATCATTCTTAAGAGCAATCCAGTGAGGGAGTGGGCTGCTCTCCAAAACTGTGTCTCCTGCTCACTCTAGAAATGGCTAAACGGTAGCTCTCCTGTGAAGGAGGTTGGTTGGATCAGGTAATCTTAAAAATCTCTCACAACATTACCCTCTGATTTCAGTGCTTCTTAAGGCAATGAAAATATACTCCAGGACAAAGGGCCAGAATCCTGTACGCCTTTAAATAGCCAAGGAGGAACAAAACTACATAAATAAAGTCAAATCTTGCCTTGCTACAACTGAGATAGGCCAGAGCTTCCTAAAGACTTTAGTACAAATGGAGGATGACCACATGGGAAGCAAAACAAGGAGACGATACAGAAGGCAAGAAAACTGCCCGAGTGGGACTTTTTGTCCCAGCTTGTTTGAGCTCTGTGGTCCCTGCCCTCAATCTACCTGCCACCTTGCGATATTTACGGCAGCCCTTCAGGGATGGCAGTTTCTCAGGCACATGGTCTGGGCCCCTTGTTGTACAGTAGGAAGCAGTTAGTCCATCGGGCATAAGAATTCATCCTTTCAGAAATATGGCAAGAGAAGTGTATGCCGTGGACACACTTTTTTCCTTCTGGAAAGCTAACTCGGTGGTTGCCAACTCATAAAGAGCAATCAGTGTCTCTGGCAATGTGAGGAGCTGGAGAGCTTTTATCCGAACTCTGTAGTTGGAAGGAAACCTGAGAAACAGATCGATATAGGAGTAAGACCCGCCAGGGCCATGCTTGGCGGGGTTAGCTTTCTGCATGAGAGCCAGGGCTGGAACGCCAGCGGGGGCCTGGTTGAGGGCGGCCACCCGCCTTCCCTCCCCACCTCTCTGCCACAGGGCTCGTGCCTCCTCTAAACAACGTTGAACAAATATTTAAAGAATGTTGGTTTGAAAAGGAGCCAAATTATTAACCTACTCAAGCGTCTTCTCTCTCTGTCAGGCCCTCTGTTTTCCATAAGCTTCTTGTAACCTATTGCCTGTCTCTTTTCTCTATTTATTTCTATAGTGTCCATGGAAAATATTGGAGAACAAGGTAAGATATATCACTGCCTTCAGTCTAAAATTTTAAAAATAGTTGGAAAAAACGAATAGCATTCATTTAGATTTGGTTGGAGTAAGTCATACTTGGAGAATGTTGGAGTCAGGATGGGTTAAAGGCGTATCATTCTGTCAGTCCCCAGACTGAATTCTCTCAGACGCTTGGCAGAGAACTTGACCCTGAAGTGGCAGTCACTATGCCAAGGTTCTTATGGCTTCAAGATACAGGAATGTCAACAATCTCCTGTTTCTACTCAGAGTCTGACCCCATGCCTGAGTCACCTATATAATTCATGAAAAATATCATTGGGTCTAGTCATCTCACACTGATTTAAGTGCCTGTGAGGTAACTGAATGTTTTAATGGTTCTATAATAGGAATATCAGCTTCTTTTAAAAAGCTAAAATGGCTGTTAAGGTTTAAAAATACCAAACATGCTATATTTTAAATTAAATTAGCATATTTTATTCAACTGTATCTTACACAAGTAAGTTATATATTAATGTATTATCCAGAATTAATCATTATCACTGTATACAAAATTAGTATTTCAGCTTTGCATAGGACTTCAAGACTAAAATACCATACAAAGTGTGTTTATGTACACTACCTTAAAAAAATATTCGGAATGTTTTTGTTAACAGTTGTCCTATGTGATCAGTAAGAAACTTGAACTCTTCTTGGAGGAAATCTCTCTTTGTTCAGAAGATCTCTGTTTAAAACTACTGTCCTTGAAACAGGACCACCAGATTTGACTCGAGCTGAGCAAAATAGGCAAACAGCTCAAGCAGGAACTGCTTTTGCTATTCTTCGTTAGTGAAGCAAAAGTTCTTACAGCCTGAATGTTTTAACATTCGTTTAACACTTTGTTTATGATTTAAAGTTGCAGGCATAACTGCCTTATTTTTACAACTTAGGAGAGGTCCCCGTAGCCATTTTGCCGATAGATGGGCTTGTCTACAGATGGGAGGGTTCTAATCATGGGATAGTAAGTAATTAAATAATTAAATTATTCGGTTATTTTAGAACAAGCACATCTTTTGTGAATACCATGATTTTAGTATGTATTTGCATATTAAAGTGATAATTTTGTTTCTCTCATTTTAGTTGTGTGCCTGATTGCTTATCATCTACTTTTTGCAATGTTTGTCTGGTCGTATTGGAAAACTATCTTTACATTACCAATGAATCCTTCAAAAGAAGTAAGTTAAAATATTAGTATAGTTATGTCCTAAAGATGGAAGTCTGTAATACTGATGTCTGAAGAATGAGTTTTATGTCTTTTTATTAATGTTGCAAACTTAGTGATTTTTTTATATTAATGTGTTAATTAAATACTTGAATTTTCACTTGATAAATATTATTTTTGCACTGGATGAGTATTATACTTACAATATTAAATATGTTATATGTTCCATTTCTACTTTAGAGTCAGACACAAGGATGGATGGATGGATAGATAGATAAAAAGATAGAGCTGAAGGTAGACACATTTCTATTATAATTGTCATACTAATGGAGCATTAGTTGGCTGTCAGCCACCAGAAACAACAACAGCACATTAACGACTTAACTAATCTTCTCTTTCTTTTTTTTTTTTAATTAATTAATTACTTTATTTTTGGCTGCATTGGGTCTTCATTGCTGCGTGCGGGCTTTCTCTAGTTGCGGCGAGTGGGGGCCGTGCATGGGCGTCTCACTGCGGTGGCTTCTCTTGTTGTGGAGCACAGGCTCTAGGCGTGCGGGCTTCAGTAGTTGTGGCACACGGGTTCAGTAGTTGTGGCACACGGGCTTAGTTGCTCCGCGGCATGTGGGATCTTCCTGGACCAGGGCTCGAACCCGTGTCCCCTGCATTGGCAGGTGGATTCTTAACCACTGCGCCACCAGGGAAGCCCAATGTTCTCTACTTTCAAAGTATAGCTAGTCTACAGCTGTCAGGTACCCAGGCTCCTACCCTGTTGCTCTCTGACATGTATAGCCTCCATTCCCAACATTACCTCTTGGCCTAAAATGGCTGCTTCATTTCCAGCCATCATGTCTACATTCCAGACAGCAGGCCAGAGAAAGTAGAAAAGAAGAGTAGAAGTAAATGTCCTTCTCTTTAAGGACTTTCTGGAAGTTGCTGATGCCATTTCCACTTACATTTAGAACTTAGTTTTATGGCCACATTTAATTGCACAGAAGACTGGAAATTTAGTGTTTATTCTCAATGGCCATGTTAACCACGTTAGAAGGAGTAGATGTTGGGGGACAACTAGCAGTTTCAGCTACAGAAGGTTTTTTAAATAGAGTTATATATTCAAATATGCATCTTGAAAAGATCATTCTGGCGAACTTTTTGTTTCTGGGTGTTTAATCCTGGTTAAATGTCCTTGAAGCAGAGAAACTGTGATTTACTCATTTTTGTACCCTTGGCACTTAGTCTAGTATATGGTTGTTGAATAGAAATATACTCTGCTCCAGTAATAATAATGTAGTTTTAGTAGGCTAACGTTAAAAAAAAGAAGTCTAGGCATCACTTAGAATTGTTTTCTGAAATAATCTGTTTGAAATGCAGCTGTGGTCAAAAAGGCCAGTAAATATGCTGTATGAACTGGGAAAGGATATTAAAAACAAAACCACAGGTATTTGCACAGTATTAATGGCACGCTTGGCCTAGAATGCATTAGATATAGCCTTTCTTCTTCCTCTCTCTACTTACTTTTTTTCCTACCTCTTTTTCCTCCCTCCTACCATGTTCTCTTCTTTCCTATCCTTCTTACCCTCATCCTGTCCTTAGTTGTAGGTTTGAAGGAAATTGCTGACTTTTATCATAGGTCATCTCATCCACTCTGGTGGTTTGCCTGTGACCTCTGTGTTGACATGTCCCAGATCTGTTTCTAGCCTGACCTCTCCCACGAATTTCAAATTTATATTATCTCCCTGCCAAACATAGCTCCTTGATCACTGCACTGACACCGCAAACACAACACATGTGAGACTGAAGCCACCACCCTCTCCTTCCCCAAACCGTGACTCATCTGTTTCTTCTACGGGTTAATGCCACTGCGAACCACTTTGTCATTCGATCCAGAAGCTTGGCATCCTTGCGCCTCCCCCAGCATCCAAATCCTGGAAATGTTTGCACTTCCTAATTTTTCTTTTTCAGTTCCAGCCCCTTTCTCTTTATTTTCCATCACTGCCCTAATTCAGAGTCTTGGTCATCTCTGTCATCTGAGACACTGCAGTCTTCTCTGTGGTGTCACCCTTGACAATCTTGCCTGCATTCCCTCGGAGAATTCTGCAAAAATCCATCCTTCACTCTGCTGCTTGTGTCTATTCAGTGACTCTGCCCATCCCACAGGGTGAAGGCCAGTCTCCCTAGTTTGGCAACGATGACTCTTGTCCAAATTTCTGACTCCTCACTTTGTACTCTAGTAGTTCTTATGTACATGGTTTCCTGTGTACACCATGCCATAATTTTCTTTCTAGAATGTTCTTAACTCCTTTCTCATTAAAATAATTTTATTTTTATCTATAGTGGCAGCTCCTTCTTGATTTCCTCTGCTGGTTCCTCATTATCTCCTGAACCTCTAAAGCATTGGATTATCCCAGAGTTCAGTCTCTGGCCCTCTTCTCTTATTTATCTACATTATGACTTTATATACCGTCTCATCGCTTTCAAATTAATCACTAGCCTGATCCTCCCTCCTAAACTCCAGACTCCTTTCCAGCTTCCGATTTGGCATCTAATAGGAATTTCAAATTCAAATTCCAAGTACCTGAAAATAAACTTCTGATTTTCTACTTGGTCCCCAAATCCTTCTATTCCTACATTTTTCCCATCTCAATGATGGCAATTCCATCCTTCCGGTTGTTCAGGTCAAAATCTTGGAGTCACCCTTGGCTACTCTTTTTCTCTCAGACGCCACACCCAGTCAATCAGCAAATTCTGTAGGCCATACCCTCAGAGCACCCACGTGTTAGCTCACGCCCCTCCATGCTCCCAGCGTGGTCCAGGCCACCAGCATCCCTGCTGGTATATGTCCAGTACCCTGTCAGCACGTTTCCTTGCTTTTGTGTTTGCCCTCTTCTGTATATTTTCAGCACAGTACCAGAGTGATGCTTTCAAAACACAAGACAGTTCATACTATTCCTCTGCTCAGAACTTTGCTGTCATATCTGAGCTCACTCAGAGTAAAACCCTAATTCTCTGCTGTAACCTAAAAGGCTGCGCATGGCCTGGCCTCACACCACTTCTCTGACCCTCTATAATGCTGTCTTAGTCGCATCAGTTTCCTTGCTGTTCTGCCAGCACACTAAGCGTGTGTCTCCTTCAGGAGCCTTGAGAGCGGCTATTACCCCTTGATCTGGAACCCTCTTCTCACAGCTAACGGCATGGCCACGCCCTTCCTTTTCTTGCTCTCTCTGTGTCTCTGCCCAAGAGTACCTTTCAGGCATTCCATGACCACTTCCTCCAAAATAGCAAAACCCCATCCCTGCTTTCCTTCTAAACCTTACCTTGCTGTGTTTTTCTCCATGGCATATCATTCTGTAATTCATCCCATAGTCATTTTTTATACCATCCCTAGAATATAAGCTCTACAACAGCATGAACTTTATCTGTTTTATTCACTAATCCATCACCAGTACCTGGTGTCTGACCCTTAAAAGGTACTCAATAAATATTTGTTAAATGACTGAAAGTTGAGGAGTTACGTGTATAGAGACAGGTTTGTGTTTATAGCTTTGGCAGAAAGTTGAAGTGACTTCTGATTTCTCCCTAAAATTATATGTGAGATCAACAACTAAGAATAATGGGGGAAGTAGGTTGACTGAGGTTTGGAAGAGCAGAGAAGGTTTGAAATAGCAGCTGGAGAGAGAGGAAAAATGAAATGATAAAAAACGCAGAATTGAGGGAGTAGTGGAGGTTGATGACAGTGAATTTACAGTTTTGTACCAGGCCTTGTTGGATGACTTTTGTACAGAAGACATATACCTTATTCGATTCATACTACTGTAGGAGATGGATATTATTTATTACCATTTCACAGATGGAGCAACAGGCTTGAACATGAACTAATTATCCTAAGGCATCAAGCGCTAGTATGTGGCAGAGCTAATAACATTCAAAGCAAAGTCCTTTTGACCATGGAGGCTGCACTCGTGTCCCTGCACCACGCTCTAGCATGAAGAGTGGACCCCACGTGGGGGCTGTGGAGGGGATGTGTGCCAGGACATCAGTTGGCACATGGAGGAAAAAAATAGCCAAACTTCTATTTATATGCTGTTCTTTTATGTTTCTCCTTTTTTAAAGATTCTTATATAAGATACATACTATATTAGCTAATAGCACATCTATAAATAAGTAAATATGCATATATTGGCAGTGCAGTCTCAAATTATTTTTTACTGGTAGGGGTACATTATCAAAAGAGTTTGGAGACCAGTGTCATGAAAGAAAGAGCCCTTGCTTGCTGGTTAAGAATCTTGGGTTATTCCATTAATAAAATGCAAGATCTTGGGCTTAATCTTCTAATTGATTTGCATCCAGAGACCCCTCACTTGTAAAATGAGGATCTTGGACTTCCAGCTGACAATAAAGTGCTCTCAAGTGCTAAAAATCTTTGGAAAATGGTACTAAAAAAGTAGGAGAAGAGATAATATAAGAAAATAATGTAAATATTTTCTTGTCACTGTTCAGAGAATATAATTTTTCAATTCATAACATTTTCTCCCGATATTAAAGTAATATAACCATACGAATTTATATTTTGAAAACGAAGAGTAGGCAGAAAGAAAAAGAAAAAAAAAATCCCACCACACTAATTCAGCCAGTTTACATTCTGAATTTCTTTCTGGTTATTTTTCCTAGTGGTATTCAGAGCACACATATTCCAGTTTTTTTCATGTAATAGTTCTTCCTTGGTTTATTGTCATTTTTAATAACAACATGATATTCTCACTGAAACACTGCATTTTTAGTCTGATCGCAACTTTTCATGTTATAAACAGCGTTGTTAAAGTGTTTGTTCATAGAGCTTTACCCATATTTTGGGTTATTTTTCTTAATATAAATTCTCAGAAGTAGAATTACTAGACGAAGGAAATTTAAGTCACTTGCCAAATTGTTTCCCAGAATAATTACAGCAATTTCCAAAGCCACCAGTTTTTATCAGAACCTTGGCACTGCATGCTGTTCTTAAGAAAACTGTTGTGAATTTAATAGGCAAAAAAAGTTCTACGTTTTAATTTGGACATTTTAGGTACTAGTGAGGTTATATTTTAATTTTTGTCCTAAGTCAAAAACAACTAGCAAAAAAGGAAATACAGTTCTTTGAGTTTTCTGTTTATTATTGGATTCTGGTTTTTTTCTTAATTTGTGCACCCTTTTAAAATTATACTCTCCTTTAATCTGAAAACTGTGTTTGATCCCAGATGTTGGTTTCTAATATCATTCTCTAAGGAAAGGAAGAAGAGCTCCTTGGAGAAATGGCTGATTCTAGAACTAGGGCAGGATATTTTGAAAATGAGCCTGGAGCGTATTATGCCAAAAAGTAAAAGGTACTCCAAAAAATAAAATAAAATATATTGTTGGTGGTGTATCAAAGGGACATAGGATCCAGTTGAAAATGTCCCAGTGACCAAAGCCGGAACAATTTCAGCAGGAAAATAAATAAAATAGTGTTCATTTATAACTCAGAGTATAAAATAAATATCTTTGAGTCTACCGATATAAAGAAATGATTGAATTAATAAATAAATGGGGAGAAAAGAGAAATCTCTTTTACAGAAGAATTCCAAATAATTTATGTACATACTCTGCCCTCAAGGAGGGGAAGAATAAATCTCCACTCCTTAAATGTGGGCTGCATGTGGTAACTTCTTTCCAAAGAGTACAGAATGAAGACAGGGAAGTAACGAGTCACTTTACAGTGGAGAAACCTGAAAAACACTCCCTCAACCAGGTGATTGAAGTCAACATCAACAGTGCTAAGTCACATTGATAGTATGTTCCCTTGATATGACGTGGTGAGAATGGCACTTTGCCTCTGTGGTCTTCCTCCCCAAAACCCGTAACCCCAGTCTAATCATGAGATAAACATCAGAAAATTTCCAGTAGAGCAGCATCTTACAAAATACCTGATCAGTACGACTCAGAATTGTCAAACTCAACAAAAACAAGGAAAATCTGAAAAATTGTCTCAGCCAAGAGTAACTTAAGGAAACATGAAAAATAAATGTACTGTGGTCTCCTAGATGGGACCCTGGAACAGAAAAAAAGATATTCAGTGAAAACTAAGGAAATCTGAATAAACTGTGGACTTTGGTTAATAACAATGTATCCATATTGATACATTAATTGTCCTAAATGTACCATGCTAATATATGATGTTAGGAATATCAGCAAGTTGATGAGAGGATATATGGGAACCTTGTACCATTTTCTCAATTTTTCTATAAATCAAAATTGATAAAACTGTTTAAACAAAAACAAAACAGCTTGCATTACTGACCAAAGGACCGCTGCAATCTGGAAGATCGGAGGTCAGGTATATTATCTTTTTCACCCCAGGAGATCTCTCGTTCCTTCAGCTCTCTGCAGATGTCATCTTTCCTCAGATCTGTGATGTGCGTTTATACATAAAAGTGTTCTGAGGGGGAGGGGACTGCATATTTGGTGCATTCCAAGATAGAACTAGATATTTTGACATCCATCTTACATAAATAACAATTCCACCAACATGTATTTGGTTTTTAGGACCTGATGGTTGCAGTGTGTTATGTTTATTTATTTATAAAAGCATTAAACATACTAAGGACTCATTTCCATCACTCACTAGAATTTACCTCTAAAGTTAGAAGGATCCAGAACTCTGTAGAAAATGTAATAAAATGTCGATGGTTTTGTTCCTTTTTAGTATTAAGTCTTTTACGAAACTAATTTTCAATGCTAGGTTTTAAATTACTTTTAGAAATGGTCAAGGGAGATATATCTGCCTGAATTATGGGACTTATGGTTCTGACAATGGAAAGTTAGAGACTAGGATACAAAATAACTTTTGCTTTGATATTCAGTGGTCTGACTTAGGTTTCCTGGTACTTGTTCCTTTGTCCATTCCACAGTTCTAGCAGAGGGCTTACTCTGTGCTAAGCTTGATCCCCTTGTGGGGTTACATGCTTGTGGAAGAGACAGACAAAGGACAAATGAACCAACAAAATAATTTCAAATTATGGTGTGTAACACAAAGAAATCACACGTGGACCTGATGGAGAGTATGGCAGGGGGAAGGGACAGAATTATCAGGGTCCCTACCCTAGTAAGGGAAGTTCTTTGAGAAGATGACATTTCAGCTGAAACCTGCAAAATGAGAAGGAGCCATCCAGAAAGTGTGAGGAATAATGCTCTAGGCAGAGGAATCAACGTGTACAAAGTTAATAGATACTTTCTCCAGATCGACCCTACCTTTTCTTGACTATTACAGAATTACAGCATCATTTGATGTTATACATTTTCTACCACCACTCATATATTTCCAAACAAGATACACAGTTCTATAAAGACCATCAGTACACTTACCTGTTTGTCAGTGTTTTCTTTTTTTTAAAATAGCATGTTTCAGATTTTAAAGTAGTGTCATCAACAGGTGCATGGTGCCCAACCTAGAATTTTTAAGTAAGAAAGAAAATCTGGCAAATCCTCTGATAAACCAATATGATTGCATATGATGGGTCAATAAACAATTTGAATTTTTCTTTGTTAGGTGTTTAATTCTGTTAGTAAGATCTGAATGGTGACAGCATTCTCATTGCCTCTGCTTCCTAGTGAACTTCTTTTTCAGAGTAACTCTGAAAACAATGGAATAGATTCTAGGAATCCACGATCCAATTGAGAGATAGTTTTCCACCTGTTGGAAATGTGGTTCCCAAACTTTCTTTGACTCTAAGGTATTTAATCTGCTGCTATTCCTGCCCCAGCCTCTAGGATTAGGCTGCAAGGTCCTTTTTTTCTGGGTTTGAGACTCAACACTGCTCACTGCCACTCACTGCCCTCATTTATATAGTCATGCAATCCAGAAAATTGTGTAAATATATTTCGTTTTATAAACTGAGATTTAAGGTAGCAAGCAAATGAAGAGCATCTGATAGAACGAATACACCAAGGCTTTATAAATGTGGCCTTCATTTATTTGTTATTCGTATTCATTTGAAAAAGGATTGGTTAAAGTATAATTTGAAACACTGAAATTAATTAATAGTAAGCAAATGCTGTGAGCATCTTGCAGGAGGAATATTTAATGTGGAGAATACTTTTTTTCAAATATCTTTCACAGACTCTTAAGGGGCCTAACAGTAACATACCTACTAATTTAATGTAAGTAAATTTGATATACTAATTTAGAATAATTCATATTACATAAATTTCTACTTAGAGAAAACTTATTTTTATTTTCTTTACCTTAATGAGTCTGAAATTTTACAACTATATTAAAAATCATGCATTTGTGAATATTATGGTACCTTAAAATTATTTACATTTGGAAGCTGAAGATTTGTTTCTTTTTTTTTTTTTAAGTTATTTATTTGTTTTTATTTTTGGCTGTGTTGGGTGTTCATTGCTGCGCGCGGGCTTTCTCTAGTTGTGGTGAGCGGGGGCTACTCTTCTTTGCAGTGCGCGGGCTTCTCATTGTGGTGGCTTCTCTTGTTGCGGAGCACGGGCTCTAGGCACGCGGGCTTCAGTAGTTGTGGCACTTGGGCTCAGCAGTTGTGGCTCGCGGGCTCCAGAGCGCAGGCTCAGTAGTTGTGGTGCACGGGCTTAGTTGCTCCGCGGCATGTGGGATCTTCCCAGACCAGGGCTCGAACCTGTGTCCCCTGCATTGGCAGGTGGATTCTTAACCACTGCACCATCAGGGAAGCCCTGAAGATTTGTTTCTAATTTTAAACTAACCTCAGTAGAATTATCAACCTCTAAACAAAGATTTTTAATTTTTATTTCTCTGAAGATAATGATTTAGGTTCAAATATCATGACCTCATTTTCATCAGATTGTTCTTTCCTTCATTGACATACTTAAATCACTTTTTAAAAACTTTTTAAAAATTGTAAAATATGTCTTACATTCAAAAACCATATATAAGGCACAGTTTAAAGAATAATAAAATGAAAACACCTAAACAGTCACCCAACCAAATAGAAGCATTATTTATATTTGAAGTATCTTCTGTGTACTTCTATTTTGTATTTCCCTGCATTTCTCAAGAAGTAACAGCTATCCTGAGTTTTGTGTTAATCATTTCCTTGTTTTTAAAATAATTTTATCATATATACATATCCCTAACCATAATAATATATAGTGGTTTATTTTATATATCTGTTCATCAGTAGGTTGCGAGTCTTGGTTGTACACAGCTGTAGTTCATTAAATGTTAAGTGCCATATAGGATTCAATTATTTGGATAGGTCATACTCCAATTTATTTATCTCTTCACCTTTTGGTGGACATTTAGGTTGTGTTTAGTTTTTTACATTTTAAACAATGGTGCTGTGAATACCCTTGTACATGTCTCCTGGAGTACATTTATAGGAGTTCAAATAGACTTTTAAAACCATTTTTTTGTGATTATCAAGTTGGAGCCCAAACAAATTTTCATTTTTCTCAAATAAGTATTTTTTAAAATTGGTTGGGCCCAATTGGCAGTATAAGAAGTAAAGTCAATGACTAGTTCTTCTGAGTGCTAGAGAAATTCACGTAACGATTATCCCTAAGTTAAAACTCACTTAAATGAGAATGCATGCTTGATGTATTTGTTTCTATTTTTGTTTTTAATTATAACCAATTGAAAAATGCATCCATTGAACCAAATTTGTTTATTTTGCCATTTCATCTATTAATGTAACTAATATTTGGATAGAACTCTACAGTTTATAAGGCACTTTTACATACTTTATTTCTCTTGAGCTTCACAAACATCTGAGGAAGTAGGTATTATTATTATTCTTCCCTTTTTTTAGATTTATAAACTAATGATCCATGAGATTAACAGATTTGCCCAGATTTCAAATCTATTACCTCTCTGAATTTATATGCTACATACTGTTAATATTTTATAAATACCTCTTTGTGGGTATAGTAGATAAGTATGTTATCATTTCTTTGAGAACACTGATTAAAATTTAAACTTCTTCCACAGTTCCATCTCTCTTATGCAGAAAAAGAATTGCTGGAGAGAGAGCCAAGAGGAGAAGCCCATCAGGAAGTTCTTAGGCGAGCAGCCAGAGACCTTCCCATCTACACCAGGACCGTGTCTGGAGGTAGAGGATAACGAGTGCTTTGGCAGGGTGGCTTGTGGTGATGGTTAGAAAGCATATCTGTACTTGAAACTGTCACACACTCGTTGAAACACATTGTGCTTCAGCTTGCATTATTATTAAATCTCTCCCGTACAGTCCCATAAAACAGAATGGAAAGATGAGTAACGCTGCGGCACAGAGATCTCAGCCAAGTCAGAACTGACTTGACTTCTATTCTGCCTTCCTAGCTGTGACTCAGTGAAGATGTTAGAACTGCTGAAACTTGATTTGTAGTTGCGTTCATTTTTAAAGTTTTAATTCCTATTCTTATTTAATTCAAAAGAGCAGTATCTGTAATGAACATAACATTGATAACTCTACATAAATTTAAAACTTAGTATGTAAATTATACAAAACTTAATTTGGGTATTGATAAAATTTCTTTATCTTTAAAATTTATTTATTTATTTATTTATTTTTTTACAAAAGCGACTCAATAAATCTCATTTACTTGGACTAAGATTTTTCAGGTAATTTAACAGCTGTCTAATTAAAGAATTGTCTTAAAAACTGACACACATGGACTACCGGTACTTACCCACAGAGGCTCACCCAGAAGGAAACTCTGTGACTTCAGCTGTATCCTGTCCCTTTCAGTGGCCACTAGCCCCATGTGGTTGTTGAGCACTTAAGACGTGGCTAGTCCAAATTGAGATGTGCTTTAAGTGTAAAACACACAACTAGTTTCCAAGACTTGGTATGGAAAAAAGGACTGTAAAATACCTCGTTAATATTTTTATATTATTTATATTTGTTTCTAACTCAGAGTCGTAATTGAATATAACGCTAAGCTTCACACATGATTTTTTCCTGTTGTTTTTACTGTTTCTCAATGAGCAAGTGGTCATTCCCTGATTTAATATGATGCCACTGGTTCTATCCCATAAAGAGAGTGATGTGCTTATGTATGTTTACATATATTTACCCTGTGTAAGCCTAAACTAATATTGAGGAGATTTAAGCCCCCTAAAAATAAGTTACTACACAAGTTGCCAAAACTAGTTGATGGCAGTGACAGTATCAGGTGCAAAAATCTAGTCTCCTCATTCCTAGTGCAGTGCTTTTTCTACTAGACCCCTTGCTACACCACAGTAAGACCAAGGGGGGAAGTATAAGTCATACCAGGATAAAGTATTACTATTCATTAATAACAACTACCCTTTGGATTTATAAGTTATCTCCTTGTGTGGGTTATGTACTGGTAAGGCTGTCATCTCTTGTATGCCTATCTCCTGGGATGAACTTATGATTCTCAAAATTTGTGACAGTCTGGAACAGAATCTGAACTTCCTGATACAGTCTTTCTGTTTTTAGTGCAAAAATTCTGGATGCATGCTAAAATCAGTATTAACTGACTAGAGTCACTGACTCAAATTACAGAAAGTAAAATAGATTATAACGCTGGTGTGATTGATCTCCTTCTGGCATATGTGGAACGTAAAGGTAGTCATGATGCAGAAAGGACGTCCAGTGGAGCAGCCACAGTACCCCCAAGGCAGGAATGTGAGTGGGATCCTTCTCACCCCATCCCCAGCCAAGACCCTTGGGTTGTTTGGATAACTTCCTTCTTCACCCTGCGAAAGGCTGCGGACTAAAGCAATGAAAGGCTCAGTTGATGTTCACACACTTTATACGTCTTAAGAGAATTGAAGAAAGTAGATGGCAGTATAATTTGGGGTTTTCCCATTCATTCTAAATCCACAGTCCTTCCTCCAAACATAAAAGAGGAAAATACTAGCTGCCTGAACACTGACTGCTGTACACAGAGAACAAATTCAACCCTATACGGACTTGGGTGTAGGGTGTAGTGAGGCAGGTACTACGACTCCTCATCTCACTTCTGTTTGCCCTGTGCTTTCTCCTGATCCGACCATCTCCTGCTTTCTTACAGGGTTCTCCAAACTCTATCATATTATTATTTATTTTTATTTTTATTAATGAGGACTACTTGCTTTTTTAGCTCTCCCTTGCTATCGATCCTTTCCTACAAAAAAAGATTTGTAGATTTTTTGACAAGGAAGGTAACCATTAGAAGTGAGGTAATTAGTTTATCATTTTGCACACAGATGTTGGTAATGCTTCCTTTTCAACACGTACCAAAAAAGTTTTAAATCGCATAATACATGAACGAATTCTCAAAAACTTCAAGCAAGACAGTTAAAATAAAATGCCCCCTCCACTGTTAAGACTTTTTAAATGATAATTAGATGGCTCAATTAAAATTCCAGTGGGATGATTTTAGTTGAATATAATATGGCACATGGAGTGTTTTTTTATTATAAGACTAAATTTCTGTTTCTGAAAGACTGTAAACAAAACCTTTTTCTACGTTGTTTTGATTTCTTGTGAGTTAGTGCCCACTTTAATTTGAAAGGTTTTTTTACCCCAGTGTA
Source organism: Balaenoptera musculus (assembly GCF_009873245.2). Taxonomy (NCBI): domain Eukaryota; kingdom Metazoa; phylum Chordata; class Mammalia; order Artiodactyla; family Balaenopteridae; genus Balaenoptera; species Balaenoptera musculus. The sequence goes on along the minus strand of NC_045805.1, from coordinate 18,245,434 downwards.
CTTTAGAGATAATCACCACTTGGAGAGAATCTAGCATTGCCCACCAAAACTCACCTGGAAATTCTGTGACTTTGGACCCATGCTACCCATTATGGTAACCACTAGTCTTTAAGTTGTGATTACTGACAACTTAAAATGTGACCATAAGTGTAAAACACATAACAGGTTTCAAAGGCTTGGTATAAAAAAAAGTACAATATGTCACTAATATTTTATATTAATTATATGTTGAAATAATATTTTGGATATATTAGGTGAAATAAAATATATCATTAAAATTAATTTCCCCTGTTTCTTTTTACTTCTTTTAACGTAGCTCCCAGAGAATTTAAAAGTACTCACGTGGCTCACATTATATTCCTTCTGGAAAACACTGCCTCACACTTTGATACTTCGCATGAGCCAGTGATACCTTAGAGCTTGACTTGGGATGTACCTGTGAGGCTTCTTCATTCAGGAGATGAGCAGACCATGCCATCCATCTCTGGAATTTCTGAAAAAGAAAGTTATAAGGGGATGATTAAGGAATTATTTCAATATTGAAAACAACTCCATCTAGGCCTTGTGTTCTTAAAAATAGACCTCGTTTTATTCTTAGTTTATAGCAACCATTTCTGTTTTTTTAGAGATTATAGTATTAGCTAATCTAATCTTGGTAACTGCTTGTTGCAAGTATTTTTTCCAAATTTTAAGTTCATTAGTATTGGTTTTGCTGGTCCTACTGGACTGCCCACTTAACTGATCTCCTGTAATTTTGGCAGACTGAGTGCATCCTGTCAGGTGCCTGTGTACTGAAAGAGCATCTCCAAATCAATCTTCCATAATTGTCTTTGATATCTGTATTAGAGAAGAAAGGATCAGGACTTCAGTCACAAGAATTAAAATTCTCTACTGGAAATACCTCTTGCAATACTCACTTCTAATCTTGTATCTCACCCAACAGAAAAGATGTGAGTGCTTTCCCAGTTCAAGCAACCAATTGAGTGTATTCACAAATTTCTAAAATGTGTTTCTCAAAAAACTTCTAGAATGTGGTTGTGTCCTCCCCTAGTTATCCTGGCAGGGTACTGGAAATGAATTGATTTAGTCGAGGGAGACATTCTGTTTACTTTGATAGAAATGGACATGGTTGCACCCTTTGTGAATCTTACTGTGACTGCTTTATAATTATACAGTATAGTTAGAGTTGAGCGTGCCTTAGAAAAATTTCCCCAAAAGATTTTCTGTTCTTGGGAAACCTCTCCAGAGAACTGAGGCTACAGGCAAGTCATTCCATTTTTGTTTTTACGCAGTCGAATATGTCATTTTTACCGAATTTAAATTCATTATGCTTTTTAGAATTTAGATTTGGATAGATGATTAAGAGCTATTTAATTGTGTATTCAATTCACTGTTAAATCTAAGGCTAAGTGGAACTCTTTGTTCATAGCAATCCGCTATTGTGACAGATGCCAACTTATAAAACCAGACCGCTGCCATCACTGTTCCGTCTGTGATAAGTAAGAAAACCTTTTACTTCTAAAATGTCTACATGCTGGTGGTCTTTTTATTTAATACGTTTCTTTTCTCACCGCTTTCCGCATTATTTCCTTTTCTCCTTATTCATGCTTCTCAGGCCTTTATTTAGGAAGTATAACCAGCATGGTCCCTTGCATTAATATGAGTGTGGCTGAGGGCCATGACTGGTTGCCCCTCTCCCCCCAGATTTTCGCTGATATGAATGAAGTGCATGATTTTTCGCAGCTCATACTTGGCTGGTTCTAGTTAACAAGTACTTCTGTGATTCATTTCCCTCTTTATAAAGATAACTCAGTTGGCTTCATGACAGTCAGATGTTATTATATACTTATACTACAAGGACAGTACTACTTGGCTTAAGGTTGGATATTAACGGAAAAGCTTTATCCAGACTTTCTATAAATCTGTTGACATTTTGCACTTTATCTTTAGCGTAAGAGTTGTATATTAACATACTGCTTGTTTTTAGAAAATTATTTTATTTGCATCTTAAAGTATGTATATTTTGAATTTAAAGTTCTGCTATTGGGTCGTCTAGAATTGGCCGTAGTGTTTACTGCGTTTATTTTAGATGAAGCCTTTGGCTACTATTCAGTTTTTAGATAAGTAAATAACTTTGCAGTATTTTACTCGCCACAACTCTCTTGAAATAGCATTTCCTCTTTGTAACGTACTGGGATTACACTTTTGCGGGACGTTGAGTTCTGTGTGTGTGATTTTTTTTTTAGATGCATTTTGAAGATGGACCATCATTGCCCATGGTGAGTGTGGCTCTAAAAGAACTTTCTGTCCTTTATAACATAACAAGTGGAATCATAGATCTACTTAAATCTTTTTATAAGTGAAATCTTGCCTTAGCTGACCTAGGAGGACCTTTCAGATTAAGTTCCTAGTATTTGTTTAGTTAGCTCAAAAGAGCCTTTCTTCAGGAGAGTTTCCATGAAATAATTTTAACACCAGTAGGTTAACAATGTAAAAGTTATTTTCTCATATTTGCTCAGAACAACTGGTTTTCTTTGTATGCACATGCGTAAACACAGAGATTCTAAAATACTTCTCAGAAATTACACCAAAATGTACACATAAATTATATACAATACTGCACTCAAAGTTTCTAATAAAGAATGAATTCATCTAGAGCTTTAACAATCTAACAATCTAACAATTCATCTAGAGCTTTAACAATTATTTTAAATAAAACTTAACATTTAGGAGTAGAATAGGAAATATACAAATACACACATATGTTTAAACAAGGGTTTCCACTTAGAATTCATTAATATTTTTAAAAAAAAGTCTAAATCATGAAATTAGATAACTTAATAGAGGATTATTTGAAAGATCTATTTAACTAATGAAGGTTGATTTTTCTACCTTATAATTCTTCATCTCAATGTGCACATCTGTGTGACAACCACGCTAAAGTTGCCAGCCAGGTTGGATTTAGACATTAAGCATGATCATTCTAAAAGCCTTATCTTCTTTCAGGGATGGCACTAGGGAAAGGTAGACATGCCCACAAATCTACACCAGGGGTAGGTGGAAACATACATAGTAAATGGTTATCTTAGCTGCCGGGAACAATAGAGGAATGTCGGGTTTGCAATGTTATTAGCTCTGTCCAGGGTACCCCGTACTTTTCTTCACCTAGATTTTCTGCTTTAACATGTCAAGGCTAGTTAATGCCTATGAGAATAATGCTCCTCTCAGAGAAAAATGTCAGTAAATAACCTCTCTTTGGAGTATTAATTTTCATTTGAGGTCATTCTTTTTTTTTTTTTTTAATTAATTAATTAATTAATTATTTATTTATGGCTGTGCTGGGTCTTCGTTTCTGTGCGAGGGATTTCTCTAGTTGCGGCAAGCGGGGGCCACTCTTCATCGCGGTGCGCGGGCCTCTCACTCTCGCGGCCTCTCTTGTTGCGGAGCACAGGCTCCAGACGCGCAGGCTCAGTAGTTGTGGCTCACGGGCCCAGTTGCTCCGAGGCACGTGGGATCTTCCCAGACCAGGGCTCGAACCCGTGTCCCCTGCATTGGCAGGCAGACTCTCAACCACTGCGCCACCAGGGAAGCCCTGAGGTCATTCTTTTGCTTTCCTCATTCTTCCCCTCATTCCATTCGTTCTGTTCTCTTTCTCAGCACGTTCTTTTCCCCCTGATACCTCCAATTATAAGTTTTCTTAGTCCTCCTTACGGTCCTCTGTTGATCCTTCCGGTAACACCTGCTGTCAGTCCCTCCCCGCCGCCCCCGTAGCCCCACCAGCCACCTGTGCGTTCTCTGCACCTGCGGTGGACAGTTCCCAAGCCCACCTGCTACTCCCACTTTGGGCACCGGCTTTTCTTTGCTTCTCTGCCTGAGGGCTCTCTTCTGTCTGGGGGGTTTGTTCAGCTCATAATCCAGGCAATTCAGAAGTGCCAGGGCATTAATGCTTCCAGAGGCCACTCTCACCCAGTGAGGGACTGGCCAGGAACACATGCTTTCTTGGCTTTTCTCCTCCTTTCTGGATAGCTGGGTGGTCTAGCTGTGACTGAGCAGAGTGGTAAAGAAACCAGGGGCATAGAGTTCATTCCCGTTTTCCTATCTTAAAGTAATAACGGATAGTGATGATAAGCAATGGAGAGCTGGAAACAGGATTAATCCCAAGCTAGTGCACACCTATAAAGCTTGCCATGCCCTGGCTATCCTCAGAAAATTACACATAGAGAGATGATGATTTATTATGATAGCAGTCTTTCTTTATTTTTTTTTAATTAATTAATTTATTTTTGGCTGCATTGGGTCTTCATTGCTGAGCGTGGGTTTCTCATCGGGGTGGCTTTTCTTGTTGTGGAGCACGGGCTCTAGGTGCGCAGGCTCAGTAGTCGTGGCTCACGGGCTTAGTTGCTCCGCGGCATGTGGGATCTTCCCAGACCAGGGCTCGAACCCTTGTCCCCTGCATTGACAGGTGGACCCTTAACCACTGCGCCACCAGGGAAGTCCTGATAGCAGTCTTCCTAAACCTGACATTAATTTGGCTTTAAAAGAAACATAGCATAATTGGATAATCTTTTAAATTTTGACAGACCCTACTAAAAAAGTCAAGGGGAACAGATGTGACCCTAGAGTTTTAAAAAAAATGGGTTCAGATTACATGTCTATACACTACCTGTTGTCACCTTCACACCGCGTGGCAACGTGGAAGAAGTTGAATGGACTGACGGCAGTGGCTTTCAGCTTCTGCGTTGCTGCTTCTCTGCACTGTCACCTCCTGTGCCGCAGCCACTGCCCCAGCCCCCATCCAGATCCGGGCACCCCCTTGCAGAAGGCAGTAGCCAGGTCGACTTGTGAAGGGTTTGGTGCCGAGGACCTAATATTCACCTGGTGCCAGCTGAATGGAGCAGCCATTTTATTTATTTCAAATTTCAAATTAAAATTCTAAATTTTAAAATGTACAGATAATACACACTCGCAGTTCTAAATTCAGAAATAAAAAGGTGCAGGTGTTCTTCTTAGCCCCTTCTTCCACTCCTCACAGGGAACCAGCGTTGGTTGCTACATGTCACGTGTGCTTTTCAGATATAAATCTGTATGTGTGCGTGTGTTTAATATTTTTTATACACACAAGAAAATTTTTTATGCATTTTTTTAACATAAGTGTTTGCCTTATGGACTGGGTCTCTGCCTTTTTTTCCCTTCACTTAATATATCCTGGAAATTGTTTCATATCAGTATATAAAAGATCTTTTTCTACAGCCGTTATGTGAATGTGTAACAGTCACTTACTAAGACCTTTAGTATGTTCCCAAACTGTGGGGAACCTTTTTATCCAGGTCTTGTGTATGATTTTGAAGTTCAGTATCTGTCAACTTTTAGTGTTGGAAAAGTCATAGAGCCATACCTCTTCTGTTCTCAGTGACTTCAGCATATCTGCTGTGGCCAGTTAAGAGTACCCATCAGGGTGCAGGGGATCAACCTCACACTTCTTTTTTAACTAAAGTAGTATTTGCCTTATTGGGTTTCCTATCAGAGAAGTGCTTTTTCTTTTAATAAAAAGTTCTCGTTTATCAATTAATTATATTAACAATATACCTTGACATGCTTGCCAGTGGTTAGGTAGTACTAATTAAATTAAATAATTTTAGCCTCAGTTTATTGAGTGCCTGTAATGTCTAAAGATGATATATCCATATATCTGTAAAATCTGTAATCCTTATAACAGTGACAGATATTATTAGAAATTATTTGTTTCATTTTAAAGAAGAGGAAAGTGAGCCTCAGATAAATTAAAGAGTGGGCTTAAAGTCATATAGCAAGTTTTCTGGACTTCAGAGGCTACTTTCTTTCCATCTTTTTTTTTTTTATATTATGTTCTTTTTCCAATTTAGGCTCAGAAAGCAATTTCCCTAAAACAGAGCCAAGAGCTGTTTACCCTGAATTTAAACAACATATAAGGTATATTTACCTAGAATGTGTTTTATTTCTCCATATAAAGTCATTCAGACTCAGAAACATGCACTTCCTTTTCAAATCGAGTCTACAGAGTAGTAGGCAGTTAAAATGTCTAACCAAAAGCTGTCTGTCATGACGAGACTAAGATGTTATTCAAAATAAATATTACTCTATTTCCTCAAGTTCAAAGTACCTATCAAACTCTAAAATACCTGGTCTTTATTTACTGACTTTCTCCTGTTTCCTGGCTCTGACATGGCAAGTTACACCATGCCCCTAAGTAGAAGTTAAAGTAAGCTAAATTACATGTTGTAAAATCTACGTTCAAAATCGTTTTCCTTTCTATAAAAACGCTATTTGTCATCTAATACAAAAGCTGCTTCTTGCATTCCTGCAGGAAGAGAAACAGTCTTTCCCATCCCTTCTCGTTTTCCCCTCGGCCACAAAAGAGTCGTCGTCTCCATCCACACGTCCAGTCTTAATGCACCCAGCCTTTGTCTGCCCGTTCTCTCCTCTTGAAACCAGCGCATGGAAGAACAGGGAATAGCCTATATCCTTTTGTGACAGAGTACATTTAGGCTAGGCCAGTGTGGAACTGTTTGCAGTATTATTTCTTGCCATTATTTCGTTCAGATGTCGTAAGAGGCAATCTTAGTAACTGGTTTGCACTCACCCTGTAATCTCTAGAACTGCAAATGTTACTGTTTTCATACAGCGTGCACCCACAGTTTTGCCTTCTTTATGAATTTGTCATACGCAATACCCTTAAGTTCCCAAATTACTAAATCTAATGCTGTTCCCTTTGCCTTATATATATATTTTTTTTAATTAATTAATTTATTTATTTATGGTTGTGTTGGGTCTTCGTTCCTGTGCGAGGGCTTTCTCTAGTTGTGGCAGGCGGGGGCCACTCTTCATCGCGGTGCGCGGGCCTCTCACTATCGCGGCCTCTCTTGTTGCGGAGCACAGGCTCCAGACGCGCAGGCTCAGTAGCTTTGGCTCACGGGCCCAGTTGCTCCGCGGCATGTGGGATCTTCCCAGACCAGGGCTCGAACCCGTGTCCCCTGCATCGGCAGGCAGATTCTCAACCACTGCGCCACCAGGGAAGCCCTGCCTTATATTTTTTAAGGCAGAAGATATACACATTTTCCATTTTTGTTCCAAATTTCTGTTTATTCATAAGCCCAGTGTTTGACTTCTGAATTTTTTTAATTACAAGAATTTTTTAAATTGTATGAACACTTACCACGAGCTCTATCCTTTTAGCAAATTTTTAACTCCACAGTACAGTTTGCTAACCACAGTCACGGTGGTGTACAGCAGATCTAGAACTCGTTCATCTTGTGTGATTGAGTAAACGTTTTTCATATGAACATAGTTTCACCTTAAGAGAGAAAGAAAAATGTTTCAGTTTACTGGCAAAGTCAGTAGAGAGCAAGATTACCTTATATGAACATAAGAGTAGGAACAAAGGTGTTTGAGGAGAGGAAACACCTATGTGTTCTATGCAATGAGTTTATTATACCAATTAACAAAGTGAACCCGTGAAGACAGCAGCCAGTTCCACTTAGGTGTTGTGTCACATTTATACCTTATCTAGGAATTCCCTTGTCTTTATGAAAAGGAGGGAAAAAGCTTTGATAGAAAAAGTGAGACTGTAAAGTATGAGTTATGTTTGTGTTTATGTTTATTGGTACAGTAGTTTGAATTCTTACCACCCCTCTTACCAGATAGAGTGATTTCAGAGTGAGGACTGAGAATTATAAATCTCCATTTTTGGAATCATAACATATAGAGCTGGCTCTCAGAAAGGATCTCAGAGTGCTTGTTTGACAGATAAGGAAAATGAAATTCTTAGAGACGATGGCACTTTATCAGGGCCACATAGTTATTTAGCATCAAATGTGCACGACGACCTGGCTTTCTGGTTCCCAGTCCTGTTTCTTTTCTTAAACGTACCACTTAATATGCTTTGATAATCTGGTTGCTTCAGTGCTATACTGACGGCATGCAAGTAGTCTCTGAAGAAATTTCATCTAATTTGGGAAAACTTGAAAGATTTTAAAATTAACTTAATCATAGTTAGAAATCAAACCCAAAGGTTAACGCAGAGAAGAACTTAGAAAATTCCTTTTATCTGCTTGGCATTAGTAGATTTCTCACAGGATCTATGCTTAAGGCACGTGTTTATTTGTATAACTGGACAGGAAGTGTAGGGTCATGATTGATTAAAGCAGTATTACACATATGTCAAATTTTAAAAATCTAAACATAGAAATTCCTTTTTAGTGAAGTGGATTTTTTAATGTTTGTATGTATAAAGAAATCTTCTGAGTTATGCTTAAAGAAATGCCAATAAATTTTAAATGTTAGGAAACAAAATACTTGTATTAAGGTTGAGCATATGTATACCTAGGGTGACAATGTAAAACTCATTGAAAATGTTGTTTTTGTTTTGTTAACAGGGTGAACAATTGTGTTGGATTTTCAAATTATAAATTTTTCCTCCTTTTCTTGGCTTATTCTCTGCTGTACTGCCTTTTTATTGCTGCTACAGATTTACAGTATTTTATCAAATTTTGGACCGTAAGTCATTACCTTGGTGACTTTTTTTGGTATACAAAAATACGTATTAAAGATTTTCAGTAGTGAATTAATCCAGACACTAATTATAGAAGAGAGTTAACTTATATATAGTCAGTCCTCATTATTCGCAGATTCTGTGTTTGTGAATTCACCTACTTGCTAACATTTATCTGTAACCTCAGAGTCAATACTCAACATAGCTTTTGTGGTCATTTGCAAACATGCACAGAGTAGGGAAAATGGGAGTCACCCATGTGCACATTTCTAGTTGAGATCAAACCAGAGGACCTGCTGCGTTCCTGTTGGAACTCACATACGGTAAATAAGTGTGCTTTTTCATTCTATTTAGTGCCATGTCTTTTGCATTTTTGTGCTTTTTTGTTGGTGATTTCATTGTTTAAAAGGTCTTCAAGCCTAGCGCTGAAGTGCTGTCTAGTGTTGGTGAGCAGAAGAGACTGAGATGTGCCTGACGGAGAAAATACATGTGTTTAGTGTTTAGATAAGCTCCCTTCAGGCCTGAGTTATGGTGCTGGTGGCTGTGAGTTCTGTTATTTAATATGCTAAATAAGGTATAAATTAGGTTTTATAAGCAGAAACACACAGAACAAGGTTACGTATTGACCATTTGACAAAAATATTATGACGAGAGGCTTACAGGACCCTAACTCTGTATCTTCCCAGGAGAAATGGTTCAGGATTCACAAATTCAGTGTTCATGGCAACTTTATAGAACAGCACCACTGCGAATAACGAGAATTGACCATATAAGAAGAATTTTTTTCTTAGTATTGAAAAATAGAAGTTTTTCTTTATGTGTAAAACGATTATTAAACTATTATACCTATAATGTCCTGAATTGTTATTAGGTATTGTATATGCTTTAGGCAGCTCATTTGTTTTCTTCACTGTGTATTTTAAATGTAAGCAAAATGAAATTAGAACTATGTGTTTTAAATACCCAAAGATATTCCTCATGAACACCAAACAATGGTAAAAAAACAGTTATCCCTTGCCAGGGTTGCTTTATTACATTCATTAAATTATCATTTATTATGGTAAGGCTTTCTGGATTGCTAGATCACTGATGTGAGATTTGAACCACATTCAATACTAAAGATTTATTGAATCCTGTTATGTGCCAGTTATATTGCTAAGTGCTAGGAATCCACAGGTGAATGAACATGGCCTAGCGTTCAAGGATACTTCCAGTGTCCAGCTGGAAGAATGATCTCTAATGAATGTCTGAGAGCCTATGGCCTCACTGCTCCTCATTCCTGTGGATGGTTTTATTTCCAAACCACAAATAAATTTGTAAAGGAATGACTGGTTTTCACTGTGATGACTCTGCTGTCAAAAGCTGTCAGTGAGATCTTGTGACCTGGGTCAATCTGACAGATACTACAGGATATTGAAACAGAATATCAGAAGGGGACACGTCCTAGCAGCTCTGGTGCTTCGCTAAGTGTCCCCAAGCCTGCCATTCTAGAGGGACTCCAGATCTCCTTGGACATACGAACAAGGAGAGTCAGTCTGGTTTTGCTTTGAGATGGCCTTTTGCAGCCCATGGGTATTGTAAGGTTTATTTTAGACAGGTGTTATAAACTAGTGTTGATCTTTTTTGTGATGACGTTGTTTAAAGTAGCTTGGAGTATTACCGTGGATGTGTTCTTTGTGTTTGTAGTTGATGCTGTTGTTTGTAGTGATGTAAAACATCAATGAGAAGGGTAGCTAAATTGTGCCAATTAACCTTCCATTTTCTGGCATTATAATCAAACTGTTTAAGCATTTGTAAATCTGGAGTATGTTAACAAAACATTTTCAGGAAGTAAATTAAAAGCTATATTTTATAGCTCCCTTTATCTTGCTCCCTACTGATGCAGTTTACACACATCATAATTTTTCTATGAATTCGGTTATACAAAAGAAAATAAGTATCCCAAATTTTAATATATTTTCCATATATATATACATATATATTCACGTTATAGTAAACATTTATTCGAACCTGAAGATGTATTTTTTTCCTCAAAGTTTTAACATAAAACCATATATCTTTCTCCATACCTAAATTTAAGAAGAATTTTAAGCAAAAAATCTCACTTACAAAAGTAGGGGAATACTTATCCCTTTGACAAAGCATTTTATTTTCTTCCTTTCTTTATAGAATGGCCTACCTGATACTCAAGCCAAGTTCCATATTATGTTTTTATTCTTTGCTGCAGCGATGTTTTCTGTCAGCTTGTCTTCTCTGTTTGGCTATCATTGTTGGCTAGTCAGCAGAAATAAATCTACATTAGGTGAGTATCCAATGATTGTAGTTAACAGAACTTTAAATACAAAACCAAATAGTCATCAGAAGTTGCCATATGATTAAATGCTAACCTGTCCTGAAGTTGTAAAATCATTCTCGTTTCCCACATTGTCTTGCGGGACAAATACAAATTCACTCATTCCATATATTTTTTGACTGTCCATTGTGTGTAAAGCATTGTGTATATACAGTGGTTAGCAAGGGTAAAATAGTCTAGCGAGGGGCACAGAAAATCAATAACCAAACGTAAATGTAATTACAAAATGCGAAGTGCTTTGAAACAAACAGGATGAAGCAAACAGGATGTTCAGGTATGAATCAAGGTCTGGGGATGGTAGAAGGGAACCTGTTTAGATGGAGTGGTCAGGGAAGAGCTCACAAAAGCAAAAAGTATATTTAAACTAAGAAGTCAGTCACGGAAAGAGCCAGAACATCTCAGGCAGAGAAAACAGTATGTTCAGAAGCCCTGCAGACATGGGATACAGCAAAATCAGTGCTTAGCAGGAAATGTATAGCTATAAATGCTTACATTAAAAAAGAAATACCTCAGATCAATAACTTTACACCTTAAGGAACTATGAAAAGAAGAGCAAAAAGTAAACCCAGAGCCAGAAGAAGGTGGGAAATAATAAGGATTAGACAGGACATTATGGAAACAGAATTCTAAAAAACAGAAGATCAATGAAATCAATAATTAGTTTATTGAAAATATCAACAAATATGACAGGCCTATAACTAGAAAGCAAAAAAGAAGCCTCAAATCATGAAAATCAGAAATGAAAGTGGGAACATTACTACCAACCTTGCAGAAATAAAAAAGGAGTTTAATTAGGTAACCTTGGGACTTCCCTGGTGGTGCAGTGGTTCAGAATCTGCCTGCCAATGCAGGGGACACGGGTTCAAACCCTGGTCCAGGAAGATCCCACGTGCCGTGGAGCACTTCTACAACCTGACAAAGGACTTTATGAGAAATTCTCAGCTAATAGGATACTCAGTGGTGGAAAATAAACCTTTGCCCTAAATAAATAAACCAAGGATTCCCTCTTTCACTACTGCTGTTCAGCACTGTACTGGATTCTAGCCAGAGAAATTAGTCAAGAAAAGAAATTAAGGCATTCAAGTTGCAAAGGAAGACGTAAAACTATTGTTTTTGTGGATGAAATGATCTTATATATAGAAAACAGTAAAGAATCCACAATAAAAACTATTAGAGCTAATAAAATCTGCAAAGTTGCGTGAGCAATATGCAAAAAAATCAGTTGTATTTCTATATACTATCAATGAACGATCCCAAAGGAAATTATTGAAATTTCTATTACAATTTCAATGGCCTTTCATGCATAAATGGAAAAGCTAATCTTCAAATTCATATGGAATTTCAAGGAGCCCCAAATAGCAAAAACAGTATCCACCAAAAAAAAATTGTTAAGTTCTTCCTGTTTATAAAACTTGCAACAAATCTATAGTAATCAAAACAGTGTGATACTGGCTATGAGATTCCGTTATTATAGTAGTCAGTGAAGATTAATTGTAGTATATAGTCAGTGAATGTTCATTTTTAGTATTCAGGTGAAATCTTATCCCAGCAAGTACTATTAGGGTGAAAATATTGGTATAATAATTTCTAAACAAAGTACCTTATTTCAAATTATATGTAGAGCAATTAAATTATTTTTCAAACGTAAATTTTTCTACTAGCTTTTAACTTCTAGAAACGTCTAGATTTAACTTGTAACACTGAAAGGGCTTCCTCTGGACAGTATGGTCCTATAATTATTGAAATGTTTTATAAAAAGCTATATAACCTAGGTTGATAAATGTTAAGGATCTTGCAAATCACATTTTTCATAGTACCATGACTCTGCTAGTTATGTTTTTCCTTTTTTAAATTATGGGCAGAAATCAGTACACTTCTATGTTTATTTGCACCCCAAAACTAACATTTTAGATTTTGCATCTCGGCATTATTTAAGAAGAAAATGTAGCATAATAGACAGAACTTTGATGACCTTGTTCAAGTTCCACTTCTGTCATTTATTTTTTGTGATATTTTGAGCAAGTCGCACGGTCTCTCTGAACCTCAGCTTCCAAATGCAGAGTGGGCATAACCAGCTATAACGTATGGCTCTGTGTTGGACCCTGGTTTGGACAAAGAGCTTTAAAGTACATTTTTGATCAGCTAGAAAAAAAATTATGATTGGATGAGATAAAATTTTAATGAAATTGGAACATGGAATTTATTAACTGAAAAAAGGTTGTAGAATGTATCTGTAGTCGCACTTTGGTTAAAAAAATGGACATTTGTAATTATTTTCTCTATCCATCCAGCCATCCATTTAATAAAGATTTAGAAGATGTAAAGTTTTAATTTATTTGCTTGTTTGCATTTTCTAATTTTCAACAATGCAGATGTGCTGCTGCAAGAAGAAAAGGGTTACTTAAAATCTAAAATAATATCATATTTTATGTTTGTTTTAAAAGAATAGACAGTCTTCATTGCAGGGCTGTTGATAGGCACATAAGCAGTCACAGGAGGCTAGCCATTGGTTTTCAGAGTTTCTTCATTTAATTCAGTCATTTCTAACTATAGGGGTTGCTAGATGATGTGCTGTTTACTCATGTGATTCCTCTACCATCTTTTCTAGAGGCATTTAGAAGTCCAGTATTTCGACATGGAACAGATAAGAATGGATTCAGCTTGGGTTTCAGTAAAAATATGGGACAGGTTTTTGGTGATGAGAAGAGGTACTGGTTGCTACCCATTTTTTCAAGGTACTTTGTTGTGCAAATTTTCAGGGTTTAGACGGAAAGTGGAAGTAATCCAACAAAAGAACTCTGTAATTCTGCATAAAAACTCCTATTTTTTTTTTTTTAATTTTTTTTTTTTTTAAGGGCAGGGATTTAAAATTTTTTTTTTTTAATTTTTATTTATTTATTTATGGCTGTGTTGGGTCTTCGTTTCTGTGCGAGGGCTTTCTCCAGTTGCGGCAAGCGGGGGCCACTCTTCATCGCGGTGCGCGGGCCTCTCACTATCGCGGCCCCTCCCGTTGCGGAGCACAGGCTCCAGACGCGCAGGCTCAGTAGTTGTGGCTCACGGGCCCAGCTGCTCCGCGGCACGTGGGATCCTCCCAGACCAGGGCTCGAACCCGTGTCCCCTGCATTGGCAGGCGGACTCTCAACCACTGCGCCACCAGGGAAGCCCAAAACTCCTATTTTTTACAGTATTATTTTATGACTCACTATCACATCAATGTGGAAATCAGTTGACTCACATCTGCATAAACATACCACATTCAAGCCAATGTGTGATATACACGTTTTGTCCGTAATACAACTATGTTGTACTCACAGAGATCGTCTCTTTCACTGCGTAATTGTAAGTTTTTATTTTAATTTTAGTCTAGGTGATGGCTGCTCCTTTCCAACTTGCCTTGTTAACCAGGACCCTGAACAGCCCTCTACTCCTGCAGGATTGAATTCATCTTCTAAAAAGTGAGTCCATATTACTTTCAAAGAATATATTTTATCCTCTTGCGTCCTTCGATCATATGTTCCTTTGAAAAAGAATTTTAAGAACTTAAGATAATTTACTACACTGGTTTCTACCTGGAATGAGGGTGAGAGGAAAGTATGACTGGGGAGGGGTACCTACCTAGGGAGCTTCAGTCATAATTATAAAATTCTGTTATTAATCTGGGTGGTCAGTAAACAGGTGTTAACTCTCTCTACATTTTTGTTAACTGAAATAAATTATGATTTTTTAAAATGTGGTGCTTAAAAGAAAAAAATGTAAGTCCAAATTAGTCCCCCTAGTGATTAGGTGAGCAGACAGGGTAAACTTTCCCTCTGACCCTCCAGGCCTTTCTTCTCGGCCGTAACTGTTATAAAGAGATCAAAAAACGTCCCTGCCTGGATCAGGCCTTTGGAGATGAAATGGAATCCCAGACATCTGCTTGACAGTCCCATTAGCAATGGGCACTATATTCTTGGTACTCTTTAAAGACCTCTAAGCATGATCTGAGCCATTTCTGTGGAGAGAGAAAGGAAGGAGTCTTGGAAATCCGTTGTCTGGAGACTTTGGCTACTGCTTGAAGTCTCTTTTGGTTCCAGTCTATCAGGCATTTGAGGAAGACCTGAAACTGGATTCTGACTTGGCTACTAACTGCCAAAAGGCAAAACTATCTAAACGTTTCAAAATGCTCTACGTGAAGTGTTAAGTTGAAACATTTTTTTACATGTTCAAGACAGACTTTTTTTTTTTTTAAATTTTATTTATTTATTTATTTATGGCTGTGTTGGGTCTTCATTTCTGTGCGAGGGCTTTCTCTAGTTGCGGCGAGCGGGGACCACTCTTCATCGCGGTGCACGGGCCTCTCACTGTCGCGGCCTCTCTTGTTGCGGAGCACAGGCTCCAGACGCGCAGGCTCAGTAGTTGTGGCTCACGGGCCCAGTTGCTCTGCGGCATGTGGGATCTTCCCAGACCAGGGCTCGAACCCGTGTGCCCTGCATTGGCAGGCAGACTCTCAACCACTGCGCCACCAGGAAAGCCCCAAGACAGACTTTTTTTTTTGATGTGACCATACCTCTAATTTTTAAATGAAAGCCAATAGTAAAAGCATACCCATAATATCATTAGTTAAATTTTAAAGGTTTTCTTAGTTGCTGGAATGCTATGTTCATAGCACCTATGCTTATAGTCTCCACATCTAGTTCGTGTTTCTTATTGATCACAGCACTTTGTCCACTGGAGCCTGATGTGACCCCAGCATCCATCTCAAGGTGGTGATTCTGGCAGCCATTCCAAAATCATCTTAAATTGTCATGAAATGAAACCTATTTGCCCCCTCCATCCCTAGAGTGAGCTATGTGCAGTCCAGACTCGACCAGTTAATGAGGAGGCCATTCTCATGTGTGTCACAGGGACATTCAAAGGCACCAGAGTCTTACTGGGTCCTGCCCTGTGAGTTTTGGCTTAAAAATTCTACAACGCTAAATGCTAATTTTTTTTTTTTATACCTCAGGGCAGAAAAATCTTGTTTTAATAAATTACTTAGAATGCTTTCCTGCTTTTATAAAATTTAACAGCAGTTTTCAATAATGTTTTTTATCCTTGTTAAGAGGTTTTTGTAGTTTAAGACTATTTGGGTTTTAGAGATAGTATCTCTCCTACTAAATATACAGTGGGCATTGGGAGAAATCCTAGTTCTGGCACTGTTACCCAGCTAGGTGATCTAGAAGAGGTCAAGTAACCTCTCCGGGCTTCTCTTCCCTTTCCTTTAAATGTTGAGATTGGATTTTGACAGCTAAAGTCTCTTCTACAAAATTCTGTAATTTCCCCCGATTAGCCCCTATGAATTTTCTGTGGCTAGTGCTGGTCTCCCCTGTGTACTCCAGAGTTGTATATTTGATTGTCTACACAGTGGTCCCACCTAAACATCTAAAAGTCATTGCCAGCTGAACAGGTGCAAAGCAGAACTCTTGATTCCAAGCCATCTATACCCTCGCCCCACCCAAAACTCGATTCTTCTTCATGCTTTCATGTGTCAGTAGTAGTGACCTCCATTCTCCCAGATGCTCAGGCCAGAAACTTGGGAGTCATACTAGATTCCTCTCTTTCAGGGACCCTGTATATACAGATGTAGAGCCTGTCAGATGTCCCCTCCAAATATATCTATAACCTGGATACTTTCTTACCACCTCCAAGGCTGCTTTCTTGGTCCAAGCCATCATTTCTCACATGGATTATTTCAATACCTTCGTTACTGACCTTTCTGATTCCATGTTTGCCCTCCTCCAGTTTATTCTCCATTAAAATGTCAGAGTGATCCTCTTAAAGCGTAAATCATATGGTGTCACTCTCCTGCTCAGAACCCTCCACTGATTTTCCATCTTGCTCAGAATAAAAGCTAATGAATGTCCTTACCTTGCGCTGACTAATCTCTTCCCCAACACCTCTTGATGTCACCCCGTACCACTTTCCCGACACTCGCAATCCTCAGACACACAGACCTTGCTGGTCCTCAAATATACCAAGCATGTTCCTTATTTAGTGGCTTTGTACTTGCCAGTTCCTATTCCTAAAGGTTCTTCCTCTGGATATCTGAATGGTCTGTGCCTTCGCTTCACTTTCTGCCCAGGTGTAGCTTTACAGTAGAGGCTGCCTTTGGAAACCCTTGGATAATAGTAACCTGCCCCTCCATTCCCTTTATACTGTCTTTTACTGTTGTCAGAGCTCTTCTTACCACCTGACTTACTATATATTTATTATACTTCTTCCTCAATTACAACAAAATTTCCATGAGATCAAAGACTTTACTCACTGATGTAACAGGTACTCAGTGAGTGTTGTTGAATGAGTGGATCCTTGCCATTTGTTAGATTCCTGTTAGCAGTAATGGATCTCCAAGCAGTCCTTAAACCAGGACTTAGTTTGCTGTACTTGGTCTAAGGTCCCTTTCCTGAGGAATAATTAGAATTAGAGTAAAAGAGATATTTCATATGAATAGGAGACAGGCTTTTCTTTCTTAAGATTTTCCTCCCAAAATTTTAATAAGGGGTTGTTAAAGCAGAACAAAATTGAAATAGTCTCAAATTTTAGATATAAGGTAATTATTAAAGAGCAAAGGCATATCCTTTAAAAAATATAATAGTTATAGTCAACTAAAATATGTGAAATTACTCTTGGAAGAATTTTAAGTGGGTTTTTCTTTTGAACATTATTATAATTTCTATTTCGGTGTGTTGTAAAAAAATACACTAATAGTTTCTGTGCCAATAATTTTTTTAATCTAAGTGAAATGTTATTTTATGTATATTTTTTGATACCATCTGTCATATGTGGCATGTCTACTTAAATTTTAAAACCTAAAGTCTTTCTTTTAAACTCCTTATTTACCAAATTAAACATCAGATTTTTAAGACCTAATAATGTCAGATGTTTTCAGCATCCCTGCAAGATAATGTTCAAATTTGTTGTTTAGGTTTTATAGAGAAAGATAGAGAATTCTTTGTTCGAGACCACTTAGGCCACTTTAGAAACAATAAATAGGTCAGTTTTTCTCAAACTTATCTTTCTACCATCATCTTCATTTATTTTTTTCCATATTTTTTTCCACTTGTAAAATTAATATTTTTCTTTAATATTTTTATTTAAATTGCCACTTAAATTTTTTTTAAACCAAACTTTATATCACTGTCATAAATGAGAAATTAGTATAATCTGCCATAGAATATAACTTTAAAAAAAATAAAATCAATAATAAAATACTGTTAAGTTCTAAGTAGATTCCCTTACCTGCTAAAGTCTTAGGCTGTGGCCTATTCTCCATATTAAGAATGGAGATTTGCCAAAGTCAGAGATTGTCATTGTATTGTAATCAGAAGAAAGAAAAGTGAACTGAAGCGAGAACACTTTTTTCATTGTGAGTCAGTGTGATTTAATGCCTTGTTCCTGTTTTCCCCAAATTCTCTTGGGTAACTCCTACAATTATCTTGCACCACAAGTGGGTTGAGTTCCATCCTTTGCAAAATGCTCACCCTAATACTATCAAGAGTTAACCTAATGATCATGATGATAATTATTGTTATTCAGTCCTGAAAACCATCAATTTCCTGCAAAGCCATTGAGAGAGTCCCAGAGCCACCTTCTTACTGATTCTCAATCTTGGACGGAGAACAGCACAAACCTGGGAAAAGGTAAAGCTGGTAAGAGTATGCTTGTTTGGCTATTCCAATATATTTTATTTTTAAAAGGTGAAAGTGGTAAAAATTTTTCATTCTTATTACCTGTAGAATTTTTCTTGTTTTGGAGTCAGACTACCATTGTAAATATAGAACTGTTTTCAAAGAACTGCTTGTGAAGTGCTTTGATTAATGTCTGGAAGCTATAGAAAATCATTTTGTGAAAAATAGATTTACATTGCTTTTTTCCAGTTTAGAGAACCAAATCTTTATTATCGCATATTAAATAAAATGATAAACTCAAAATATAATTTATTTAAAAATTGGAAAAAGTTCAGTAAGCTCAGGCAAAAGGTTGAAAAGTATCTACTGAAAGGGCTCTCAAATTATGTAGTTTTTATTCAAAAGTTTCTATCCTTTTCAAAATGTCGAAGTAAAGCCATTGCAGAATTGCCGTAACTTTAGCTACCTGTTATTTCTTCATATCCAACTCACAGTTCTCTTGTTATTGTTGATTTTAATCTTTTGATTATTTGGGTCAATATAGTTTATTGGCAAAAAACAAGAAAGTGTTTGAAGGCAGACAGACCTGATATCAAATCCCAATTTGGGCACCTAATCAGTGTGTGGTATTTGTTAAGTTACTTAACCTCCTTTAGACTTAGCTTCATCTTTAAAAGACTACTTATTTTTCAGGGTTGTTAAGTATTAAACAAAATATGTGATCATATGTGATCATATGTGATCATATGTGCAGGGGTGTGTATATATTATATGTGTGGTCTCCTGAGTGCAAAACCATGCATGCTCTATTAAGGCACCATTAGCCAGAAAATCTCCAAATTGACCTATTTAAGTCTTCAAGTGTTTCTCCTTCATTTCTAGTCTTTTCTTCAAACCTTTTCCTAGTGCTTGCCTGACTGTGGCTTACTGCACTTTAAAGTGTTTCCTGGTTTATTTGAAATCTCTTTGGGATTTAGTGAAAAACAAACAGATAGTCCTGAGTAAAAATTCTTAAGTCATTATTTAATAAAAAATCAGACACGTTCTCTCTTTCTTTAAAGAGTCTTGCTCTTGAGGAATGTGTATGCCTCTGAAGACCCCCATGATCTGAGTATTCATAACTTGGTCTGTTTCTCCACCTTCAAACATTCCATTCCATTCTTCAGTCTATGGGAGGGACTAGGTATTACCTAAGCAAAATTGATGACACCTGTTTGCCTTTTGAATCCCTCAGTTTCCTTAGAGACAAAGAAGTGATGTATATTTGGGGGGTAGAAAGACAAAGAACTCTTTCAGAAGAGATTCATATTTCACTTTATAGTTCTACATTAATGTAGAAGTGATTTTCTGGTTTCTGTGTGCTGTTAATTTGGAGACATAGATTAATTTTCTGTTACTGTGATAGATGAATTGAGAAATTATTTAAAGTTTAAAGGATGGTGTAAAAGAAGGAAGAGAAATATGAAAATGGTGAGATGAGAAAGGGCTCAAAGTTTAGTTTGACAAGAATGAGGTAGGTAGATGAAGAATTAGAAAACAGTGATTTAAGGTAGTGTGAGAAGTGCCAGGCTCAATGTTTCTTACATTATTTTATTCACACCCCTAGTTCTTCAGGTGTATGTATTTAACTGTTTTTAAAGTGCTTTTTTTGTGACACCGGTTGTGGCCGACTGTATTGTATGTGTGTGTGTGTGTTCTATATAACATCTTCTAAATACCCATACTACGTACAGGTCACCTTTGGTAAAACAGTGGCAGGATTCATGACTGAATAAACAAGTCTCTGCCTATTTGTTCAAAAGCAACAACAAAAATTGCTAACTTATGTTCTTTCTTGAAGGTATGAGCAATCCTGCACTGACCATGGAGAATGAGAATTAACTCTTCTAACAAAATTTACTCATACTTTACGGAAGTAAGAAAAGCTTTTCCTTTATTGTTTTATATTTTCAGCAGTTCTCTAGCTCTCTTAGGGCAATAGTTTCCATAAACATTTACTTTTTTTTTTTTTTTAATAAATTTATTTATTTATTTTTGGCTGCGTTGGGTCTTTGTTTCTGTGCACGGACTTTGTCCAGTTGCAGCGAGAGGGGGCCACTCTTTGTTGCGGTGCATGGGCTTCTCACTGTGGTGTCCCCCCCATTGTGGAGCAGGGGCTCCAGGGGCACGGGCTACAGTAGTTGTGGCACGCGGGCTCAGTAGTTGTGACTCGCGGGCTCTAGAGCACAGGCTCAGCAGTTGTGGCGCACGGGCCTAGTTGCTCCGCAGCATGTGGGATCCTTCCGGACCGGGGCTCGAACCCAGGTCCCCTGCATTGGCAGGCGGATTCTCAACCACCGCACCACCAGGGAAGTCCCAACATTTACTTTTGAGTGACTCAAATAGAAGATGTCTTAGCTGACCTTTGGGATTGCATCAGTCATGCTGGAGACCTCTGGACATGGATTTAGCTTGAATGTTAGCTAGTACTTAGGTTAACTTGATAAAATATAAGTTGATGAACAAAATTCATTTTTATAGTAATGCATTAAATAGCAAAGATTGATCCTAAAATATTGAACTTTATATGACAAGTGTCATTTCATAGGATCATGCAATTTTTTTTTATTTTTTTCTTTCCCTCAGGATATCCAGTGGTCTTATTCTTGACCACCCATTAGTTGAACCTCACTGTGTCTAAATACAAGATAATTATATCTTGTTAGCACAAATCTCTGCTACCCCTATTTTTGGTCACGGTAGGACCCTAGAGCATGTGTCACCCTTAAAATACTAGGTGTTCCAAGTCATTTTCTTTAACCCGTAATTTTTTTAAACCTATAGTTCCAAATCAGTTTCCTTAAAGTGAAATCTATTTATAAGGCTGCAGTCAATAAAAAGCTACAATAAGGAGCCCCTTTGGAACAGAGCCATAAACATCTTAACAAATTAAACAACTATGTGTACTATTACAATAAGCAATATGAAGAATTGGACTTGTGGTTGTCAAGGGGGAGGGGGGTGGAAGAGGAAAGGATTGGGAGTTTGGGATTAGCAGTTGCAAACTATTATATATAGGATAGATAAACAACAAGGTCCTACTGTATAGCACAGGGAACTATATTCAATATCCTTGATAAACCATAATGGAAAAGAATATGAAAAAGAATATATGTATATATGTATAGCTGAATCACTTTGCTGTACAGCAGAAATTAATACAACATTGTAAATCAACTGTACTTCAATAAAATTTTTTAAAATTAAAAAAAATTATATGAAGAATTGAACATTGAAGTTATCAAGATAACTCTCTACTTATAAAACTGTGACCTAGCAAGAGAGCAGCATCTAAAACAAAATTGTGTCGAAGTAGTTCATGGATATCTGGTTTTTATTTTATTTGGTTTTGGTTTTGATGAATAGCCATGTGATTCTGTGTGCCAGTTGGCCAGTGTTTTGGTTTTAGATGACTCTATATGATGGTATAGTATATTAGATTGATTGTAACTATGGTTAGGATAGTGAAAATTTAATGTTCTTCATTTGGTTAATTAGCAAATACAGTGTAAATTTCTGGAACTAATTCTTAAAATATAACTGATTATATAAATACGAATCATTAGCTAATACCACAAGCAAAGTATTTTACAGAACATAGTTCTGTAAAGCATACAGAGTTTCACAGGATTTTTTTTTAGTACGTTGAATTAGTTATAATTACCATTGTTTGTGAGGTTATCTGTGTTAAATATTTTATAAGCTTACATAGTAACGTAACTTTGTGTGTAAATCCGGTAGATTTCCCAGTATTTTGACAAGATCAGTGTTGTGTTTGTTCATCATTATTCTCAACCCTTTGCAGTGCCAGACGCATAGTAGGTTCTAAATAAACAGTTGGTAAATGGGTGATAAAATAACATCATTGATGTTTACTATCTCACAGAAACTTGATTTTATTACATTTGAATATATGACAGTAGTGGTCATAAAAACCCAATTGCAGCATGAATTAACTGCGTTGATGTAAAAGAAAAAAAAAAGTGTTTTC
The DNA here is from genome assembly GCF_009873245.2 of Balaenoptera musculus. Taxonomy (NCBI): domain Eukaryota; kingdom Metazoa; phylum Chordata; class Mammalia; order Artiodactyla; family Balaenopteridae; genus Balaenoptera; species Balaenoptera musculus. Next base: position 18,222,878 of record NC_045805.1, on the reverse strand, counting down.
TGATGTAATGTTTTTCATTCTGTTGACATACCAGTGAAAAGTTCCTTTAAAAAATTGAATTTTCCTAAGGTAGCTGATAGTCAAAATAGTTTTTTAAAGTTTTTCCTGCTTTATACCTCAGACTTGCAATTCATTCAATACACATTTATACTGAACAATATTATCTGATGTTGATACACCTAATTTGATTATATTACTAAATGATATCTCTTCTCCTTTTTCAACTACATTAGTAAATGACCTGTGGCCTTTTTATAAAATATTTCTTGGTTCAGTATAGTTTCCACACAGTCAAAATGTGCCTAAATCCATAATAGTGCTAAAGTATAGATTAAACTTAGCCTGCCCAACCTTCACTCTTATACAATAGAAACTTTAAAATGCTGTGCTTCTATGTACATGGTGTTTCAGAATTATTTCCCTAAATCCCCTAACAACTCACTTGTCACTTGTAAACTCTTGTTGGCCTCAGACAAATTCAGAACTAAGAACGTAGAACCCTGTGGCTCAAATTGGGGCCCCAAACCAGCAGTATTGACATCACCTGGAGCTTAACAGAAATGCAGAATTGTGGACCTTACCCTAGACCTACTGAATCAGAATTTGTATTTTCTGCATTTTAACAAGATCCTCTTCTCTTGTATGTGTGTATTATAGTTTGAGAATTGATGTAAAGGTCTGTCTATATTCAAGAACTCATCTGATGAGCCTTCTAGTATAGAAAACATTTAATTTTGAACAAGGGATGTTATTGCAACAGTGAATGAGTTGGTTCGTTTTTTGTTTGCTTGTATTTTTATAGTTAACACGAGAGTTTCACGTTTTCTGTTTCATCCCAAGGTGTAATCAGTGCTGTCGATGGATGGAAGAGGCTTCCTGCAGGAAGGCACCACTAGCCAGCTGTTCCCATCCCCTGTGGCTGGATATGCAGAATGTGAATTGACCATTTCTCTCCGAGCTGTTGCTTAAAACATAACACATTTTTACTCCAGTATACAGATTGTTTCAACTAACACAAATTCCTCTTAAACATTAAAAGTAGTTATGGTTTATGAATCAAGGACAAAAATATCTTTTATCATAAAAACTTGGAATAAATTCATGGACCAGTTTTCACCCAGATATTTGGGGAGCACAACTTACCACATAAAAAACCCACTGATCCTCTGATTTTCTGATTCAGAAAATTGAGACTATTAAGATATTGAGATTTAAAAGATTTCACGTAACATTATAATGATAAGCTTTATTCGTAAAACCTGTTACCTATGAGAAGGTGGAGGTAGCAGACGAGACTTGTTTACTCCCTCCGATGTGATTCTAGCCTTAGACTGCGTGAACTGTAAAAACCATGAACTCATTACAAATTTCAAGTGGCCTGCAGTTGAAGATGACCATCCATTTTTTTTTTTGCCAGACTTTAATTCTAGCCTTTGTTCCCTGCTGGAAAAGATGTATGATCACTGAAGCTTGAGCTCAACTGGCTGGAAAATCTTTTCAGAATTAATACATTTCTGTTATATTAGAAATATATTTTTCATCTCTTTTACTTATCTGAAAATGGGGGAAGTCTATAATAACAATTATGAAGATTGGTTTATGATATTCTTTTGCTGGTTTAGCTTTTAAAAGTCTCTTTTTAGGTTATTTCTCCTATTGAACATAGCAAACATATTGAATTTTTGTTAAGAATTCCTGATGGGCCAATGGATTAATCCTTCATTGACATCTATATTATTTCTTTTTCCTCTCATCAGAAGTATGACAGTTAAACTACATAGGTCCTCAAATACCTATTAAGATTAAATTATGCAAATCATCAAACAAAAGTCATATCCTTTTGGAAATTTAGTCCAACATGAACTGAATGGTGTGCTGTTTGGAAACTGAGTTTAAGATAAACTACAGTGGTGTGTTTGTTGATGCCAAAATGTTCAGCTTCAGTAAATATACTAAGAAGCTCTTGTGCCTTCTCTGCACTATTAAAAAGTCTTATTCTTTTTTAATTTGATGGAATGCAAGTTTTGTAAATGTTAGCAATTAGAATACGCTGTATACATTTTTTTGGTACTGACTTTGAGAATTTAAAGCAGACTAACTTTAAGACTACACAGCTAAGGAACTGGTATTTAAACAAAGAGAAAATGGTATTAGAGTTTTCAAAATCTGAATTAGATAAATTCAACACAAAGTAGACTAGAATTCCAGAGGATAATGGAGTAACAGATCCTTGCAGTTACTCATCCTTGCTAAAAATGTGAAGTTTTATATTAAATGACTTTATGAAAGAACCAGTGTCAGCCCAGTCCATTTTATAAATCATTTGAGTGCACTTCTTTGAGCAACAGGATGGTGGTCTTTTTCAGATTTTTTTTTAAAGCTAAAGATTTTGATCTGACAATCTACTTCAAGAAAACTCAGAAGATACGATACATTCTTACTTTTATCTTAAAGCATTGTTAGGTCATCATTTTCATTACCTGAAGTGCCAGGTTGGAACCTATAGCTACTGTTAGAAGTCTTAAGGGCAAGAGCATCACATAATGTATTAAGAATTATGTGCAGCCAGATGTTTTTCAAAGCACAGTACTAGAGCTGTTTTTACAGACAGGATTCTGTTGGGTGTCCCCTCCTGTCTAACTAGAAATTAGGGGAAAAAGAGGGATTTTTATTCTTTACCTTGCTAGAGTACTGTTAATTTCCCCCCCTCCCTTTAGCTCTTTCATGTAATTATTCAAATACATAAGTCAATACACATTAGAATCAGATGAAAACATTTTTTAAAATAAAGTTTTTTTCATTAAGTTGTAATGGTTCCCTTTTTGGTTTCATACAGTGACTAATCTTTAAAGTGTTTTTTGTTTAGTTTTGTTTTTAACTCTAAGGGGTTATAATTTTTGGAGATGATGGCATATCTCATTAGATTTGCAGTATAAATTTTATCTGAGTGAACAGAGCATCAAATAGACCTACGTTTTGTATATATTTATAAAATGTACCTTAAAAACACTTTAAACACTTTACTTTAAAAAATTTAATTGCTTAACTCAAACTTGAAGACACTTGAAGTATAAGTCCTGACAGTCCATTAAATAATTTTGATTTTTCCTGTTTTTAGAGATTATATCATATAGGTATCAATATTTAAGAATTTTTTCATTTAGAAATATTGTACAAATGCTTCATATACATTAGCTATTTGCCATTGTGCAGTGAAAGATTTGTTTTTTTCAAAGATAAAAACTGCATCTGAATACAATGATGAGACATTCAAGTAAGTGCTTATCTATGAATTCCCTCCTGTTATACCATAATAAAGTCTGGTTGATCACCTTTGTTAGCTGTCTATATGAAATTGCCTTTGCACTAACAATCTAAATTGCTTTAAAGATATACTTTTCCTAATCATCTACCAGAGCTCCTGCAGGCAAGATTCATGTCTACATCCTGGTTATAACATAGGTCTTTGGAGAAGAAGAGGATGACAGGATGAGAGGATTGCCCATTAGTAGTTAAAGGAGTCTGAGGACAATTAGAAAAAGACTAACATTCGGGCGTGCTGTAATCACTAGATAACTGTTGGAAATACGGCATATGTTTGACAAAAAAACCATCTTCACTAGGAAAATCATACACAAAGGTCTTATAAACCATGTTCATAGAAAATTAAGCTAGTAATGTGATTCATGCTTCAAGAAAACAACCTGTGAAAAAGCTGTTACTCCCTTATATTATAAACTAGCAAATTTTCCCTATTTTGAAATAGTACATGTAAACCTGCTGGGCTGATTCTTAAGTTATACTGTATACTGTGGTACACAATTATTGTCACATATTTACTTGTAAAAGTGATAGTTTTGATACTATGATGAAAAACCACCACGTATATTCAAACCTCATAAAACTTAAACGCAAATCCACTTACACTGTAAACTGTGATGAAGGTATCCTCCAGTACGACCATCCCCCTTCCACAGACTACAAATTCTGATCTGCTAACATTTTATCTGAAGTGATGCATTTCAACAATGGATTTTCACTGGTAACATACATCTCTGGGTAAGATCCTTCTGTGGAAAACTGTTCTAAGTAACCCCAAATGTTTTTTAACAGCCTGCACTCCTTTTCCACATACTTAGCCAACTTAGAAGTATTTCCTCTTACCTGTGGGAGCAAATTGTGTTACACACCTTAAGTATTTGTTACTCTTTTACAAAGATACCACTGGAATTTTTTTACCTTGGTAAAAATTCATAGATTCTAATTTTTATTAATACTTTAGCAATTTGATCATGTCACTTACTAAAAACATTAAATACATTCCAACATTAGAGAAGTCTTGATTTTAAAACTGAGCAATCTCTTCCTCCACTAGATTTAGAATTTACTACCAAAATATCTTACTTTGTTACAGAACACAGGCAACTGTGTTAGACTTTATAATGGTCCAAACCTGTGCACCCTTTTGTCTTTGCCATGATGGATTTGTTATTCTTTTACAGTAGTGTCCTGATTTGTATCAAGTGGACATCACTGAAGGGATGAGTTCAAGTAGGCTTGTTTCAAAGGAACTCCTGTGGATCACAAACTACGAAGTATCTCTCAGCACGATGTTCAGTATAGCAGGAGGCTCTGAAATAGGATGTTTTTTCCATCTTCCAAAAAAAAGGATGTAAGTAAAGAGGATGCTTGTCCGTAATGCAGTCTAGGTTGTTAAGAGCTCAGTCTCTGACACCCTTGAATTGTTCTTTACCAACAAAAAGGTCAAATGAAAGTCTGGCCAATGCCAATAAAGACAACTTTAAATCACTTGCAGCCCTCTCACTGCAGGAGAGTGACAGCAGAAACAAAATGTTGACAACGCCCAAACATAGATCTTGGGATGTTCCTGTTCATACAGCCAACATTCGGTATTTCTGTACTGTTGGTTTACAGTTGGGGGGAAAATGTGTTAGTATTATTCATCTTTTGTGTTGACTTATTTCTGAGTACCAGTTAAACCAAAGGGGGCCTTTTGATAAGTGATTTTAAGCTCTGGTTTATGCTAAAGCAGCTCCTTATTGCTCAGAAAGGACATATTATTTTATGATTCATGAAAACAAACTGATTTATGTTGCATCTTCCAGGGAAGATTTAACAATGTAAGTTTAATCCTGACCTGAATTTAATACTTAATGTTTCTTGTTTGACAGATTAAGGTGCTTAATCAAATTAAGAAAAAAACATAATGCCCCAAAGTAGAGTTCTGTTGATGCTGAATTAAAGAACTGTTACCATGGAAAGCTTCAGTTCTGTTGTTGTTTATTCAGCTGAAACTAAGACTATTGTCAGAATTTAGGTTTGTGTCTTTTTCTGTCAGTATGTATAGCCCCTAAAGCCTAGTATTGAAAGTATCTTAAATGCCCTAATCAAACATTTATAATGTGAAACTTGAATGTTTTAAAAAAGCAACCTTGATTATACACTAATCTTAGTGTAACATACAAACATGTTTTAAAGTTCTTTAAAAAATATACTTAGGCAAGAAGTAGAGAATATGGATGAGCCCTGGAGTAATGGCTAGAAAGAATCAACAGAAGGACAGTCTGTATACAGATGTGTATACTTCAGGTATGATTTTTTTTTTGTTTTTTTTGGTTTATGCTCTTTCTACATGGTCTTTGTAGTGGTATAAGACACCAGCTATCAGTAAACAATGTTAATTCTTGTTAGGAAAAAAACAAAACAAAGGTGTATGACACAAGTGAAATGCGTCCCCACCAAACCAAACACCTTAACATTTCCAGAAGTTTTAAAATTTGATTAAACTTTTTCCTGCTCCATGCATACTTTTACCACCATCAGTTATATCACATCCTAGTAGATTCCACTTCAGGTTGTACTGACTTAGTGGTTTCTCAACTTCTTTGAAAATATTCTCACCTGTAGTTATTTCTTCTTTACTCAAACTCAGCACTGATTTCTCAAAAATAAAGAACAGCTGGCACTGATAACATCTGACTCATTAAGAGCCAAAGAAAAACATTCAAAATCATTTGTCTTGTTCCATAATTAACTGCTGATGTTGTGCCCCACTCTTTAAGCCAACTGTTCTCATCAGAAAGCTGTACACAAAGCTTAAGTTTTCTCTGGATACATTCTTTGGGCTACTGCGTTCAGACATGATATATAACTCACCATCAGTAAACAGCTTTGCTTGGCTAACAAATGGGCCACTTGTAAACATACTTTGGCTGCAGCCTTATTTTCGTGAAGAAATTATGCTGTGATGAGATACTCCATTTTAAAATTGCTAATTCTCCTGACTGTTGCTTTCCCATGAGTTGGGAATACTGTGATGAGGGCTTAGTCTAGTTATGTCAACATACGTTGTACTTTTTTAGCACAGTTATAGTGTCACAGTTTATTATAATTTGATAATATAATTCACACTCCAACGTGCCTTAAAAGCACACCAAAGTGCACTTTTCTTGTTTTGACATAGTGGGTATGAATTGGTAACATAAACAAATAATAAAATGTTGTGGTTCAGAGATATACATGGCACAACTGCTGTTGGGTCATCATCTCCATCACTGATTTTGTAGCGTACCAAGCAGAAACATGAAATGATGAGAATGCCATAGGCAGTTTCTGTAGCAGCTACTCAACTTTCCCATTGTAGTGCAAAGGTAGCCATAGACGGTACATAAATGTTGTGGCTGCAATCCAATAAAACTTTATTTATGGACACTAAACGCTGAATTTCATAATTTTCACATGTCAGGAGATGCTTTTTTCCCCCCAACCATTTAAAAACTGTAAAATCCATTCTCATGTCACTGGCCATACAAAATACAGGCAGCAGGCTGGTTTTGATTAGTAGGCCATAATTTGCTGATTCTTGCTCTAGATTTAACAGAATATGGTGAGTCCAGAATTAATGGCTTAGGAACATTTAAAAATGATCAAATATCTTTTATCCAAAAGCTAGGTTTAGTAAAGGTTATAATGTTCCTCTTTTAGAAGTTATAAAATATATTAGTTCTTGGAGACAGAAACCAAAACCAAAAAATTGATACAAACTCTGAAATTCAGCAACTACAAACTGAAATTCAGCCAACTACATGGCTATTCAGAAGGCAATCTTTATAAAAGATCAAAAGAAAAAGAAACCAATTAGATACCTGCTATAGTGTGTTGACTTTAAAAGAAGCCACAGTAAGTTATACCAAATGCATTTACTTTGTACATCTTTCAGAATAAATGGGGAGACAGAAGTCAAGTCTTAACAACTAGTTGAGGTATGCATAAAAAATAAGCCAACACTGTTGAAATGTAGAAGGTGCAGGTTGATTTTTTCAATTAAGAGATTAAAAATCAGCTAGTTAATGAAGTTACTGAAGTTACTGAGTTCTGTTCAGTTGCCCAAATTAAAAAAAAAAAAAAAAGAAAGAAAGAAAACGACCCACAATAGCCCCCAAATATTTCTAAAACAAAATTACCAGTCATCAACATATAATAAGAAAACATTTCTGAAGCCTTTATTTACAAAAGCTTTAAAAACAAATAATCCCTCTGTTTCACAAATGTTTTGTTTAAAAAGGACCACCCAGTTACAGCATGGAAGTATCATGAATAAAGAATGTACAAGGGAAACAAACCAATGTGGCTAACATTTGGAGATTTGCTACTACTACTGATTGAAGTGCAGATAACACACATCATAACTTGTAGTCCATCATTTCAGGGCAGAGTTAATGATTACCGAAGTGTCTTCCTACACATGCTCTGATCTGGTCACATATTCTGCATGGCTAAATATTTCACAGTCTCTTGTCAATATATATAAAATAGATTGCAAAGATATACACAAAAAAATAAACAAGCATTACACTCCTCAGGTAATTTTATTAGCTACACTGTATATAGCTAATAAATTTAATATTTTTTGTATTTTGTTGTTTTGCACCAAATCTCTCCATTATTTATCTTTGTAGCAACTATGAAAGCACAAACTTTTTGTCTTCTAATTTAATCTGGTACAAAATGTACCTAAAGACTTGCAATCTTTGGGTTTTAATGAAATTGATTTGTGTAATCAACAAATCAAGAGCATCATTAAGAAGTATGGCTATAAAATCTTAAAAAATTAAAAATAAGGGTAAATAGCGATGGAATAAAAAGAAGCAGATCAAGGGAAGTGTGCTATCATAAAATAACTGCAGCTTCAACATGTTGGATACCAGTTTCTGGGCAGACACTAAACATCCAATCACAAAGGATTTTTCCTGAAGGGTGTAAAGCTGGTTTGAAAAATTCTTCAGTCACAGAGCAGCCTACACATGCCAATTAGAAACTGACAGACACTAGATGTGCTTGGGAGATTAAGTACTACCTACAGAAACAGCAGTTACTAAGCTCCTCAGTAGTTTTTTGTCTTTTTTTTTTGTAGTCTTGCTGAATCAACCATTTGCACAATGCATGTTCTATATTCTGTGGGTCAAAAGCAAGTAAATACTGTATAAAGTTGGCAGATGGTCATTTTTCCAGCTAAGAGCAAGAAAAGCCAAAACTGCTGATAAAACAGAGGATTTGAGTCAGAATCACTCTCTAAAGTGCAAAATTGATGGTCCACAATCTCAAATAGCTAAAACTCCTGCAGAATGGAAGGGAGACATGAAACAGGGAAATAAATTACAGTCAGTGCTAGTTAATTTAGGAAAGGGAAAAAACCAAGCTCAAGTAAGTAATGTTTATCAAAGTATTCAATATGATGTACTGAATAGCTTTCCCCACTCTGTCACACATGCCTACTAACAAGTATATTAAGGCCAGATTTAACCTGAATGCTTTTCTATTTATTAAGATCTGAGATAGGAATGGTCACACTTAGTACTGAAAGGCAGAAAATAAAATGAGCTATGAAAGGAAAAAAAAGTAATGTCTGTTGTTCAAGGGATTCAACCAGAGATAAAACCTATATACAAGCATGTGTGTAGCTCAGATACAATAAAAATAAAAGAACCATTTCATGTCATGACTGCTTGTTGGCCTCCTCTTCATATGCACTCCCTGTGCCATTCTGTACATAGGATGAACCAGAACCAAGGCCGTACAAATGACCACAATATTTGGCATCATCAATATGATCTTCAAAGAACATCTAAAAAGGAATTTTGGAAGAAAAACAAAAAAGATAATTTTAACCAAAAGGTACCAATGGTAATTTATATTTCAGCAATTGAAGTACTGACTGTTCATTAACTATAATGACAGCCCTTTTCTGCGGTGCTCCTCTGAAGCCACACATTTAAATTAAACGTGTAAGACTGACTTTCTCACGAAGTACAGAGCTCAAAAGAAACCAAAGAAAAAGACTACCAAAAAAATGTATAAACACAACGCCTTTCCTATTAACACTCAGACCATTTTTATGAGAATTTGTAATGGAAAGATGGCAGGCATTTTTATTCCATTAATTTAATAATACTTAATCATGAGAATGAATAAAAATAGCCAATAATGGGCAGGGGAGGGGAAGTTTAGGTTTATAAGTAGCCTTGAGTCTATGTGCAAGGCTAAGTTGGCTGAAAACAATCAAACCCCAAACATGTCTGGAAAGCAAACCCTGAACATTCAGATTAGGTTATTATCCTTAATAAAGCCAAGAAAAATAAAGATAACGAATTAGTAGCAGAGAATCCACCATTAATTGAACCCTTAAGGCATTTTTTAAATGCAAAACTGAAAACTCAGAAGGTTGTCTTAATTCTCTAATGAAGCACTGGGAAGAAGTAACAAAACAAAATATTTACTTGTCATGAACAGTCCAAATCACTTCTGAATCAATACCACTTGGCAAAATAGCTATATGCTTTCTATTGTATGTATTATTAACACATTTCTACAAAAAGTTTTAAATTCCCAGAAGTATTCTCAGTCATTTCTTTAATGTCTAAGAGGATATACTCAAAAGAATTCTACAGTGAATATTTTGCAAGAAGGAAAACTTTTTTGTAAGCAAAAAAGTCCGTTCTGTTTTGTTTCTGCACAACTGGCTTTCTTTTCTTTGCATTTAGCTACAGTGAAGTATACCTGTCACTTAACCTAAGAGTAGACCTGGGTTCATTAAATTTCATTCTTCCATACCTAACTTCTTTATATTTGAAGAACTTATCTCTGCCTTTTGCCACTTAAGGAGTGTCTGCCCAACATGATTTTTGATTTAACTATTTCAGATTTAACCCCTTTAGAATTCAAAACCTCTTTGTAAGAATCTACTAAAAAGCATGTAAATCTGTAAATCCTCAAAGAACTGAAGAATGGCAAGAGCAAACAGTATTTTCAGCAGCAGTTTAATACCTAAGAGAAGCCAATGCCAGGGGAAACTTAACATATGGATCCCTTGACTTGACAGAAGCAACACTGATGTGGCCAACAGAAAGTCCTCTGGAGTTCTCCCATTAGTAATGTGTATGACCTTGGATAAAGGCTACCTGCATCTGGCCTCAGTTTCCTCACCTAAGAAATATGGTTGGACCTACATGACTTCTAAGGTAGTTTAAATTTTTTATTCTACAAAGAACTTATTTTTTTTCATTGCCTTCTGAACTACATTTCAAGATGACTTATGATGACTTTTGATTACTTTCATTCAAGTGTAGTGAGTATGACTTAACATGGTACCTATAATCATATCTTCACTTAATATGTACTTATTGCCCCAAAACTTTTGCCATTAGATTTTAATGTTCTCAACCTAACAACCAACTGAGAAAAATGCACTGATGTCTTCATACTTCTCTCATTTTGAAAAAGGCCATTCCTGTGAGCAATGAGTCAGATCCTGCCTGATGTTGTGGTCCTATCCGTTCCAGCTCTAACTGTTCAGCAACTTCCTGTAAACCACCCTACAAGAAAGAAAAATTGCTTGTCAAAAGAAAGAAACATTGCAACACTCGAATTCACAAATTACGTAACTTAGACAATGACCAAAATAGAAATGAACTTCAGTATGTAAAGATGGACCTTATGAAGATCAGCAAAAAACAGAGAATGTGAATTACTGATGTATTTATTGAATGTGGGAGATGTTTATAATTTAATAAAAAATGAGATCTTAATTGGGAAAATTTATCTTCATCATACTCTTTAAGGCGTGTGGCAGGCAAATAACTTCGCTGAAGATACGGGAGAAGCAGATCGTATATAAGGTAACAGGTACACAGGGTAACACTTACCAAGTACATTCACAGTCCCTCTATCCACCCATCAATTATTATAAAACTGACTGTAGGCAGTTACTTTAAATTTTCTTAAGCTTCACATCAATCTATCTCTAAATAGTTTCATCTAAATAATTTGCACAAAACAAAGCTGTTATGATTAATCAAATCCATAAGAATTCACTAAGTGCTTAACTATGGTTTTGTTAGTTTAAAAAAGTTATAAGAATACAACTCCTTAGAAGGGTCTGCTAAACACCCCCCTATTTAAATATTGCTAGGATTAAAAAAAAGATAATGAGATTGAAAGGAAGAGAAAGAATACAAGAAAAGAAGGAGAGAGGGAGTGAGGGAAGTAGAATAAAGAGGGGGAAAATGGGAGGAGAGAAAGGAAAGAAACATCAGGACCAACGACAAAACACACACAAAGAAATTTCTCTAAATTGTTAAGGCCTCTACCAGCAAACCAGCCCTTCTCTACATCACAGCTTGAAACAGTGCTTTGCACAGCAGCTGCTTCAGGGCTAAAAATAGCACAAGGATTAGGTATCATTAGCAGCTGCTTAGGAGAGCAACAGAATAGAGCCATTCAGTACCACTGACTATAGGTCAAAAAGTACCTTTGTCATTAACCTAAATTTTAACACTGCCGGTAACTCGGGGCATATTCAGAATATCTAATATGCTTAGAAATTTTTCAACAACATACACATAATGAACAATAATTCGGTTCTCTGTTCCCCAAAACTGTCACTGTACAGACATGTCAATTTTAAAAAGCATTTCCACAGCCAGATTAAAACATTTATGCCTTGGATTCTCAGCACACAATACTTTCAGGGGGTATCCTTTATTTCTTAAAAATTTCCCTGGTTATATGCTATATCCTGTAATGAGGCAAGGAAACTCTGGACAAAAGACCACTCTCATGATTTTCAGTTCATCTGTCAAAAGCAAAGTTTCCTTATTCAACTCCAAAATTATTTCTTTCTGCATAAAGTAAAACTCAAAGTTTTTACCATCTCCTAAAAGTATAACCTTCCTTGCACTTCTAAAAAGTTGGTGAGGAGAAAACTTGATCAACCTTGATGTAAGTTCTATGAAGCAACCACTTTACATAAATGTTTTTCTTGAATTACAGCTTAAACACAAACACACCAGAAAAAACAAAACCACTATATTCCTTAGGAGTCTGTACCCCCATAGTGAATTCATTCTAAGACTAAAGGAGCACTTTTCCTTAATAAAGACATTTTCTTTTCTTTTTGAAAGAATTAATGTTCAGAAGTAACAAATCATTACACACATGGTAAGCAGTGTCAGAATGTAAGCTGCTGTCTAGACAGGACCTACCCAATTACTAGCACTTACTACTAACAAGCTGACATCTATGGGCCAGGGGAGGAAAAAAAACCCTTTTAGCTATGTAATTTACTCCTAGTAACATGACCCTATGACTAGACCCAGGAAAATAATCTCTCACGAAGGTAAGCTGAAGGGGAGACTCTTTTTGCTACACGACTGACTGTATCTGCACATTGCTGGCCACTTCAGACTTTCTCTTGCGTGGAAAGATGTGCGTGTTGCAAGAGAGTGAGAACTTGCACTTCTGTGCCTGAGAGGCTCAGGTTCTGTGCTAGTTTATGTTCAATCTGGCAAGCAATGACAAAAATCTGATCTTTTGTTTAAATCCTGTTGAAAATTTATTCTGCCAATATATACGGAAGCTCTGAAAAAGGATTTCCTATAAATTATTTATGCAAAAAAGGAATCAAATGATCAGATAATGTAACTGCATTTAACATAAAACTTAAAAATAGGGTTTAAATCAACATCCCAACCCAGCACCTTATAAGTCAGTCACCCATTCTGAATACCGTGCTGATTACAGATAAAGCCATTCGAAGCCTTACTTTGAGATTTTTGCAGCTCTTCATGAGGTACTTCACATCATAAATGACAGGAAAAAACAATCGAAGGATCTCAAAAAAGTCAAGTTCTTCTTCAGGCAAGTTAGAATTGGTCAGGATTTTGATTAAGTAGCCAAAGTCATAACCACTACAAAAGGGTTAAAGAATACAGAAGAGGGACCATAAATACCACAGAAATGAAAAGATATTTTTTTTCTGATACAACTTTTAAGTGAGTCACACTGTAGGCAGAAAAAAAAAAAAAAGAATGAACCAGAAAAAAGTACACAGAAGAAAAGAGAAAATAAACATGTTTACAATTATAATGGGAAAATGCCATCTTTTACAGACAGTGTCATTTCATCATTCAGGGATACCAATATACAGAGATCTCTACTACCCTCCTAAGCGTGTAGTCACTAAACTACTATCTTGCTAATCCTTGAATAGAGAACTCTCTAAATTTAGAGTATCAAACTATCCATAGCAGATATCTCAAAAAATAAAGATGAAAGGAAACTTGGCAAAAATGTCAAATGATGCAGGAAAACTGGCATTCAGAAGGCAAAAATAATGCAAATTTTCCCATCATTTACATAATGAGGTCATTCACTTCAAAAACCCAAACAGTTAATTCCCTAACAAACTATCTTCACTTCCCGTAAGTGATTTTATTAATAATACTCTCTTCCCTCAAAATTTTGTTCCTGTCTCAATCCCCAAGAGATACTAATGGTAATGTTGAACCTTGAAGCGAAGGTAGTAAAGGCTGAGAACTAGTATCTAGAAAATAAAAAACCAACTCCCATACTCTCAAATCAACACCTCCTTCCTCTCCCTACTGTTTGGCTTTTCCACAGCTTTATATCAATACCTCTCTACACTCCCGTGCCACAATCACACCCCCTTCTTTTCCCTGTCTACCTTTCCTTTAAGGACCTCCCACAGGATGCCTTCCCTCAAGAGCTCAGCTCCCACAGATTTCTCAGACAAGCTGTTTTCTTGTACTTCCCTTTAAAGTCCATGTATTGTTTTCTCCACATGTTTAAAGGGTAGGTGTCACATCTTCAAATTTTTTTTTCCTTATGGCACAAAGTTGGGACTCAAATATTTGATGAGAGATGCTATTTAACATATCTTTCAAGGGGAGATTACAAATAAAATTTCTATTCAATGTTTAGAATTTTACTTCTTACTTTAAAAAGAGAAAAAAATGTTTTTACATTGAAGACCATTAAGGAATATCAAGGAATAAACAATAAACAGCAGAAACCTTTAAATTTCTGGTAGCTAACAAGGAAGTAACTAACTTTGCTGTCTACCTAAAATATGTCAATATATTTGCTTAGCATCAATACTAGTAAAAGGAAGATCATATTAGAGTTTAGGATTTATAAAGTTCTTCAACTAGTCTTTATCTACTAGAAATAGATTAGAATATGAAGAAAATATTTAATGACATTTAGTAGAATAAAATCTTAACATATCTTGACAAATACTCAAATATATCAGTCTAATCCAGACTCTAAACTATAAGAAGACATGACCCCTTTCTGTTTTTTTTTTTTTTTTAAACATCTTTATTGAAGTATAATTGCCTTACAATGGTGTGTTAGCTTCTGCTTTATAACAAAGTTAATCAGTTATACATATACAATATGTTCCCGTATCTCTTCCCTCTTGCATCTCCCTCCCTCCCACCCTCCCCATCCCACCCCTCTAGGTGGTCACAAAGCACCAAGCTGATCTCCCTGTGCTATGCGGCTGCTTCCCACTAGCTATCTATTTTACATTTGGTAGTGTATATATGTCCATGACACTCTCTCACCCTGTCACATCTCACCCCACCCCCTCCCCATATCCCTTTCTGTTTTTGTTCATCTTATCCTAGTACCTAGCACATGGTATTTGCTCAGGGTATTTTTTGAAAGAAAGAACCTGTCATACATAGTAATAAAAAACAGGACTATGCTTTCTAGTTCTTTTGTATCTTCATGACCAGGAAAGTAAAAAAAAGAGCTCAAAAAACATTCCTGAAATTACCAGAGACTTAAGCCTCATCTCCTGAGGTATAGGCTCAAATGGAGAATAGAGAAAAAAGATGATAGGTGGAAATTAGTATGTTCAATACTCCAACTCAAAAATTACTGCTTAGTACTGCCTTGAAGCTGACAATATGAACAGTCCTTCACTATTCTCATTCATTATACAGGCCAGCATTGGAAATTCTAAAGCATGCAGAAACTCTTATTTTTTTTTTTAAATGTGTGAAGTGGACCAAGTATAAGAACATTAATGCAAAATGCAGTGCTTTTTAAAAAGATAACAAGAGGCCAAATAAACTTCCCAAGGTCACTATTAGTCCCTGGGCTGCCAATTTAATTTAGTTTACTTTGGAAAATTCTTTCTCTTACCTAAAAGTCTATATTTACAAAATGGAATTAATTTCCTTTCCAGAAATTCTCTTCAACAATCTGGTTTTATTTTATGATAAGAATTTAAAACTACCACTTATTGAGAATATACTGTGTGTAAAGCACTTTACTAGATGCTTTAAATATGTTATTATCGACCATTAAAACAATTCTGTAAGATAATTCTTCTAAGTGATTTCTTCCTGACACTCTATTAAAAAAAAACATTAAAATCCACCACAGAGACTCACCCCTAGCTTTCTTTGCCATTTTTTTTTCCATAGCACTTAATCACCATCTAACCAACCACAATATACATCTCATCATTTTAAAAAATTGTCTGCCTACTCCCACCAGAATGTAAACTCCATGAAATGAAAGATTTTACTCTATTTTGTTCGTAGCTTAATGCCTAGAATCTTACCACAGTGCTTGGCATATGGTAGATAATAAATAACTTTTTTAAAAAATGAATAAATGTTTTCATTCTAAGGCTTAGAAATGTTAAATAACCCTAGGTAACACAGATTCCAAATGGCACTGCTGGATTTAAACCAAGGTCTATTTTTCCAGCCTGTACTCTTTCCACATGCAATACTGTCTCTTAGTCTAAAATGGATCCCATATCATTAAATTCATCTTTAAGTAGACCAACATTAGCCTGTGAAGAGTTAGGAGACTGCTATATGGCAGCCAATTTTTTGTAACTAAGCCTGAAATTGCTGACACAGTGACCCAAGTGAAGTGTGAAGCAGCCAGGAAATGGTAACACAAATGCCATTTTCAATGTAATCTTTTTACCTGTGAAATGATAACCATTTGACCCCTTCGCAGAGGACTACTCCTGATGTCATAAGAAGTTCTGCAAAGTACTGGGTCTCAATCCCTTCCTCCTCATGTTTTTTAAACTGGATGCCAGATGTTGTCAGTAGCTCTATAGAGTCCTGGGCATACATGTCCTCCCTGGCAGAAGAAAAAGAAAGACAACGTTCAAAAGTGCCGTACTTCAAACTGTTTTTCTCCCACTTATATCTACAACTACAGCGCCAGAAATATCAAGAGAGAGAATGGGCTTGGGTCCATTTATTCCAATGCTTCACATATATGGAAGGAAAATACAACTTAAATACAAAGGTCATTTAGTATTTTAGAAAAATGTTCATATAGTAAGTAATCATTCACAACAGTCCAATGGTGAGATTTTCATCTTTACTATCAATTTCATTAGCCTTTCACAAGTTAAGTAAATTTAGCTGGGTTTGAAACAAAGGGTCTTCTTCTCACCAGCAGCCACCCCCACAAAGTAAGCGATGTGTTCTTACTGGGGGCTTTCGGTCTCAGCAGCCCGTTCAATGCTGCCAAATGGAGCTGCAGCCCCGGGCGTGAAGGCCTGTGTCTGTCTCCCGGGCTCTCAGCAGGAAAGAGACTGAGTAGAAAACATCTGCTGTGGCTGAGTTAAACCACATTCCGTCTTAAAGAAAAAGGAGATGCCTCCTCTCACTACTGATGAGCCTTTCAAATAGCTCTGATAGGCAGTAAACTGTTTAAAATGAAGGGCTCTGCTAGAATAGCATTAATTTCTTCTTCTAACAACCTTACTCCTAGAAGATTACCTCCCAAAAATCAAGCCAGGAAATCTAAATATAAAACCAATCTTTCAAGATTTTACTTAAGCCAAAAAGAAAGCCATCTCTAATTTGTAAGCACAAACACACAGGTATCCAAAACATTATATTAAATCAAAAAAGTGATCAAAATGGAAGTATGTTTCTGAGAATAAATGAAAAGTATTTCATGCATTGCCCACTGGATGCTTCCTTTTATTTACTTTTAAAATTGTGAGAATACTGGTTTTTACCACTTAGCAAAAGAAAATTCTATAAAAGCTTTAATAAAACAAAACCAAAAGGAACATTACACTTAGGCCAAAAAAGTATCCTTATGGTCTACTCTCTGGAAATCAATTTACTATTAAATGTCTTTGAAAAATAACAAAACTAGCAACTGAAATATTTAAAAACAGAGGAACCACAACGATCACTGTCAAACTTCCCTGGAAAATGTCCCTGGAAAACCCTTGTTACAGAAGGGGACTGAATAAGTCCACGTTTTTTCATTACACAACAGGTACTATTGTCCTTATTATACTAAAATATGTACCTTGAACAAGTAGAATCTCACTCATCGTGCCCCAGTGCTAAGAGACACGCTTTAGCAACTATAACCAACCAAAGGCATCCAGATTCTTTCCAGGCACACGTTATTCTGGGCCATATGTTCACTTTACTTTTATTTTAGTTTATTATCTCGCTCTCAATCAGAACTTAAGCTTGAAGAGGGCAATGATTTTTGTCTGTTTTGTTCAATGTTGTATCACCAAGGAGTACTGCACTATTGAAATCAGTATTTCCCAAACCTGCCCGATGATAACAATCACTCAGAGAACTCAGCAACAATATGGATTCCCAAGTCCCACACCTGGACCTACTGGATCACAACCTCCAGGAGACAGACCTGGATGAATACCTCTGGTGTTTTATGATCAAGTATCAAATTATACTTTAATTTTCATGTACATATCAACTCCAAATTCAGTTTAGAGCAAATTCCCAAACATGGGACTTTGGCAATAGAAAGCAGACAGAAGAGTTATAGGAACACTAAGTTAAATGACTATGACCAACTTTCCTCAACACTATGTCCCTGGGGCTTAGCACAGCTGCTGACACATTCATTCTAGGCACTCAATAAAAAAGTCAATTTTCATCTTTCTTCAAAATATCCAAGATTCATGGTGCTCTTTCTCCACATTAGGTAGAACTGGTTTTATCTTCCAACTGACCTTTTCTACTTAAATAATATTCTTCACTGTATCCTTAAACATCTCTTAAGATATTAACATTAGTATGAATGGTAGCAAAACTACAGTAGCCCTCTCTGTATAAGAAAAAAACGTCTTTCAGAGATTGTCAACTTTACCAAAACTCAGACACTTAATGGTCACCTACTCACGTAATGCGATCACAGCAGTATCTTAGTAAAGACCAATGTTCTAACGATCAGCTTGGAAAAAAGGTAACATGGAACAAATGAAATGGTAAAGAACTGATTTTAAAAAGGGTTATCTTTTGGGAAAAGGATAAAAGGGAATTTTCGGAACTAAAGTACTTATAAATGGTTATTATCAGTTTTAATAGAGATGAGTACCTTTCACCCTCTACCAAGTTCTGGAGTGTATATTATTAAATTCAACAGAGTAAAAACAAAGAGTCAGGCTAAACATAATGCAATTAGAAGCCATACTATTGCACCATTGACAACACTACCCTCTGAATTCATCAGCCCTGCTTTTCTTTAGATCTTATATGCTAAGTATCACATTACAGAGAATGGAGGTTCTTACGTGGCACTACCATTAATTGTCCTACAGCTTCTTTTACAATTTTCCAAATCGGATGTTAGATCATATGAAACAATCAGAGGCTGTCAAACAGAAGGACAGTGCAGTACAGTAATATACTCAAAATGTATTAAACATCTCCCCATCTTACAGTCAGTTTGTAAACAATCTGCCCTTACCCCCAAACACTGGAAACTTCCCTAAGCTATCAAGACTACTCATACCAATGATATAGAAGTATTGTGAGTAAAGAAACTGGGTTTTGACCCAGGGCTTGAGTTAGAATTCAGATTCTGAATTGTTTCTAAAAGAAACACCAGGCTCAAAGATACTATTACTTCTCCCATAGATAACTTACAAAAGGTTTTGTGGACTGACCTGAGAATATAAACATTATATAATATTGATTTAAAAGGAAAATGCACCCAAGTTTCCAAGAACTATCTTACCACCTGTGATGTGTAATCTACTCATACACTGGAGTATGACCGTAATAAAAATCTCTTCACAAGAAGGATAACTATTACAACAAAAACATACATACTTCAAATTGCACTCAAAGTTTGAAAGCAAAATTAATGTTGTAAGATTATTTTTTTCTATCAAGAAGTATTTTCAATACCCAGTTTTCCAAATTTCAAAATAGTGGCAGTCATACTTTTCAAATAACATCTCTAAAACTCAAAGTATTTGCATTTAAGTCTTCTTTATCCTAATTTTTTTGTCCCATGATAAAAAGAAATGTAAACTTTTGAAATTTTAGGTTTTAAATATTTCCAGGATAATGACATCAAATTCAGTTAGAATTTCATTTGTCATACTTGAGGGAAATGAATTCCTAAAATTAAACTAAAAAAAAAAGTTTGGGTTAGATTTATTCCCCACTTACGTCAAATTAAATTTAAAATTAAACTGCCAAGTTGAAGTTCCCGGAGGGTACTCTCCTTGCTCATTCATAAAGGTCAGCCCTAGCTGAATTATCTTCAACAAGTCCACGTTACACCGCAGCAGTTGGTACTGATAGTCAGCGTTGCTCCTGAATTCTCCAATGGGCCTTGCAACCACACCTGGAAACTCGGTGTCCTGTAAAATAGTTTTAAGGTTCATTATTTACTAAATGGTCGAAACCACAATCCACAAATTCCTAGAATAAATAATTAATTTGGGGTACAAGTCGAAGAATCCTGTTATAGGTGATATTCTACACAATTCACGGTCAATTGCAAAGTACCTTTTAACTAGGAAGAGCATTACTTTTTAGAACCATAAAATAAAACTCTGCAAACTTAATGACTTCTTCTTACTTTAAATATCATATTAGTAAAAAACTACTATGTATTAGATACACATAATAATGCAACTGAGTACTCTATTCCCAAGGAAGGGGGAAAAAGTCACAAATTCATGTTTCTCAACAGGTGTGTGAAACTATGCTCACTGTATTCTAATGTTAAAAACAATGAAGAACTGGTTAAAAAGAATGGAAAATGCACCATACTTTCCGATTGCTTTTCTGAAGTAAGGTTTATCTAAACACCAAAACCCTCCTAATTTCTTGGGCTAAAACAGTACCCTCTCTACAGTCCAGAGAAAGCACATCCTTAAAAACTGCTAAAAACTGCATGCCACCACTCATTCCTGTAGAATGTTAAGCACATCTCTAATGTTGTCACTCCTTATCATCTGAGAAAGAAATGATCACTATGAATTCCTACTAGAAAAAAATAATTTCATTCTAATTGTAAGTACATCTATTAAATAGGACATTATCTATGTACACTCAAATATTCATATTTTAACCAACCTGCCCTTCCCAAAAAAAGAGTATAAATTCATTTGTATTAAATATACTAAGAAAATAGTATATCAGTTTAGTATTAAAGTTCAAATTAGGAAACTAAGAACAAAACCTAAATACCAACTCATATGAAGCAGTAAAGAAATTAAAATTTTTCTAAATTCAGTCCAACTCAACAACCGCTTTATTGGATGCTATGTGTTATGCTAGGTGTCGGGGAAGAAAGGATGATTAAGACACTAATCTCTTACTTCTCGAAGCTAATAATCTAGAAAACAGTAGAGAAGCCAAAACACAATAGTAAAGAAGCAAAATAATTAACTGAGTAGACAAGCTAGGCAGATTGAACAGTATATGCAAAAGTAGAAATGCTTAACAGTACTGTGTGTCCATGGAACTCCACTGGTAATTAAAAAACAAACAAAAACTGCAGATCAACAATGCTTCACTGGGAGATGTGAATTTTTTTGTTTGAGAAAGACATTCAGGAGTTCCATCTGGTATTAATATTAGGCCTTAATGTTGCTAGGAGCAGACCTGGCACTCACAGCTAGGTCCTAGCATTCTTCTGCTGAATATAAACAGTTTCACACTATAACATCAGACAAGGCCAGTCTGTAATCATGACTGAACATAAGCAAAAACACAGACATTTGTCCAAACCACAAAAATGACCAAACATCTTTCTATCTTGGCTGAGTGACTGTTGCTTCTTTATAGCTTTAGCCTCACTCCAGTCTTCTCTCATTCTAGTTGAGACTCAGTAAGATACCCTATCATGGAACTACCCGAGCTTACTAACAGCATCCAGTTCAGAGCAAAGCCCTGCTTCCTTACTCCTTTCCTAAAACCACCTGCCACAAGCCCAAATCCTAAAAGTCCTAACACTCTCTTATTCAAATGCCCCATGGTTCTAAGAATGCATTTTCCCTCAGTGCAATGAGTAAGAAACCCAACTTGTCATATTGCAGGTGTGTTCTTGGTGGTCTTTAGTTGGAGGTCATTGACAAAATTCTCTTTTTATAATTAAATTAATCACTAAAAAAAATGAGCCAGAAGGGTTGAATTCAAGATGTTTAAAATCCCCTTTCCTCTTTCATAAAAAGCATTTTAAGGATTTTGCTCATAGTCATACCATAGCAACGTAATTATATTTTCGGATAACTTGACGAATTTTCTTCATCTCTTCATCCAGGTTGCAAGCCCAAACTTCACAAATTCTTTGGCTATGATCTACAGTTGCTGCTGGCATAGTGAGGGCACAAGGAGTCTAGCTGCCAAGCATCAAAATGTTACACTTGATTGAAGATTTGTT
Source organism: Balaenoptera musculus (assembly GCF_009873245.2). NCBI lineage: Eukaryota > Metazoa > Chordata > Mammalia > Artiodactyla > Balaenopteridae > Balaenoptera > Balaenoptera musculus. Next base: position 18,200,834 of record NC_045805.1, on the reverse strand, counting down.
TCGTAAAATACTTTATCCTTTATTTATGTACCTGTCAAAATAAGAACCAGCTATATGAGGAATCTGAATCACAGAATAATTGAGTTGACAGAAATCTAAGAGATTATCTATTCACAGTCCTTGCTTTATAAGAAAATCAAAGTTTAGAAAGTGACTTGTCTAAAGTCACACAGCTAATCAGTAGGATAAAAAGGACTACAACACAGGTTTCCTGGTTCTAATATGTTATGTAAAAACAGTGTTTTTTTGTGTACATACTAATCATTTTTTAAAATTTTTCATTACTTAAAAATTGCTCTGAATTCAACTCACTCTCTGAATTAAACTTTATAAAGACATCCCTTTCCAGAAAAAAAAAGGAAAAGTGACATGCTGATATACATGTGAAAAGATCAGATCAGATGTTACTAGGGCAAAGATAGTATTTGCTTTTATTCCTCATTAACTGAACATTCAAAGTCTGATTTAACTACAATATCTACTGGAATTTATTCAAGTCAGATTGGAGGGGCCAAAAGTAAACCAATTTAAAAAAAAAAAGTTCTTTCTGAGCAATAAATAACAGCCACAGAAACTGTTTCCATATCTGTAACTGTGGATGGAGAAAGAAAGCAAGCAATAGAGGGTCTGCATTTCAAATTGTTTCTAATTTCCTAAAAACCAGAGCATTTTCCCTGGTTACCAAGCACACATGTCACGTTTCTGGTCCCTAAACACAGATTTCATGGTATATAATGATAACAGTACAGACCAACATTTTGATTCTTGAGCAGGGAAATTCCAGATGCGCTTTCATTTTTCACACAACTTTGAAAAAATTCATAACATAAAGTGTAAAAAAGGGAATTATGACCTCCCCTTCTAAGCTCTGCAGTCACAAATGTAACCTCGAGTGCTCTAAGAACAGAAACCAAAGATCCAGGGGCCCCTTCCTTTATAACCCTCTTCGCTAAACACACACACACAGTGGAAAGATCCAGGGCCCCTTCCTTTATAAGCCTCTTCGCTAAACACAAACACACACACACACACACAGTGGAAAGACCCTGTAGTTGAACACTGCTTTCCTCCACCTCTCTCTACTACAGTTCCAGAAGCCCCGAAGAGGCATCAGAGGCCTTCTCATTACTGGAGGTAGCATCTCCGAACAGCGGGTTCCCAACGCGAGAACAGTACAGACACACTCAAGTCACAGATAACTCTCTTCCCTGGCAGAGAGCCAGAGAGAAGGTGCTGATAACCATTGACCGGAGCCGGATGGACTCCCAAACACCGCATACGAGAAGCTAAGGATCTAGGCCACCGCCCTCCACTCCCAATTTCCGCCCCACAGCATCGAAGCCCCAGGTACAAAGCCTTCGCGTCATCACTCCGCGCCACCCCCTTGACATACCCCCCAGCCCCAGTTACCCTCCCCCCTCCACCCGCCGCCCAGCCCCTTCCTTCGCCAGCCGCGCTCCAGCTGGCGCCATCGCGCACCCGCTTAGGTTCGTCATTCCCGCCCCCTTCCTACTTCTCCAACCCGCCCCTCCCCCCGCAAGTCTGTGGCAAAATCTACTTGTGTCGCTGAGCTCGCGCTCCTCCTCCTCCTCCTCGCCATAGAGACAGCACCCAGCGGCGGCGGCGGGTGCCCCATAGACACCTCTCGCCCGGCAAGGGGGAAAGGGGAGCCGGAGCTGCGCCGCACCGCGCTGCGCCGTCGCTTCTCGCACGTCCGGGCGGGGGCGCCAGATGATGACGCGGCACGCAGAGAGGGCGGGGCACGCAGGTGACGGAAGCTGGGGTGGTGGAGAGCTGGGCGGTCAGGCGTCCTGACTGGCTGCTTGGGGCGTCAGGGCCGTGAAGGTAGGACTGCCGGTCCCGGGCGGCGAGTTTCCTGTCTCCAGCTGTCCGCAGTCAGAGCATGCCCGCCGGACCCCGAGGACCCCCGGTCGGGATTGCTTAGAGAAGACGCGGCTCCCCAGCACTTGGGCTGGGGCGTCCCTGCCCTCTCCTCCTCTGTCGCTGGAGAACCGCCGGGCTGAGCAGCTGGGAGAAGCAGGCCAGAGCCTTCTAGGGCCTCGGGCCCGGGGACCTGTGGAGGATGAGCTGGCTCTTTCCCCTGACCAAGAGCGCCTCCTCCTCCGCGGCTGGGTCCCCCGGTGGTCTCACCAGCCTCCAACAGCAGAAGCAGCGGCTGATCGAGTCCCTCCGGAACTCCCACTCCAGGTGACTGGTCGCTGCCTCTCCGACAGGAAGAAAAAGTAGGGCGGGAGGGCGGGCTGGTCCTAACCACACTCGCAGCTCCTCAGGCCGACTCCCGCCAGCTGCCGCCTTTTGACCTACCTCCCTTCGTCCTGGCTCTCACGCTTGCTCTCCCTTCCCTGAGCCACGTTCAGGATTTTCTTCCGGGCCCTCCTTCCCTCCGTCCCGCCCCACCACCGCTCAGCTCCTCTAATTCCGATTTTCTCGTCCCTCCTGACCCAGCGCTGCTGACTGTAATCTGTCTCGTAGTCTGTCTCCAATATGCCTTGCTTTGCCCGGCTTCCTCACTAATCTTTCCCTTTGCCCACCTGTTTGCCGCGTTGGCAGAATTGTTAAAATTCTGTACTTGGGTAAAAAGAATCGTGAAGAGTAATCTCCAAGTTTCACAAATAGTGGACCATTTTTGAAAAAAAAAAAACTTTCAACATTAAAGAAAAGGGAAGACAGTTTTCACCAGTGAGTTCTTCTCTGGGAGTGACATACTCAATCCTCTGAAGTCTCTAATAGAAGATTTACCCTGTTCTAACCACCTCCCCCGAGCTGGCAACTATCAGTCTCTGTTCATTTCTCACTTTGTTGTTCTTGTTCCCACACTCAGGAATTGCCTTAGAGTCATCTTGATTGTTCTCTTGGCGTTGTATGAGTTGTTCATTTTCAGCGTGGTCAGATTAGAAATATTTTGCAATTCAAATGAATTCAACTGTTTTTATTGTAAACTGGTTTGCTGCAACCCGTTATATTGCAAAAATCTGTGACCTCTAGTGGTTTTCAAAAATTAGAACTGCCTCTTTTTATTATATGAATTATGCAAGTATATTTACATGAGTGTCAGCACATTTTAATGTAAAGGTGTCAACATCTTAATAGACTTTTCATACATTTGAAATATATATATTCAGAGATATTAAAATTGATTAATTCCTGTGGAAGGAACTACTGGGAGCCATTTTATCTGTTACACTAAGGATTTTTTCCCAAGCAAGTTATAGTGTAGAATAGTTTTAAATTAGATATAGTGTTAAAAGAAAAAATCACTGCAAAATGAGTTTGGCTAAAATGAGGCCTGTTACTGATTGAACTTCAGGTGTTTCTTGGTTCTTTGTCTCAATTGTTCTGCTTGTTGAGAACTTTAGAAAGGTGAGAATTTGTGGTATTAAACAGGAAAGAATGGCATGGTATTTGATTTAATGGTGGCTTTCTTTTCGGAAAATTAAGTTCATAGAGTTCTTACAAGTCAATCTTAGTCCAAATAGTGTTCTCTACTAACCTGTAAGAGCTACTTTTACAAAATATGCTTATGAAATAAGGTGACTCCTTTTTAACAAACAACGGAAGTTTGTCTCCTTAGAAGGCATCACCTTGGAAGACTGTTTGTATACTATGCTAGTACTACTATTGCCAAAATACTTTTTAGAACCATACTTTTGGAATTAATTGCTTTTAAGCCTTTAGTATATTCTGTTAGATATTCTCACTGCTGGTAAATATTTATTCTTTGAGGTTGGAGCTGAATTTTTCAAATATTCCAAAGTCCTTTGCTGCTAAGGCTGGTAAATAAGGAAAGCGATTGATGTGAAATTTATTGTTTATTTTTTTGGCCTTCCAAATAAGGTGAGATTCTAAGGCAGGAATTGCTAATCTAAGGAGTTCTGGAATTGGCTTAAGAGGATCGGTAAATACTCTGAGTCAAATGCAGAAGGGATGTATTTTTTTTTTTTTTTGAAGGGATGTATTTTATTTGTTATTTTTTGAGCCAGAAATTGTGGACATAATCAGACATGCGATATTATCTACATATTTGTAGTGTTTTATGAACAGCAAACTTTAAGTACTTGATTCTTTTAAGTTCTTTTATAAAAATATTTGAAGTTTTTATTGAAATATTTCACATTTATAAACTATACTTGGATAATTCTGGTGACAGTTAAGGAGGTCATGTACTTCCATTTTTCAAAGAATGGTACGATCCCAGAAAAAATGTCATCTACCTATTCTTGTTAAGTCTGCCCTTTTAACTCATGACATACATTTTAAAACTAGCTGGTAAAAATGATGTATGTGTGCAGTATCTGACAATATGTTGCTTGAGTAGCCAAATTCAATACTACAACTTATGCTTAAAGATTTTTGTACAAAAAGACACTGCGATTGGTTATTCTGAAGGTGCACTTTGTAAAAGTTCAAAGAATGTTTCGAACGGTATTTTAATGAATAATACAAAACTTCCTCAGTTATGAGTATTAATATCTTGTTGCATGCTGCCCACCTGCCTCATGTTTAATACTCTATCCCTTCTCCAAATATAGGGTCAGTAGCTCTTTCTTGACGTGAAAGCGTCTGACTTCGTCTCCTCAATAACCTTTCCCCACCCCATTCTCTCATCTACCTTCCAACTCCTTATAATTTAAAAAAATCCCACTTCAGGAAAGAGTCTCTTTAATTCCCTTTCTCTAATTAATGTAAGCTTCTTTTTTACCTTAAGAAATTCCTACCTCCTCATCTTCCTCAGGCCTCTCCTAAAGGTTAGCTGAATTTTATGTGTTTTTATTCCTCATCTAAGTCTTACTGGTAAGGCAGGGCAAGTGGAACACTGTCATAATGATGACCAAAAAAGTGTTTACCCAATATATAATAACACGTTTGTCTGCTACGAAAATGGAAACAAAGTTATGTAGATTACTAGGCTCAAGAATTTTATTCCACCTTCAGTCATCACAGTATTCAATTTACCACTAAAATTCCTGACTTTATGGGCAGGAGTAGAACTAATTCTGTTGTTTCTTTTACTTCCTAAAGAAGCTCACTCTAAGAGACACTGTTGATTTCCCATCTAAATCCATTTCTTCTGATTTCTTGGAAGAACATTGTTTTTATATGGGTTCCTGGTCTGCGAGACCAATTATTTAATGGAGGCTGTGCTCTTTCAACCTGCTTAGGTAAATAATGATTGTTTACGCCAATGATGATGGTCTCATTCCCACTGCTAGTTATTGTGGAAGCAAGACACTTGACCTAATCTTAGTCATTGGGGTTGGAGAAGAAGTCTGCTGGGGAGCTGCTCAAAACATTTTCTTAGTAATAGAAGTGTCTAAGAGGAAGTGCTTCTTTGTGTTTTGGATATTGTTGTGTTACATGGGACATCTAGAACTGCTTGGATCATGAAGGAAGCAGACTGACTACTGAATGTGGTAGAGTAGGAAGATGGAAAGTCTGTGATAATATTGTGATGCTGAATTAACCAGATCTGGAAACTTCCTTCCTCCGGACTTCTTGCTGTATAAGATTATACGATACATATACATTTGTATTATACATACAAATAACCCCTCACTGTTTAAGACACTTTCGGCCTGGTTTTTCAGTTATTGATACTTGCAGCTGAAACTACCCCAAGTGATACTCACTAATCCCAGTATTTAAAGATTCTTGGGAAGTGAAGCTGTTAAGTATCTCCCTGCATTGAACCTGCAACCAGAAAATACTAAAATCTGATGGTAGCTCAACAGTTACCATCCTCACTATCCTGCTTTTAACTCTCACAGTATCTACAGTTAATTAGCTTCTTTATTATTTTATTTCCTTAGCTCTGAAGGAACAACCTGGAGCTGTGTTGTAAATGGTAATTGTTATCTGTAATTAACTATATAAATTCAAAGTTATACTAATAGTACTCTTTCTTTGTTACCTTTTACTTAGGGAGATCAACTCTCTCAAGTAAAGGACTTCTCCATTTTAATAATCAGTTAGATATGTGGTAATTCTGGTGCTATTTTTATTTTATATTTAATCAGAAAATCTAATTTGGGAGTTATTTTTATCAGAATTGCTTTCTTTTTCACTCTGGTATGAGATAGTAGACAAAATGAATTTGAGGAACATAAATGCAAACAAGCAAAAATTATTGACATTGGGAAAAGCAACATGACTTAGGTGAACTGAGTTCCAATTCCCATCTGTAGAATCAGGAATTGTGATTTTTATTCTGCAGGATTGTTGGTATTTAAGTAATATATATAAACATTTATTAGAGTATCTGACACACAGTAAACAGGCAACAGATTGTATTCCTTCTTTCCACTGCATAGAATCAGTGTGCCTGGAACCTTTGCCTCTTAGCCTACATGGATCTAGCCAGCTTATTGTTTATGAATTGCTCACAAGCCTACAGCTCATTTGCCTCTGGCAGGACTACTTCTGACTTTCCATTCAGAAAGCAAGTCCATTCCAGAGAGTTCTTTTCTTCACAAATGAAATGTAAGATTTCATTTTGAAAGATTTCAGACAATCCATGTAAAGAAACTAGAATGTTATCTGACACACAGTAAGTACTCTGTAAATGCCAATTACTTTATTTTTGTGTCTTAAATATAATAGTGCCAACCTCATAGTTTTTAAAAATTGTTTTGAAATCTTCTTTTGTTGCCAGTCCTTGGATATTCTTTCTGATTACCCAAATTTTTTTAAAAAGCCTTATAACATCTTTAGAGAGTCTGCTATTGTATAATTTTCTACCCTATAGCTGTTAAGTTTAACCCCCTGCTCCCAGGTATAAGGCTGTCTCCTGTAAACTCATGGGTTTCTTAGTAAGCCTAGATTCCAAACCTTTCTTTCTGTAGTTTTTACTGTCAGCTCATAAGGACTCACATGCAAACTTGATAACACAGAAAGTTTGTAATGAGAGGATATGTGTATATGTTTTAACCTGTCTAGTGTTGTACTTTTTTTTTAATGGATCTGTTGTCAACATAATTTGAGATTTTTCATTAAAATATCCAAATTCCCAACTTTTAAAAAATAGTTTTTATTATTTAGAGCAGTTTTAGGTTCACAGCAAAGTTGAGCGAGCAGCAGGTACAGAGATTTCCCATATAGCCTTTGCCCTCTCCAACTTTTCTTTTAAAATAGAAAGATCTGGCAACAGTTCCCACATAACAGTGCTTGCTTTCAGCTTAAGAGTAGCTGTCCTATTTACTGGGCCGCCCTTCTCCATTTTACCAGTTCGCAATCACACCCTTTTGTACTACAAGCAACTGCCTTCATTCATGTACCTTTCTGACTCTTAAAGGTATTTGAGAGTAAAGTTTTCTTGTGGAAGAAAATCACCTTGACTTGTTGCAATAAAAAATTCTATCAGAATCTGCTGTGCCTTAGCCTGTTGAAGCTACAGAAACCTACAAAATGTCAATATTTTGACTCTATAAATTTGAACTCTTATAGTGAACTTAAAAGTTATGTATATCAAACGGTCCCATAATTAAGTGAATTTTAATTTGATACATTAAATCATATAGTCTCTAACCAGTGATTAAAAGTTATAATTGCAGAGTATATGACACAATAAAGCATGTTACCATTTAAAATTTTTCCTAAATAGATCGTAACACTCAAGGGCTGTGTCTCTAGGTGATTTTCCCTCTAGTCATATCAGTCCGTACCTGCTTTTTAAAAAACGTTACCACCCAGGTCATCATTTCTCCATTGCCAGGTGAATCCAACCACATCTCCTCCTCCCCTCCTCCCCTCCTCCCTCTGAGCTCCTTCCCAGCTGTCTCCACTGCCTGCTCACCTACGCCAAAAGCCTGGTCATCCTGTTCTCACTTAGTCATCCCTGCTGCCCCTGGGCTGTAACTATTCTCTCTGCCTGCAGTCTTGTTCCCTTACTTTTTTCTTCCACATGGGTGCCAGAGTCATCTTTTTAAAATTTGAATTTGACCATGTTATTCCTTTTAGTAGCTTCCTAACTCTTGCCAGCCTCCTTAGCTTAAAGCCTGGTTGTCACACAAGGTGGTGACGTGACTGATGGAAACGTGTCTGCAGACACAATGTAAAGTTTCTGTAGGGCAAAGGATACGGAGACTCTTAGAGTTATTATTTCCTACTGAAGCTTTCCTAATTGTGTTTCCTCTGTCTAGAATGTACACTTCATTTCCCCGATTCTCTTTCCTGAGGTTAACTCTTACTTGACTTTTCAATGTAGCTCAGATACTGTTTTTTACCCCGAATACCCCACCACCCCCATCCCTGTTTATGTTAGGTTCTTTCCTCTGTGTTCCTATAGCTCTTTGCACGTCTCTGTCATGATCCAATGTCTTCTACAGAACACTGTTCAACAAATACTGTAAAATAAGTGGTCCATGTCAAACAGACATAGAAAACAAAATCGAGTACTCTAGAATTTCTAAAAGCCTTTAATATGCTAAAGTGCGTCAGTATTCTCCAAGAGAAGGATACAGTATGAAGCGTCTTCCAAGCAGAGCACTGAACCATCTATTTGAGCTATTTAGCTATTTATTTTAAATTTCCAGTTTCTTAATTATTCATTTTCATATCAACCAGTGTGTGTGTGTGTGTGAGTGAGTGTGTGAGTGAATGCAAGTGTTAATAAGAAGAACCTTTGTATTCTATTACAAGTTAATCACTAAATGGATGTTGCCTATTAACTGCAATTATAAGTAATGGCACATCTCTGGGCGCCCTGCCTCCCAGGTTAGGAGCATTAAGCTGAAATACCTTTGTTTAGCTCACGGGAAACATCTTGACAGGCCCATCTGTGAATGGCTGCAGGGAGGAAGAAAGTAGCACATCCCCTCCGGAGGCTGACCGGAAACAGGAAATGTTTGGCCTTACTCCCTCCCCTTTTAGTATAAAAGAAGCCCGAATTCTAACTCAGGCAGGATGGTTCTTTGGGGGCACCATCTTCTTGATCTGCTGGCCTTCCAAATGAAGTCGCTATTCCTTACCCCAACAACTCGTCTCTCAACTTATTGGCTTGTCGTGCAGTGCGGAGTTCGAGCTTGGACACGGTAACACAAGGGCTATTTCTTTTGTTCCTCTGAGGATATTATACAAATTGAGAGTCTTCTGTTGGCTCATTTAACTCTGTTTCCTTGAAGTTTTGTGTTTGGGACTTGTTGAGTTTGGTGCATGCCTTGCATGGTTTTGTTTTGTTCAAACCTTTTCTGTATTTGAGATTCCTGGTTGACTTGTTTGTAGATACTTAATTCTGTTTCTCATAGCCTGCCTCAGGCGATGGGTGAAAAAGAATGACTCGCTTTGTTATGGGCCAAGCTGATAGCTGTCTTTTGGAAATGGAGGCTTCGTGGGAGTCAGTAGTTTCCTAAGGCACTGCTACCTTAGAGGCTACATCCCGTGTTATTCAGGGGGCAGATGTTACCGCTGCCCGCTGGTTGGAACAAGCAGGGCACCAGGAGAGTGCTCTAGCTTCCTGCTGGTCCACGTGTCCCCGCACGTGAGGCGCTCCTGCCCCACCCTCCACCCTCCGGTCCAAGGGCTTGGAGGACCTTCAGACTGCTCCTACTTTGCTCTGGTCTTATGTTTTGGGTCGTCATTAGTTCCTGTATTTATTTTCTTTTCTTTTTTTTTTTAACGCTGATCTTTTCCTTAAATCTAATCCCATCTTTTTTTATCTTTCTAAGATTCCTCAAAGTTTCTTGCCAGTTTATGGTACTATTTGCTTTCCAGCACTGTTACAGATTTGCTTTTTAAAAGTCAGTTTTGATATTTCCTGGAGAAAATGGGATGGGAAAGAGAAATTGTCTAACCTTCATCTACTGTCTTGAAGCATCTAAACCCTTTATTGGAAAGGATCACCTAAAAACCCTCCCTTGAGCTACCCAACCCTGCCGGAGATGCATGAAATCAGTATCTTGAATTGCTCTTTTTCAGTCACTTGATGTGCTGTGTGCTCCATCAGAGCAAAGACCACACTATTTCCATTTCCTTGGAAGATGCTGGATATATGGTAGCTGTTCAGTTGAACCTAGTCTTAGGTACAAAATACAAGTTTACACAAGATCCAAAGTAAGGAGATAAATGATTGTTCTATAAAAGGAATCTTTTAACCATAACTAGTGCCTCTCTTGCATTTCAAGATCTGTTTGTTTGCAGTTTTAGGGACTATTAAAGAAATGTGGATGCCAGTTAATCACACATTCTGACAGTTTTCTGTTGTTTCAGCTTTCTTTAGTCCCAAACTGATTCAGAGCCACTGAAGTAAAGCCATAGTAATTCACTGCTCTCAGAGAACCTAGAAAATAAAATTATTAATGGAAGGCTATTTAAATTTTCTCTGGTGTGATTACAGTATTACTTCAAAGTGTGTGTGTATGTGTGTTTACATCCAAAAAGTACTTACCTGCCAGCATAAAGATATGGCTATATGGCTGTAAGAATGTTTATCAAAGTATGGTTTATAGTAGTAAAACTTGGAAACAATCTAAATATTGATGCCAAAAACTCAGCCTCTGTGCACCAGTGCCAAATCAAATCTCGGAGGCAGTTTTGGAAGAAGTAGAAAAGAATAGCTCTATTGCTTTGCCAGGCAAATGGGGACACAGCAGGCTCATGCCCTGAGAAACTGTGTCCCAACCTGAGAGGATTTGGTGAAGAGTTTTACAGCAATGGTTCAAGGGCTGAGTTGCTAATAAGGATCAGGGTGTGTTCAGGGCCTGCACTCCTTTAATTTGGCCTCAGGTGGTCTCCTCCCTTGTCTCTGCATCCCCTCCCTTCCCTGATTAGCAACTGTTCGAATATCTGCCCTTTAGAATTCAGGGAAGGTAATGGAGGCTGGAGTCTATTCCCTACAAACAAGAAACGGTGGACACAGAAAGGCTTCCATGCCCAGGAGCCCCACAGGGTTCTGCTCAGTTTCAATACCTAATAGTACGGAGTAGTTTAACAATATACTAGAACATTATGCAGCCATTTAAAAATATTGTAAAATAACATTTGCTGATTTGGAAAAATAATGTTTTTTCAAATGAGAATGAATTATTTTTGGAATAACTTTTTTAGAGTTATTTGAAAATAGCAAAAAATTCAAAATAAATTTGTGATAAAGATTCAGGGAATGATTCTTGTTTTAATTAAGTAGAACAAATATCTGCCGTTTTGTCTAACACAGCTAGTGTAGAGGAGGAAAAAGCTTTCCTTGATGCTCTTAGGGTCCTTGGCTGGGTCTGAAAATTAAACTGACAAAGACAGATTAACAGGAGAAAAGCATAGAAATTTAATTAATGTGAGTTTTACATATCAGGGGGGCCTTCAAAAGGAAATGAAGACCCAAAGAAACAGACCTGAGTGTTTTATGCTGGGTTTGATGAAGAGTGGACAGTCGTGGAGGAATACAATGGGTTAAGGGGTATGAGGCACGTCTTGGAGATATTGCGGGTTCAGTGACAGACCACCTCAATAAAGCAAATATCGCAGTAAAGCATGTCACATGAATTTTTTGGTTTCCCAGTGCATATAAAAGTTATCTTTACACTATACTGTAGTCTGTTAAGTGTGCAATAGCATTATGTCTAAAAAACAATGTATATATTTTAATTAAAAATACTTTATTGCTAAAAAATGCTGTCATCTGAGCCTTCAGCGAGTCGCAGTCTTTCTGCTGGTGGAGGGTTTAAAATATTGCAAGAATTACCAGTATGTGACACAGAAACATGAAGCGAGCAAATGCTATTGGAAGAATGGCACCAATAGACTTGCTCTATGCAGGATTGCCACCATCCTTCAATTTGTAAAAAAAAAAGGAAAAAGAAAAGAAAAAGGCAATATCTATGAAGCACAATAAAGTGAAGTATGCCTGTAATTGTAGGAAACGGGGCAGGGTTCATGTGGTTGCAGGGTACAATGATGACATAGCAAGGCCGGTTTGTTAGGATTCTTCTTGGTGTCCCTATGTCTTCTGAGATAAGGATGCTCCTTTCCTCTTGGCATGGGGAGGGCACCTCTTAATGAGGTTTTATGACCTGTTTCAGGGAAGAAGGGTGAGGGGGGAGGAGGTCAGCGTAACCTTCCTGTTTCTGCTATTTTCTCATACTCCTTCAGCTTAAAATATTCAAGATGCCAAGGTGCCACATTTAGGGGTAGCGTGTCCTGAACCCCATCAATTGCCATGATTAACCTGTTGTTTTGGAATTTGTTAATGATGGTTTAGCTCTCATTAATATATTACAAATATTACCTTTAGGTTTTTTTTGTTTTTTTTTTGTTTTACCTTTAGTTATTTTTGATACCTCATTTGTGGAGGAAACTTGTCAAAAATTTTAATAAATGTCAAGACCATAATTATGGGAACAGTGAATTGAACACTTCTAGCCAATGATTTAAGTAAAAATCAATTTAATCAAATTCACTTTGTTTTCTATAAAAATTTTCTATATAAATACAGTGTCTGAAAAAATGAGTTAAAACTTTAGTATTACAAATTTAGACAGGCTCCAATTTAGATGTGTGTTCTAAATGCTTATTTAATAATAGCTAACATATTGAACAATTATTATGGTATTATGTGGGGAGGGCTTTACATGCATTATCTCACTTAATCTAACAGCTCTTTTAGGTAGATGGGTATTTTTAACATCCGCATTTACTGTGTGAGAGATAAGGCTTAGACAGATTAAATAAGTCGTCCATGATCACACAAGTGAATGGTAGAGGATTTGATCCCAGAACCTTAATTTAAGAGGTCGTGCTCTTACTCACTAAGATGCTCCACTTGGCTTTGAACTGGTGGATACTTTTGTGATCAGTATTCCCTTAAAGCATTGGACACCTTAGGGTCCTAAGATAAAAAGGAGGAATAAAAAACTTAAGCCATTTTATTCATTACATAATGTTTATACAACTGAGAAGGCTGTTGGTATCCTAGTCCAAACTTGATCCCCAAAGAGAAACTTTCATAAAAATTGTGTTAGTCCTAATATTGAATATCTTCTTGAGTCTTTTCTCAACCATTTCTTCTCTTCAGTCATAACCTCATTCCATGGGATGTCAGGGGAGACATCTATGATTTCTCCATAACTCCATCCCAACACTTTTGAACTTTTCAAGTTACCTAAAATTTACATATTTGAGAGGCTAGATTTTTATCAGAAGGCAAAAAAAAGTCATAGTCCAAAAAAGAAAATGAGGAAAATAAGAGGTTTTCTAAAGCTACTAATTGAAGCAACCAAAAGAACAAAAAGTAAATTACGTAATTGCTAGATCTTTCAAAGGTATTTATGCTTGAAAAAGTTTCACGTCCGTTTGGATATTAGGCTTCCTTTCAGCGTTAACTCATTAACACTACTTAACATTTTTCCCTTTGGAAAGATTATGAATGTTGGTTAGCATTCCAAGTGATCCCCCAGAAGGTTTGGTTGGTAGATTATAACTGTAATAATTGCATGCCTGCAATTAAAAATAAAATTCTAAATGTAGAATGTTAAAGTATATGGGACTTAAACGAGTTGGCATTTATATTCAGCTGCTAGTAACAAAGACTCCCAAAATAGTAACTTAAATGTGATAAAAGTTTCTTTTTCTCTGCATACAAGAAATTCAGTTTGACAATTCCATAGCCATCAAGGACCCAAGCTACTTCTTCCTGCTGAGCTCGCCCTAGTGTGTGGCTCCCACTCTCAGGGTCACTCCTGGTCCCATATGGCTGTTAGAAGTTCAGCTGTCAGGGCCAGGCTGGAAGGGCAAATGGACTCATACCAGTTTTTTTGTTCCCTTTTAAGATGCTTTCCTGGAAATGCCACCTCACAACTTTTCTATGTTTTATTGACTGGAACTTAAGTCTATAGCAACAACTTGCTGCAAGAAAAGTTAGAACATTGCTACTCAGAATAAAATCAGGCTTCTCTTATTTAGGAAGAAGGGGAGTATTTGGTTTCGAAAAGCAGCCAGCGGTCTCTATCATAAGACTGTAGGAGACGTCTCATCCAGACTTCTAAGTTTAAGCTCTTAAGGCCCAGGCTTCCCCAGCTGTCTATACAGCTGGGCAATAGCAGAATTATAATCAGAACCCAGATGTCTTGCTGACCTGTTTTAACTAGAGGGCTCACAATTGCTTCTACTAAGGATGAATTAGATAAAGTGATAGTAGATCGATCTAGCACTAATACAAGAGTTTTTCTTTGTCTCTTTACCTCACCATCTAATTCCCCCTCTCAGCAACCACCCCGCTCATATCTCAGAATAGTATTGCCTGCTTATTCGATAAACATGATCATTTTCCCCTCAAGATGCAAGTTATATTGGCCATCTAAATTCTATTATTAAAATAAAGTAGTTTTAGTAGCCTCTAAAAATATTTAACATTTGTTTTTAACATTAATGGTTTTTATAACTTTAGATAAATTTTTTTTCTCAAATTTTCTCCTGCAGTATAGCTGAAATACAGAAAGATGTGGAATACAGGTTGCCATTCACCGTAAACAACCTGACAATTAACATTAATATGTGAGTAGAATTGTATCCTATTTTTTCATGTAATAGGACTTTAAAATCTTTTTATTATTTTGTTTCTTAGCTATTACTAGAAGTAAACTGTTTAAAAGTGAATTTATTCCCTTTCTAGTATTTATTTCCCTTTCTAGTAACTATAGTTTATTAAACTTACAATTTTGTGAAATAAAAAAATTTTAAAGACATCATTGTAATAGATATTGCTGTAAGAAACTGTAAAAGAGGAAATGTAATAAAAAGACGTAATCGTTTTTGTTGTTTTGCACTAAAGTCTAAGCTGGAGGTAGGCTGAAAGAGTAAGAATGATAATGACAAACACTCGAAGGGATCATGTGTGGAAAACCATTAGAGATATAGACACTTTTACATCAGAAGTAAGTGAAAATACTCTAGTTTTCGGCAACATATACTACGTCAACCAGAAAGTTCAAGACTGAATTTGATCTGCTAATTATTTTTAAAGAAAAAAAAAATTGAAAGTTGAAAATGTAATCGTGAGGTTATTAAGTTATAAAGAGGAAAGGTTGGACAAAGTGATTGCTGAAGTACTCATTTAGCCTTAAGTGCAGTTATTAGTCTTCAGCATGAAAGAATTAAGTTGTTACCTCAGATTGCCTCAGGTGGCTAGCAACTAGAGTGAGTGTTTGGGTGAGGTAAAAAGGCGCTTAACTTGAAGATAGGAACCACACTTGTTCATCGTCCTATCCTCATTGCCTAGCATGGTGCCTGCACATAGGAGGCCTTGTTAAATCCTAGTTGAACGAGTGGATTAAAGCATGACTATATAACAGTGACAACCATTATGCTGTGTTATCTTGATATATGGGAGTTTCTGAATCATCACAGCAGCCCTGCAAATTGGAACAAATTACAGACAAATAGGTAGTGAATAGTGTAGTGGGGAGAGAAACCCAGATTGGTTGGGGTCCAAAGGCCATTCATTGCCCTTTTTTTACCAAACTAGTTTAACATCTTTAACCATATAAATGAAGTAGTTTTATCTCTCATCACATGCCTTAGGTAGAGCTAGGTAGGAGAAGCCGACAAGGACCCAGTTTTCTTCTTGACAATGTTGCCAACAAATAGTTTTCTGAGCCAGAAGGGGAACAGAGTGGCAATTTAAAGGGACATACTTGTCTGAGTTTTAGAGATTTGGAAAACAGGGTTCCATGTCCAGTAAACTCTCATTTTTAAAGACTTTTTAAAAATTCTTTTAAATTTGTAGTAGTTCAAAAAAGGTTAAGATTTTTACTCTTTTTATTTTTTGTATTGAGAATTTACTGTTATTTACTTGAAACCATGTGATTGACCTCAAAGTTGGGAAAGATGTGTTAATTGAGACATTTAGAAGAGAGCCCTATAGAACCAAGGCATGATGACAGCTACACTGTTCCAATCCTAGCGCTTCCCATTTTATCCACTTAACTCTTTAAAAAATTCAGTATATAATGAAATAATTCTTGGCAGTATTTCAAAAGTAGGAAAGCCATAAGAAAAGTATATGGCCAGAACCTGTGGTCCACTAAATAGCCAGACTGGGTTAAATTAGGGTTCACCTGATAAAAATGCCTGGTCTAATTTTAGCTGAGATTTTGGATAGCTTGGTATATTGTGTTTGAAAGCAATTAATAGGCATGGTGTGAAGAATAGTCTATAATTCACGGTATCCTTATTCCACATTAAGAAGGTTTTACTATACTGAATTACTTTATAGTCTTGTTGCCAAAGTGTATCTTTTTGTATACTTTCGATCAACTCAACAACCATAGTAGAGCACTAATTACTGAGTAATCCAAATGAAAGTATGAAAATTTTATTTGCTTTTAAGTAATTTTGTTTTAGGATTATGACTGTATAATATCACATTTGTTGTCTTTGTTTTTGTTTTTTAATCTGTTCTACCTTTACCAGATTGCTTCCTCCACAATTTCCTCAGGAAAAACCAGTGATCAGTGTTTATCCACCAATACGACATCACTTAGTGGATAAACAAGGAGTGTATGTTACCTCTCCATTAGTAAACAATGTATGTATATGATATAATTTATTTCAAAAATGTTCACTGTATTTAATAGATAATCCTGATTTGAAGGTTATTTGTTTTTCAGTGGTGAGGACCTGTTGATGTTAAGAACTTTGGTTCATAGTAGATCTTTTATAGTGGTTAGGAAGGGATAAAATTCAAATATGCCTTAAATTTCTTAGGATATATATATATATGTATATATATGATTGATTAATGTGAAGGACTGTAACTTAAATGTACTCAGTATTTACCTTTGAACCTTCAAATTATTGTCAATAGTGAAATGTGGAAATATTTCAGCTCCATTATTGACTAAACTTTTAACCTCATTTGTGGTATTGATTCTGTAAGAAAATATTGTAAGTTGTGGATTGCTGATATGTTCAATTGACATAATATCCTTTGCTTTTCATTTAATTCTTGACTTGCAAAAGTGGATTTAAGATTGAGTTTTACAGTTAAATTATCCTAATGAGACTTTATAATCTTTTTCTGAAGATGAATTTGATCACCGTGTATTACTGTTACTTTTAGTTTACAATGCACTCAGATCTTGGGAAAATTATTCAGAGTCTGTTGGATGAGTTTTGGAAGAATCCTCCAGCTTTAGCTCCTGCTTCAACAGCTTTCCCGTAGTAAGTATATTTATATCGAAAGAGTTTGTATATACATTTATTTACTTTTGATCTAAGTAATCAAAATATAGTTTAAAAATTCAAATAATGTTAAAAGGCAATCCTCTGCTTTCCACATCCCCACCTTCACACACAGATACATTCATACTTTTCAGAGGCAACTGTGTTTTTCTATTTTAAGCTGCTTCTCTAATATTTACCTTCATCTTTCTGAATAATATATACATACTGCTATCTCTTGATTCTTTCAGTTTCGATACTATCTATTGACTTCCTATTATGGATTGATGAGGATTTTACTTATCTTTCACAAACCTTCCTTTTCCCTCATCCTCTGAGAAATTTTTGATTTTTACTTAAACTCATGTTTGGTACTTTCATTACATTGACTCTCTAAATATTCCTTGCTGCTGAGCCTAGTACTTTATAATGATTATATTTCCCTGATGGTATAACTTTTTGCTTTTCTCTGGAGTTAATTACTTCGATTTTTCCATTGGTTTTATTTTCTTTGATCTTTTTAATTTTCCACATCTTTTAGCAGCTCTGAAAAATACCTTTCAAATCATTTTTTCACATCATCAAACCTGTCAGGTAATCTCTAGGTTCCGGTATTTTCTCTTTGCAAACATTGCTTCATTTTCCCCCTCCATTCTGAATTAGTTACTCTACAACTGCTATAAAGCTGTCATCCTGGGATTTCCCTTTCCCACTCTCCTGTGTTGGATTCTCCTCTTCCTGCATCCTATGTTTTTTTCTTTCTCAGGCTATTTCCTAGTTTCTTGCATTACTGCCTCCCTATAGCTTCCTAAGTAACGGCATGTTCCAGTTACTAAGGATGAATGACAAATTATCCTAAAACTTGTGGTTAAAATAATGACAACATTTATTTTCCTTGTGAATCTGCCGTTTGGTTAGGGACTAATAGAGAGAGCTTGTTTGTGCTCCACCTTTTGCATCAGCTGGCGTGGCTTAAAACAATGAACACACTGATTTTGCTCACTGATCTTCAGTTCAGGAAGGGTTCATCAGGGAGAGCTCTTGTCTGCTCTACTCATCATCAGCGGGCTCTCATCAGAGGCCTTACCTGCGGAGGTCAACTAGAATACCTAGATGCAGCCTGGGCTTCCTCACATCATAACGGCTGGGCTCCTGGGGTGAACATCCCGAACGAGTTATGAGAAAGTCATATTCGCCTTCTCTGACATAGCTACTGAAGTCATGCAGTTTGTTCTGCTTCATTCTGCTTCTGCTTCATTCAGTTTGTTGAGGCAATCAAGAAGTCCTGATCAGATTCAAGGGGAAGAAAATAGGCTCTTCCTCTTTATGGTGGAGTGGCAAGGTTCTAGAAGAGTATATGGGACCGGAAATAGTGCTGTGGCCATTTTTGGAAAATACAGTATGCCACAAGATGCTTGGAAGAATAATTTTGAGACTTCTTTTCTTCTTTTTTTTTTTTTTTTTACTTGCAAATGTCTTTAATATACCCTCACACTTAAAAGTTGGTAGAGTTCAAATTCTATGTTGAAGTGGTTTTCCACTGAGAATTTTGAAGGCATTCCTCTGTTGTCTATATATAGGCTTCTGTTGCCAAGATGTCCAGTGCCATTTTGATTTCTGATCCTTTGTAACCTTTTTTTGTTTTTTTAATTTATTTTATTTATTTATTTATTTTTGGCTGTGTTGGGTCTTCATTGCTGCGCGTGGGTTTTCTCTAGTTGCAGCAAGCGAGGGTTACTCTTCGTTGCAGTGTGCGGGTTTCTCATTGCATTGGCTTCTCTTGTTGCGGAGCACGGGCTCTAGGCTCATGGGCTCAGTAGTTGTGGCTCACGGGCTCTAGAGTGCAGGCTCAGTAGTTGTGGAGCACGGGCTTAGTTGCTCCACGGCATGTGGGATCTTCCCAGACCAGGGCTTGTATACCCGTGTCCCCTGTCTGCATTGGCAGGCAGATTCTTAACCACTGCGCCACCAGGGAAGTCCCTGATCCTTTGTAACTTTTTATCTCAGATATTCTGAAATTGCATGATGATACAACTTCTTACAGTCTTTACTTCCTCTTCCTGTAATATCTCTTGGCTTAATTACCCAGTTCTTCTACTTAATTTCCAAGAACTTTTTCTTGTTCAGAAGTCAGGTGGCATCTTTAACACTGCCTGGAAATCTGCTTAGGCTAGATTATCCCATTCATTGGGTATATCAGCCCCAGCCATCATCTTTGCCCTCCTGTGTCTTTGTCCTGGAGTCATAAGTCTCGCTGATATTCTTTATCTAAAAACTGGATTTCCTATCTTCTGTCAGGAAAGAGTTAAATATATCTCATTCACCTTATTTGAAGATATAAGCTAACAACTGTGATACAGTACACATTGTTAAAAAGCAAGTTTGATACACTTCTTAGATTATTTTATAGGTTGTACCTGCTACTGAGATTAAAATAAAGCAGATTGGTTCGGAACTATTAAGACTTTATTTCAAGGATAGTACAAATATTCCCTCACATTGAACATATTCTTTCTAAATAACTTATGTTATATTTACATACCTGTTAATAATATACCTTTACATAAAAGTAAACCTTTAAGATAAAGGTGAGCCATACTTTGAAATAAACAAGCTTTTTAGAGAACTTTTTTAAACTTAATTTTTTCAATCATATATTCACTTGGCTCTAAAATTTTAAAACTATAAAAGGGTATGGGGCGAAAAGTCTCCTTCCACTTTTTCCCTTGCGGTTTACTTTTTCTTCTTATTGGTATCCAAAGTTTTTCATTTGGGTGCATATGTATAGAATTCCTGAGATATTTTATGCATATACAAGGAAATATGTACACATAGTATTTTATTACCTCTTTTTTCACACAAGTGGTAGCAAACTATTCCCTTGCCCTTTTTTTTCTTTTTTCCCTCACTAAATGGTATGGTTCAGAGAGCTTTCCATGTTGGTTGCTAAAGCACTTCCTCATTCTTCTTTATGACCACAAAGTACTTGTTTTATGGATATAGCATAACTTAACAAAACTCCTATTAATGGACATTTTTGTTGTTTCCAATCTTTCCTAAAAGACCCATCCTTCTTTGCCCTCAGTGATGCAGTGAATAACATTAAAAGTAATATTTTACCCAAGTGTAAGTTTATTTGTTAGATACATTCTCAAAGTGGTATACATATATGTAATTTTGACTAATACTGCAGGATTGCCCTACAGAGTTAAGTTGTACCAATTTCTACTCCTGTACGCAATGCTTATTCCCTTTGCTGACATAGTAAATTATCAAAATGGATCTTTGCTAATTTATAAGCGGAAAATGTGTTAGTATAACTTTATTTGTATTTATCTTACAGTGAAGTTGACAATTTTTTCCTATGATTTAGAGATTTTTTTTCCTTTCCTTGAACCTGTGTATTCTATCCTATTCTCCATTTTGCTATTGGGTTGTTAGTCTTTTATTAATTTGCAGAAATTCTTTACATATTAGAGAAATTATCCATTTTCCTATGACATGTTTCAGATGTTTTCCCCCAATTTGTTATTTGTCTTTATTTATAATGGGCTTTGTCATGTAGAGGGGTTTTCTTTGTTGTTTTGTTGTGTTTTGTTTTTTATATCATGGGATTTATCATTATTTTCTCTTATGACTTTTGAATTTGGGATCACAGAAAGTCCTTTACCACCCCAAGTTTTTAATTTCCCAGTGATTTCTTCCAGTTCTTTTAAGATTTAAAAAAAAAATTCAAAAAACATTTTAAATTTGATACATTTGGTTTTTATTTTATTATAGGTATGAAGGCTTGGCTCCAATTTAATTTTTTCCAGATGTCCCAATGCTATTTATTGACCAATCTATCTTTTTTTTTTTTTTTACTAATTTGAGATTCTTTTTATTATATCTTAATTGCCATATATCTTTGTGATTTTTCTGGATTTTGTATTCAGTTCCATTGATCTACCTATCCATTGCCAGTGTTATGCTTTAAAAAAGTTTTGTGTTTTTTTTTTTTAATTATTAAGGTTTTCTAATGTGTTTTGCTATATGGCAGGGTTAATCTCTCTTTACCCTCCTTTTTCAGGTACTTTTCTCTATATACTTATTTATTTTTCCATATTAACTTTAGTATTATAATTTCAAAATCTGTGACAAATGTTTTCCTCCAACACAATTCCAATTTATGTTAACTTATGTCATTAAATATGACATTAAATTATGTCATGAAACAATAGCACTCCCATTTAAAAAAATTGTTTAAGCTTGATATATTTTGGAACATTTCAATACTCTGATACCCGTTTTTTTTTCCAACACCACCAAGTAATTCTCCAGTTCTCACCAGACACTGACTGTTTCCTACGAATTTAACTTAATTCTGATGCTATCCACAGGGAGATGGTGTCAGATCCCACAGATTAAGGGCTCGGTCTCACAGGCTGCTCCATTTCACATACCAATTGAAAATGTATAGATTGTTACCTGTGCTATAAATCCCAGGTTCCCATGACCTCCACCTCAGGTTTGAGTAATTTGTTAAGTGGCTCATGGAACTCCAAAATAAATTTACTTATGTTTACTAGTTGATTATAAAGGATATTATAAAAGATACAGATGAATAGCCAGATGAAGAGGTACATAGGGCACGGCAAGGTCTAGGAGAGCCCCAAGCACAGGAGCTTTTGTCCCCATGAACTGGGGTGCACCACCCTCCTGCCATGTGGATGCATTCATCAACAAGAAGCTTGTCAAATCATATTGTTCAAGGGTTTTTGTAGAGATTATTCAGCAGCCCCCTCTTCCCTGAGATCAATGGGTGGGGCTGAAAGTTCCAACTTTCTGTCACTTGGTCTTTTTGGTGACCAACCCCGTCCTCAGACTATATAGGGACTCAGCCTAAGTCACCTCATTAGCATAAACTCAGATGTTACAAATAACGAAAAAGGGTCCTATCATTTAAGAACTTACCAGGATTTTAGGAGCACTTTGCCTAGAACCTGGTCAAAGACAAAATATGTTTCTTATTATACCACAAATACAAAGTAAAGTATTTAGTATCCTATGTTTCTAAAAAGTCTTTTTATCTTTTATACAAGAGTGACTGACCCATTTAAACTTAACTATATTAATTTAAGTAGTGGTATTTAGATAATTCTCATCTGCATTTAGGCCTAAATTACACTGCTTATTTTAGAGCATGGTTCTCTTTGAACTGCTCTAAGAGAAAAAAAATATTAAATGTAAAATATTTTTTAGGTGTGATTGACATGTAACGTGTACAACAGAATGATTCAATAGTAATTTATATTACAAAATGATCACCACAGTAAGTCTAGTTAACACCCATCGCCATGCATAGTTACAGAATTTTTTCCTGTGATGAGAATGTTTAAGATTTAGCAGCTTTCGGATATGCAGTATAGTGTTATTAACCATAATGATGCTGTGCGTCACCTCCCCAGGACTTACTCATTTTACAACTGAAAGTCTGTACCTTTTGACCATGTTCACACATTTTGCCCACTGCTGCCCATCACCTGCCTCTGGCAAACACCAGTCTGTTTTCTGTATTTATGAGCTCAGTGTTTTTTGTTTTTCGTTTTTAAATTCTACACATAAGTGAGAGCGTATGGTATTTGCCTTTCTCTGTCTGACATATTTCACATAGCATAATACCCTCAGGGTCCATCCATATTGTTTTGAATGGCAAGATTTTCTTTGTTTTTATGGCTGAATAATATTTCTGTGTATATATACACCACCTTTTCTTTATCTCATCATCTACTGATGGACCCTAGGTTGTTTCCATCTCTTGTCTATTGTAAATAATGCTGCAGTGAACATAGGGGAGCAGACATCTTTTCGAGTTAGTGTCTTCATTTTCTTCGCATAAATACCCAGAAGTGGAATTGCTGGATCATGTGGTAGTTCTATTTTGAGGAGCCTCCATCCTGTTTTCCATAGTGGCTATATACCAGTTTACATTTCCACCGGCAGTGTACAGCATTCACTTTTCTCCATAGCCTTACCAATGCTTGTTATTTCTTATCTTTTTGATAATAGTCATTCCAACAAGTTTGACAGTTAGTAATCTAATTATCAAAGAACTAGCATCTTTTCTTGTACCTGTTGGCCATCTGTATGTCTTCTTTGGAAAAATGTCTATTCAGATTCCCATTTTTAAATCAGATTATTTGTATTTTTGCTGTTGAGTTGTATGAGTTCTTTATATATTTTGGATATTAATACCTTGTCAGATATATGGTTTGCAAATATTTTCTCCCATTCCATAGGTTGCCTTTTCATTTTGTTGATGGTTTCCTTTGCTGTGCAGAAGTTTTTAGTTTGATGTAGTCCCATTTGTTTAGTTTTGTAAGTGAGGTATTAAAGTCCCCTATTTTTTTTTTTTTTTAATAAATGTATGTATGTATTTCTGGCTGCGTTGGGTCTTCGTTGTAGTGTGTGGGCTTCTCATTGCGGTGGCTTCTCTTGCGGAGCACGGGCTCTAGGCACGCAGGCTTCGGTAGTTGTGGCATGTGGGCTCAGTAGTTGTAGTAAGTGGGCTCTAGAGCACAGGCTCAGTAGTTGTGGCGCACAGGCTTAGTTGCTCCGCGGCACGTGAGATCTTCCCGGATCAGGGATCGAACCCGTGTCCCCTGTACTGACAGGCAGATTCTTAACCACTGCACCACCAGGGAAGTCCCAAGTCCCCTATTCTCATTTTATTGCTCTCTATTTATCATTTTAGGTCTGTTTATATTTGCTTTATATATTTAGGTGCTCCTATCTTGGGTGCATAAATATTTATAATTGTTATATCCTCTTGTTAGATTGACCCCTTTACCATTATGTAACGCCCTTCTTTGTCTCTTATTACAGTCTTTGTTTTAAAGTCTGTTTTGTCTGATATAAGTATAGCTACCCCAGCTTTCTTTTGGTTTCTATTTGCATGTAATATCAGCATAAAGAAGTCCCTTCAACATTTCTTGTAAGGTCGGTTTAGTGGTGATAACTCCTTTAGCTTTTGCTTGTCTGGAAAACTCTACCTCTGCTTCAAGTCTGAATGAGAACTTTGCTATGTAGAGTATTCTTGAAAGTGTTCTTCTTTTAGTACTCTAAATATGTCATTCCTCTGCCTTCTGGCCTGCAAAGTTTCAGCTGAAAAATCTGCTGGTAGTTTTATGGGGGTTCCCTTGTACCTAACAAGTTGTTTTTCTGTTGCTGCTTTTAAGATCCTTGCCTTGTCTTTAACTTCTGACATTTTAATTAAAATGTGTCTCGGTTCATCTCGTCTGGGACTTCCTGGCTTTCCTGGATCTGGATGCCCGTTTCCCTCCCTAGGTTAGAGAAGTTTTCAGCCATTATTTCTTCAGATAAGTCTTCTGCCCCTTTCTCTGTCTCTTCTCCTTCTGGTAGCCCTGTAATACAAACCGTAAGTCCCTTAAGCTATCTTCACTTTTTTTCCTTTTTTTTCTCTGCTCTGATTATGTGAGTTCCACTGCCCTGTCTTGAGTTCACCGATCCTTTCTTCTGGCCGGTGACTGTGACATCCTTTGTTTACTGATATGGCAGGAAATATTCCATTTCTCACTCTGCCTCATCCAGTCTGCTGTTGAATCCCTCTAGAATATTTTTCAGTTCAATTGTTGTATTCTCCAGCTTTGATTCTTTCTTGTATTTTCTTTCTCTTTGTTGAGGTTCTTTCTGTGTTCAGGGAGCATCTTTATGACCTTTACTTTGAACTCTTTATCAGGTAAATTATGTATCTTAATTTCATTAAGGTTTTTTTCCTGAAGTTTTATCCTGTATTTTATTTGGAACGTATTTCTTTGTTTCTTCTTTTTGCTTGACTCTGTGTAAGATAAAACAGTCTCCTCTCCCAGTTTTGAGGACGGGACTAGGAGATGAACCTTATCATTCAACCCTACCCTGGCTCTTGACTGTCTATCAAGCCTTTGTGATTGTCCAAGCAACCTATTATTTTTTTAATAGCTCCCAGGAATTAAGGGTGTGCCAAGACCTGTCATCGCCCCACAGGGGAGGATAGCCATACCTAGATTTAGGCTGATTGGAAGCAAGACCCTCAGGCAGCAGCTTTTAATGTATGCAAATATATACAGTTCTGTGGGACCACAAGCTTATTAAGTCCTGCTGGCCACCTGAGCCAGGTGATGAGAATGAAAACATGGTGTCCATTGGCCTCTGTTCCCTGAAGGCGCCTCCGTAGGCCTTCACATACATGGGTTCCAAGCCTGAAGCCCACCCCTCAGACTGAAGCTTCAGGATAAGCAAATAGGCCTGTTTCACATTAAGACTGTGGGTGTGTTTAAGTCTGCTATCTGCAGTGCCCTGGTGTGGTAGCCTGCCAAGAACTGTCTACAACTGTTACAGTCTCGTGGGACCCAGGAATGTCAGCCCCCCTGGCCGCCAGAGCCAGGTAAGTAAGGGGCATTCCTGGTTGGCAGCCGCAAAAACCAGAGCACCAAATACAAAACCGGGACCCCAGACACATGTAAGATCTCCCCTCCAAGACATGCTGGCATTCTGGAACATGCAGAGGGAGAGCACAAAGATAGTAGAGCCCACCCTCTGGAGTCTATGGAAGGATTACATTCAGTCCTTGGAGTTGTGTTTAATTAGAAGCCTGCCCCTCAGGCTATAGCTATGATAATAAGCTAATAGGCCTCTTTCAACAGAAAGACTGAGCTCCTGTTGTCCCATGCTGTTCCCCTGGGGGGGTGGCTGATTAAGAACCTCTTCTCCATTTCTGTGAGCGGGAGCCCCGCTGGCTGTCAGATTCAGACAGCGTTGTGGTGTCCTCTGGTTGCCACTGCGAAAACAAGGGCATAAGCTCCGTTCTCTAAGATAGTGGTGAGCTGGAGTGAGGCAGGGCGCGAGTGCGGCGAGGGCGTCCACTGGCCTCCATTCCCTGAGAGCACCTCCATGGGTGCCTAGATGGCCAAGCCCCTGGGCGAGCACGTAGGCCTCTTTCACAGGAAGACGGGGGGTTGCTTCTGTCTGCTGTCTATGCCGTGTCCTGGGGGTCATAATCTACCAACAACTGGCTCTCTGACTGTTACAATCCTACGGGACCCAGGAATCTTAGCCTGCCTGGCATCCAGAGTCAAGCAATCAAGGGATATTCCCTGGGCAGCAGCTGCAGAAACCAGAGCACCAGGTGCATGTAGGAGCTCCCTCTGGGTGATACTGGGTCTCTGGAGTGCAGCAGATGGGAAACAAGATGTCACCCACCAGCCACCATCCCCAGAAAGCGTCCCAGCGGACCCCTAGATGTGTGTTAAGTTAGATGCCTGCCGCTGCCTCGAGCTGATGCTTTAAGATTGGCAAATGAGCCTCTTTCACGTTAAGTCATGTCCTCTTCTGCATTTGGCCCTGAGGCAGGGGAGTCCAGGAGTACGAGCCCTGGAAGAATTGTTTCTTAGTTCGCTGTAGCCTTGTGAGTCTCGGGGACATGAGCTCTTTTGGTCTTCAGAGCTAGATGTTTTGGGGGCTTTTCTCTCAGGTTCAATCTCAACCCTTAACTCCCCAGGGAAAAGCTCTGGGTTTTGAGTTTTCTCCAGCTTGTGGGTTGTCCTGCTGAGGGTGGGGTTTATGGTGAGATTGTGTCTCAGCCTCTCCTACCAGCTTAGATGTCATTTTCTTCTTGTTTGCCCAACGTGTAGGAGCCACTCAGCTAGTTTTTAGGGTTTTTTTCAGAGGAAATTGTTCCCTGTGTAGCTGTTGATTCAGTGTTTCTGTGGGAGAAGGTGAATTCAGGATCTTCCTATGTCACCATCTTGATCCAGAACCCAATATTTATTACCTTGCAAAAATAAATTATTTTCTGATTATATCTTGAGCACATACTGCTGTGCCGCTTTTCTAATAGATAAATAGTTTTTATACGCATCTTTTTTATGTTTTAACATTTTTAGCAGCTCATCTATACATTTAATTTTTCTTTGAAATTTTCCGGAAAAGCAGTCTTGACTTGCAGTCAGATTTTGCCAGATATAATGAAAGCTACGGATTTATTCAAGCTACACTTGAATAAATTTCCTGGACTTAAATGTTCTCCATTTCTTCTATGAAGATACTCATTGATGCCAGCAGAAAGGCCATATTTGAGTTTTGAGCATTCTGTTCACTTCCAGTGTGACCAGTTGAATTGTATATTTTCTAAAACATTTTTCTTTTTCATGGAAAGAAACGAAAATTTTTCCTTGAGGGGTGTTCATATTTTATCAATTTATACGATATCTGATTCACTTATATAATTATAATAACTAATGGCACCTGCCATCTGTACTGCATAACTACTGTTTTTTAGAACAATTTAGGAATACTTTTACAAACTTACCCCTAAAATCTAACCTCATGTTTTTCCTCTCTTTCTCTTCAGCCTGTACAGTAAAGCAGGTGGGACGCCTCCTTGTGCTTCTCCGGGTTTTCCATTTCTTCCTCCGTATCCCCCACAAGAAGCTTCCAGGACTGTCGGTTCTTTATCTGTTGCTGACACTGTTTCTTCTTCGGCGACAAGTCATACAGCAGCCAAACCTGCTGCTCCTTCGTTTGGTGTCCTTTCAAATCTGCCATTGCCTGTTCCCACAACAGACACTGCAGCACCGGTTGGTATCAGATATCTGTAGTTTGTACCCTTGAAATATTCAGTCAACAAACATTATATCCCTCCAGTGTGCCAGCCACCATGGCACAAAAGATAAAAAGATTAAATCACATTTTCAACTTAAGTAACAATGTCAAAGAGGTAACCAGCAAATAAGTAAATGATTGTAAGTAGAAGAGGTAGTCTAGAGCTACGGCAAAGACACAGTTACGGGAATAGTCAGTGCTCCCAGGGACCATCGTAGAGCTAGAAAGATACCTTTATAGAAGATGCAATTCTTTTTCTTAAACCACTTTATCCTTGGTGCCTCAAAGCATGCCTGATGCATATAGTAGGTGCTCATTCAAAATGAGGCAGATGAATGAATGATTCACACTTGAGGCCAAATTTTGATAGATGGTAATGAATTTGCCAGGATGATAAGGGGTCACATGAGGCAATTCTGTGAAGAGGCAACAGCATTGACAAAGATTGGGGAGCATAAACCAGATGGCATCTTTGTGAAGCTGCCTGTTATAGAGCCCTCTGGTTGTCATATAGGACAGGCAAAGATATGAGAAGGATGGTATAGGAGGAGCATGTGTCAGATTATGGAGGGTCTGCTCTAGCATACTGGGGACTTTAATCCAGTGTCTCATTGGTGTAAACAATTGTGTGTTCTTCAATTAAGCTGGTATCTGCTGCCATGTGGGATGTTACCGAGGGAGAGACGGTGCATTAAACATATTAAAGGGATTTAAAAACCTTCATTTTTAACCCTTAGTGAATATCACCCATAGTAATACTCGAATATTAAAAAATTATCATAATCAACTTTACTAATTTCAGTGTTTGTAATAATTTAGAATATAGACCCAAGTGGACTTCGTTTTTCCAAAACCTTTCATCATTGTATTAATGAATATTATGAACAAATTATAATTAGTAGTATAAATAAAATTACAAGAGAACTTTTCATGGGTCCTTGATTTTAAAATGTCATCTGTATTCAAACAATGTATACTCTATTCCTTACCTACCCTACTCTCTCATGGAACTTAGGTAACTATTCAGATTTTTGCCAACTTACTAATTTCTCTATACTTAATGCCTTACACTTGAGACAAACATTCATATACATCAATGAAACCCACAGATAATTCTCCACATTTGTCACAGATACACTTAGGAGATTTATTTTACAACCGTATACTTGTCCAAGAGCTAAACACAGGTACTCACGTGATCCCCATCAAAAAAAAAAAAAAAGTAACCCTACATATATAAAGATATACTGAAAAAAACAATGAAGAAAGAAGGGGAGGGTAAGGAGGAAAATGTGAAGTGCAAAGATTAAATGTGATAATAAAACAGTTGTGGGACGCAGTACATTAAAAATTACTTTTATAACCAAATAGGAGCAGTCAAAAAGATGGCTGAAATTTAACACCATTTCAAACTCTCTTTAGATAAGCCAAAATGGTTTTGGTTACAAGATGCCTGATATCCCTGATGTATTTCCAGAACTCTCAGAACTAAGGTAAAAAAACTAGAAGAGTAACATTGGTGTTTGTTGTCTATTTAATTTGTAAATAGAAACCACATCATCATTTTCATATCCATATTAAGTTAAAAAACATTTTAAAATCATCACTCTTCCTGTATTGTGGATGTCTTAGTGGGAAAGTTCTATGAATCAGTCGTCTGTCTTGTAGGTTATATTTATTGAGTTACTGGTCTGTGAGAAATCCTACAGTTAAAAAAAGTTTAGCTTTATTTGATCCAGTGTTTTACAGTCACTTGTAGGAAGTGGTGATGTGTCCTTCTCTGCTAATAATTAATGAAGTTTACCCGCAGCACGTACACGTTAAAGCAGTCATACGCGGAGTAATGCTTGCAGCAACCCGTGAAGTAGGGACTGTTATTGTTGCCGTGTTATAGAGTATTCTCCTCCTCCTTTCCTTTCTTCCTTCCCTTTAAAAACATTATTATGAAAACGTCAAAAATACAAAAAGGTGAACCTCTTTGCCATCTTCTTCCAGCTTTTTTCAGGAAGTATGGGTATAGGTCAGGATTATTTTAAACCAAATCCCAAATATTATGTTATTTTTACCTATACGTTCTTCACTAAATTTCTCCACCAGGTAAAGACTTTTTCTTTGCCATAATCCCAATCCACGTCATCATCATACCTCACAATATGGATGCTAATTCTTCAATTCTTTGATATTATCTTACTTCCCCAGGGTCTTAATAATTAAATCTTTTGGTTGGTAGTTTATATGAATCAGGGTTCAAAATAAGATCTACCTATTGAAAAAAAAAAAAAAAAGATCTACCTATTGCATTTGAATACTGTTATCTTTTATAGTTCTTTTAATCATGAACCATTTCTCCCACGTTTATTAATATGTATGTACATATACACACGTATACATACACACATATGCGTGCATACATATACATACAAATATATATACATACACATATAAATACATACAGAGTAAATTATACACATATTATTAAATATTTATGTAAGAAACTGGTTATTTGTCCTATAGAATTTCCCATACCCTGTTGTTGCCTGATTGCATCTTTGTGGTTCCATTGAGGGTGTTCCTCTATTTCTCATATTTCCTTCTACTGGTGGCTAGATAGAGAGTTTTGATTAGATGTAGGTTCAATTTTTTTATCAAATCATTACATTGTACACCTTAAACTTACACAATGTCTCAAGAAAGCTGGGGGAAAAATTTAGGTTTAATTCTTTTGGCAAGAATATTTACATCATAGTGCATATTTCCTATTACATCACATACGGCAGCAATGATGTCTGGTTGCCTTATTTTTAGTGACATTAGGATTGAAACAGGTTGAAACACTTGAAATCACTGACTATGCATTATTTCCTTAAGGATTGCAAATGTGATTTCCTACTGCCAGAATTAGCCTCTTCATAGAAGAGGAAAGTTTAGTTATATTGAAATATACTTCATACAGAAAGACAAGATATATGCTTGATTTTTTTCCTCTTAATTTATTAATTTTCAGAATAATGAGTTGATGCATAAGCTAGCTGCAAAAGTTCTGATAGGCGAGGTGTTTTTTGTTTTTTTATAGTTGTTTTTGAGTTATTATAAACTCATAAATTAAAAAAGAAATTTGTGTTTCAGTCCATTCAAACATTATTCTTTTTGCTGCTTAAACAGTTCTATCTTTAGTCAATAGGAAACTCTGGCAAAACAAAGATGTCATGGGCTCAACATGAACATTTTTTTTCCCTGACCTGAAGCCAGCCATTTCTCTGAAAGGCACTTGTTCTTTTTCAAAATAACAATACCAATAAAATAACAATATCAGTAGTGATTATGAAAGCAGGATAAGTTTGTTTTGTTTTTTACACTTCTTTTGTCTTTAGGATATAGCACACCAGAGATGTACAGCCAAATACTATTTTTTAAAGTCTTTTCAGTAAAATTTCTCTGGATGATTATATAACTTAGAAAAGAAAACCACGTTCATTTATTTCCATTTGCTTTGAATTTTAGAGACTGCTTTTTCTGTTTTAATTTTGTTTTTTATCTATATGTAGTCAAAACTGAAAGTTAGGTTCAGAAAGGTTTCCCTCCCTCCCTATCCCACCCATCCAGTTCCCTCTTTCACTCTCTGGATATGATTTTTGTTCTGGGATTAGCCTTCCACGATTGCTTTTTAAAAACATTTTTATGACTATATGTACACAGACACATATACATGTATCATTTACTGGGACAGCCACATACCTATTAGGTAAATAGGCTCAGAGGTTAAAATTGGTAGGTTATTAGGGCTGTTCATAAACCCTCGTCTTCATAGTCCTGTAGTGACTTGACACTGTACTGTATTTAGAGTACTTTTTGTTCTATTGTGATTGATGTTTTATTTGCTTTTAAGGTTATAATTTGCCTTCTTCTGTGTCTATATAAAAATATATATGTCAAAAATTATTTAGAACTCTCAGCTGAATGAAACTGAAAAATGGTGAATATTTATCATGAAAAAAACTAGATGACTGATATTCATTAACATATTTTTTCTGTTGTGTTTCTAGTGTATCACAACTTACAGATATGAATGATCAAGAGGAGGTATTACTAGAACAGTTTCTGACTTTGCCTCAACTAAAACAAATTATTACTGACAAGGATGACTTAATGAAAAGTATTGAGGAGCTAGCAAGTATGTCTTTCCTTACTTATTAAATTTCCTAAGAAAAATGTGATCTTTACCTAGCAATAAACTAGAAATTTGTCTTACAGGAAAAAATCTCCTTTTGGAGCCCAGCTTGGAAGCCAAAAGGCAAACTGTTTTAGATAAGGTGAGTTAGTTATCATTTTTTAAGAAATCCATACAATTTTAAAATAGAATTAAATAGCATTTTAATTTTCTCTTTTAGTATGAATTACTTACACAAATGAAATCAACTTTTGAAAAGAAGATGCAAAGGCAGCATGAACTTAGCGAGGTAAGATTGTTTAGCTCTTTTCTTTTACCATAAGAATTTTTCATCTTAATGTGCATGTGCCACATTCTTAAATTCATTATTACTAGAAAGCATTTATTAGGTATCTGAGTTTATCTTATGTGTTTATAAGTCATGATAAACAGCTCTAAGTTATGCAGATGAACAGCTGTCAGTTATAAGCCATTGTAAATCATTTGTGCTCATGCAAGAGCATTTGGTTCCAAAATAGAAAAATATAAAAAGCCCCATAAAGAACTCTTCTGGGAGAGTTATTATAAAGGCAGTTTAACTGTTCTAATAAAAGCTACCAACAAAAATTTTAATTTTAGACTACTTGTAAGCCTATATACAAGTATCTCAAATGAAAAGTTAGCAAATTGAAAAATATAATATATAAAAAGTATAAAGTATAATTCACCACAAATAATAGATTTTATGCTAGAATATGTGAAAATCAAAAACTTTATAAAATTCAACCCATGTTACTGAAAAAACAAATCTTTAAAAATAAAAAGGGCAAAAATCATTTAAAAAACTAAAATAAATGAAAGAGAAGAGGATATAATCTTTATATCTCATGTCAATAACCCAATCATAATATTCTGTTTCCTTTAAAATCAGGAATTCTAGAAGGTAAAGCCAATTTAGTAAAACAAAGTAGAAATAGACAACAGCAAAAAAAATGATGGTTAAGGCGAATATAAATTTATAATAGATTTCAGATGATCATTCTTTAGAATAAAATAATAGTAGCTGACATTGTACAATTGTTGTATCTTTTGCATTGCACTAAGCTATTTACATATATTGCCCATTATTCCACCCAAAACTCTATGAGGTAGATGTTGTTACTGTTTTTCCATTTTGCAGATGAGGAAACTGAGGTACATGGATATTAAATAACATCCCTGAGGTTATGTAGATAGAAAGTGTCAGAGTCAGGAGTCACATGTAAGCAGTCCTCCCTCACTCTTAACTGGAAAATCTGACAGAGTCAACTAAATTACCTTTAGATGCTTATTAAAGCTTAGTAGATGCTGAAGAAGCTTTTCACAATAATCAGCATCATTCCGTAGACAAACTCTTAGTAAACTAAGATAAAATTAATTCCTTAATTTAATAAGGAAACCAACAGCAAACATCACACCTAATGACTCAACATTTCCAGGATCCCTTTAATGTTAGGAATGAGACAGTGATGCCCCAGTATCACTGCTATTTAACATTGCTTGGGAGGTTCTGGCCACTGTAAGAAGACAAGAAAAGGAAAAGAGGTATAATGTAAAAGAAAAGATGAAATGGTTGTTAACCAAAACCAAACAAGTAAAAATCCTAGCAAATTGAGAAGGTTTTCCTCTAGATATCTAGCAACTACCAGTGCAAAATGAAGTAGAAGAAAAAAACTCATTTACAATATAAACAAAACTGTAAAACATTTAGAACTGAACCCAATGAAGTAAGTTAGGAAACTTTACTGAATGACACAAAAGAAGACTTGAAAAAATAGAGTAACAGAATATTCATGGACTGAAAGATACAGTATTATAAAGATTTCATTCTTCCCAAAATAACTTAAAAATCTTCTATACTTCCAATCAAAATCCCAAGAGTATTTTTTTTAAAATTTAAACAGATTTATTCTAAAGTTCTTCTGAAAAACTAAACAGGTTAAAGTAGTCAAGAAGAGCTTGAGCAAAAAGAAACCCTTTCCCAGTATCAAAATACAGTATAAAAGCTCTTTATTTAAAACAGTAGAGTAGCCTTGTAGGAAGCGAAAAATAGTTCTATGGAACAGATTCTGCAGTTTAGAAACAGACATATATATGAGTAATTGGTTAGAAAAAAATGAGAATTTAATAAAGGCAGTCCATTTAGAAAAAAGTTAGATCCCTATATCATAGCATACACAGAAAGATACTCTAGATAGAGTAAGTATTTAGGTGGAAACCATAAAATTATGAGAGACAACTATCTGCTAGAGTTTTTTTTTTAGGATTATGATGGGAAAATCCTTTCTAAGCATTATGACAATAGGCAGAAGCATAAAATAAAAAACTGACGATTTAAGCTATATATAAATTTAAACTTTGTATACATTGAAGATCATAAAATCAAAAGTGAAGTAAAGGGGACAAATATTTGTAGCAGATATAACAAATATTAATGCCAATGGTCAATAAAGAAACCTTACATACAGGCAAAGGGAAGAACAGGAAACTCACAAAAGGAGAAATATGAAGGTCCAATAAACATTCTGATATAGCAATTATTCTGACTTCTTGAAATGTTTAAAAAAATCCTT
Organism: Balaenoptera musculus; assembly: GCF_009873245.2. NCBI lineage: Eukaryota > Metazoa > Chordata > Mammalia > Artiodactyla > Balaenopteridae > Balaenoptera > Balaenoptera musculus. The sequence goes on along the minus strand of NC_045805.1, from coordinate 18,166,274 downwards.
GATTCCTAGGATTGTCTCGGTAGATGTGCTCACTCAGAACCTCTGAAGATGATGACTCTTCTATACTCTAAAGTATGGAAACCACTTCACTAGACTGTTGGTGCCATTAGTGCAGGAACCTGTCCTGTTTTTTTCCCCCTGTATACCCAATACCTTGGTCCAGTGCTTGGCACATGGTAGGTACTCAATAAATATTTAATGAATAAGTAAATGGAAACATTTGAAAAGATGCTCAACCTTACACTAATAAGCAAAATTACATTATCTGTGTGAGCGAGACTTGTAAAGATAGATAACCAGTGTAGGTAAAGGTGATTAAAAATGGTGTATTTCTATATATCCCTGTATGTGATGTATCACAATGAGATACCATCTCACACCCACTAGGATGACTATTAATAAAAACAGTTTTAGTTCCTACATTTAGATCTTTGATCCATTTTGAGTTAAATTTTGTGCATGAGGTAAGGTAAGAGTGCAACTTAATTCTGAACGTGGATATCCAGTTTTCCTAGCAATAGTTGTCCAAGACTGTCCTTTCCCGACTGAAGGGTCTTGGCACACTTTTGAAAATATTTGGCCATATGTATGAGTGTTTGTTATTTCATTGATCTATATGTCTCTTCTGATTGCCAGTACCATACTGTTTTGATTACTGTAGCTTTATAGTAAGTTTTGAAATCAGGAAGTATGAATCCTCCAACTTTGTTCTTCTTTTTCAAGATCGTTTTGACTATTTGGGGGTCTCTTGAGATTCTCTATGAATTTTAGGGTGGATTTTTCTATTTCTGCAAAAAATGCTGTTGACATTTTGATAGGGATTACATAGACTCTGGAGATCACTTTGGGTAGTATTGTCTTAACAGTATTAAGTCTTTTGATCCATGAACACAGGGTGTCTTTCTACTTATTTATGTCTTCTTTAATTTCTTTCAGCAGTGTTTTGTAGTTTTCGGTGTTCAAGTCCTTCACCACTTTGGTTAAATTTAATTCCATCACCTTTGCCATATTCTGTTCATTAGAAGCAAGTCACTAGGTCCAGACCACACTCAAGGGGAGGGGATTATACAAGTGCAGGAATACCAGGAGAGGAGGATCATTGGGGATCATCTTAGAGGGTGCCTACCACAATGATCTGATTCCTAAATTCCCAAGAGAGGACAGTGATCTGCCCAGTTTCTCTCACTTAATAGTTTGCAGGCAATGGATTCGTTTCTACTGTGGTAGGTAGCCATCTCATATCCAAAAGATGAGGACTTAGATGGGACCACATTTCCTCAAAAAGAGCCTATGTAAGGCACATAATGAATTGCTTCTCCCTACCTCTACCTCTACTCCATTTTCCTTCCCTCTAAGGAGTTTTTCTGAGCATTAGAAACTAATATACTTGATTTTCTTTTTCAGAGCTGTAGTGCGAGTGCCCTACAGGCAAGATTGAAAGTAGCTGCACATGAAGCTGAGGAAGACTCTGATAATATTGCAGAAGATTTCTTGGAGGGAAAGACTGATATAGATGATTTTCTCAGTAGCTTCATGGAAAAGAGAACAGTATGTAATACTCTTCAGTTGAGGACAAGGGACAGCGTAATATCAAATAACTTATGTATATTCATGAGTAAAAAAAACCTTAGCACATTACTGAGCTGGAGTTTTGAGTGCAGTGAGAGGAAACTGAAGAGCCTCTATTGAGAACGATAGCAACATCCTGCTATCACTTTAAACCTGCTTGTTGTGAGTACACAAGCAGGTAAATCACATAATGGTTCTGTTTTAGAAATGATAGTATCTGTATTGTTCTGTAGTAAAGCTAGTAAATTAGCTTAAGTCTAGTCTTAATAGTTGTAATATACTTCTGAATAACCTGTTTCACAAGTTGTTTAAAAAGAGAATAACCTACATAGTGTGTTTGTTTGTTTGGCTGTGCCGCACGGCTTGCAGGATCTTAGTTCACTGACCAGGGTTTGAACCCAGGCCACCGCTGTGAAAGTGCCGAGTCCTAACAACTGCACCACCAGGGAATTCCCTATACAGATTTTTAAAATTTTTTTGTTTTTAATATTACTGAGAACATTCTGGGGATAATTTCTGTTCTAGTATTTCCATTATATTTAAAGAAAAAATTTTTAAGTCTGCTTAGCAGTATCTTGTCCTTTGATAGAGTCCTAAATATTTACCTAATTTCTCTGAAACATCACAGTTTAAAAATAACCTTTTGTTAATAAACGTTATAAAACAGATGTGCCATATATATATATGAACTGTTAAGGAAAGTGTGGCAGATTTTATTATCCCCGTTTTCCGTGAGAAAATTTGAAGTACAGGGACATTAATGACTATGGTTATAGCATTAGTGAAGCGTCGATTTTGGGTCCATTTTTCTTCGGTACTATATAACTGTATCTTGAAGTTTTTTTTGTTTTTGTTTTAATTTATTTTATTTATTTTTAGCTGCGTTGGGTCTTCGTTGCTGTGCAGAGGCTTTCTCTAGTTGTGGCGAGCAGGGCTACTCTTTGTTGCGGAGCACGGGCTCTAGGCACGCAGGCTTCAGTAGTTGTGGGTCACGGGCTCTAGAGCTCAGGCTCAGTAGTTGTGGCGCACGGGCTTAGTTGCTCCGCGGCATGTGGGATCTTCCCGGACCAGGGCTCAAGCCCGTGTCCCCTGCATTGGGAGGCGGATTCTTAACCACTGTGCCACCAGGGAAGCCCTGAAGTTTTTATTTGTTAAGCTTCCTGGGTAACAACAGTAGGATTTATTTTCATATTTTTAAAACACAGATATTTGAAATTATATAATCAGAGAACTGGTATAAAGGATCAGAGTGTGTTTTACATTCTGGAAGTTTAGAAAGATTATCTTCCAAACAAAATTAAAATTTTTTTCTTTTTGATTCTTAAATTCTGCTCTACCTTAGACATCCACAATTTAAATAATGTCAACAAGTTAGAAGATTCTTACTTAGAATTCTGTCAAATTTAGCTAGTAGTAGGAAGATTATTGGAGAAGTGACTGGTATTTTAAATAATTTGTCTTCTAGATTTGCCACTGTAGAAGAGCCAAGGAAGAGAAACTTCAACAAGTGATAGCAATGCACAGCCAATTTCATGCTCCATTATAGGTAAATTGTATTCTAGAAGGTTTGAGTCTTAAGGCTACTGCATGGCTATTGTTAATGAAGTGTTCTTACCAGTGTTTGTTCAGCCAGCTTTAAGCATAATACTGTCGTTATAGCTATTGTGCTATATAACATGTAGAATACTTTATATTAAGCATAATGTTTTATACCTAAGCATATAACCAGTAGAAATTGTTTGCATATTTTCTCAGTATGATATTGGCTTAAATGAATTATTTTTCAGTATTTGATAGCTACTTATGTAGAGTTTAAGCTGTAATTAGTTCCTTTCTCTCAGCTGGTGTGGGGAGTATACCATATTACTTAGTTGACATATTCCTCAGTAGTCTCTTTTGTCATTTCTTCCTTTAAAATGAATTTCCGCTCTCTCTCTTTTCCATCTCACATCAGGATTATTCCAGTAACTTTCTGACCAGTCCTCTGACTTGAGGGTTTCTCCTTCCTGCTCAGCACTGACAGAATGATCTTCCTAAAATACCACTCTGTGATAACATTTCTCTGCTCCAGGACCTGCAATGAACCCCTAGGGATGAGAAATGCCAAATTTCTCTCTCTGATTTTAAGCCTTCTGTAATCTGGCTTCTATTTTACATCATCCGTTTTAATTTTCCATTTTCCCCTTATGTTCTCTCATGTCATGTTCTTTTTTCTACCACCGCGTCTTTGTTCGTGCTCTCACCTGATCTCAGGACGCTCTTCTGTTTTCCTCTCCACCTGTCTTGTTGTAGGAATGATCTGGTGGCAAAGACTAGCTCCCACCTCAACAACTTTAAAAGCTCGGGTTACTGGATAACGCAGGGAAACAGAGCCAAAGTGCAGAAGAGTACACCTCAGTCACCTGGGAGTGAGAACACGACACACGGCCATCAGTAACCAAAGCTGCCCCTCCTTCTCAGACCCTTCCCAAGGCCGCTTGTTTCTCATTTCTGCCTCTCTCTTCTGCCTCTCGCTCCCATGTGCTTTCTCGCTGGCTCCTCAGAGAGCTTTCTTTGCTGCACCTCACGTCGTTCAACCAGTGCCACCCACAGGCCTGATCATATCCTGACGGTCCAAACAGCCAGTGGAGACTGACAAGGGTCTCACCACCAATTCAGGGAAGGAGACTGGCCCGGCATAGACAGTGTCCATCCTGACCTCAGCAGTTTGACCTAGAGATTGGTGTCATGTGTTCATCTGCCCGCTCTGCTGGGCTAAAGGAGTAGACTTTGAGAAGGGAGCATGGGAGGTTCCCTTAAACGGGATCAGGCGACAGGGAGGGAAGTGACAGGCATTTCTCAACCCCCGTTCAACCTCATCTGCCCCTTTTCTCAATCTAGTTGTCCTTAACATCAGTAGCAACATTGAATTGTTTTATTTTACAAATCAGGCTGTTAATCCCTGAGGGTAAGGGTTGATTTTTAATATCAAGTGTGCATTTCTCAAGGTTGAGAAGTAAGTGGGCACTGAGTAATCGCTTATTGACCTGAGCATGCTAGCATCCTTTCCCTACCTCTTTTCCCTCATAGTCAGATTATCTTCTTACAGGTAAATCTTAGTTTATCATCTTAAATTAAATCTTAGGTTTTGATTTTCTTTTCTTTTCAGATTTTCCTGAAAACATGAACTGCCAAGAGAGGAATGGGACACAAAACTAAGCACTTTTATATTTATGATTTGCAAATTGGCATTTCATTACAGTGGCTGAATTCACAGATACACTATATAGATTGTATACAGAACTGAGACTGATTTTGTACAGATTAGAATGATTGCTATGATCTTTGCTTTGAGAAATTTTTCTGCACTATTTGCACTAAAAATGTTTATTTGTTGTTGATAAATCCTATCATATTTAAGTTCCACTGCTGTTCCTCTCTTACTGTTGATTAAATACCTATGCATGTAATTTTAGCTAGTTTCAATATTTTATAAAATTACTTCATTTAAATTTGTAATTTTAATTTGAAACTGCCTCATTGCTTTATCAAGAATGGTTTCAATTTTTTCCTCTCAACCTTTTTTGAAAAATTACCATTTCAACTGTAGAAAAACTGTTTTTCTTTCTGTATGATAAAACTTTCAAAAATAATTTGTTTTTAAATATTCACAGTGTCAGGAAACACCAAACCTGCCAATGTGCTATCTCAAGGAAGTAACTTTTAATTCATACAATAAATCAAAAGAGTAAACCAGTGGTTTTTACCTATTGTTGTTTTATTTTTAAAATTAAAGTTGCACTTAAGAGGCAATACAGGTAAATAAATATTTTACCTAATAGAAAAAACTGCGTTTCATTTAAACTAGTCCAACATAAACTTTAATACTAACTTTTTTTTTTTTTTTTTTTTTTTTTGGCCACACTGCGCGGCTTGCAGGATCTTAGTTCCCCAATCAGGGATTGAACCCGCATCCTCAGCAGTGAAAGCGCGGAGTCCTAACCACTGGACCACCAGGGGATTGCCTCATGCTAACTTTGTAAATATAAGTATCTGCTGGGTTTGTGGTTAGATAAGGATATGCTCTCTAAGTTCCTCATATTGAAGTTTAAAACAATATTTTTGTTAATAAATAGTAAATTTAAATACAAAAAAGTCAGTGAATTTTTCTGACCTTTACTGTGTTGGCTTTTCATAACAGAAAAGCTTTAATAATAAATAAAATTAATATTAATTTTTAGGCAGTCTAGTTTTTCATTAATTTAATTGGATTTTTGCTTTAACTTGTACTGTGTTAAACAGTTTGCTTTTATACTACGTTACAGAATGAATATATTTTATGGGTAGCTGTGAAAGCTAATTAAGTAGATAATCTTGAACTAGATATCTGAGGCTTGGTAAAGTAGTATCCAAATCACAAAACAACCTAATGACAATTTTTATTTAAACTTCATCACAGTATGATTGCCATTCCAAACACCAGCATACAGTACCGTTTTTTTCTTTTCTTTTTTCTTCTTTCTATACACGTTTTTAGCAATAGAACTTTAGGAAAAACAAAATTATTTTCTTAGACTTGAATAATACTTAATACTTAGTCTATGTGTGTGGAAGGGCAGGTATTCACACAGACTATAAAGATATAATTTGGGTAAAGAAATTAACTTTTTTTAATCACCTGTCTTCCTGGTACTGTGCTAAGGGCATGCCATTTAATCTTCAAAATGACCAGACGAGGAAGGTATTATTACTCTGGATGTGTAGATGAGATAACTGAGGTAAGTGTCTCAAATTTGTGGCAGAGTCTTCTGGGTATTCAGGAACGTTTCCTTACTGTAGTGGTCACAGAAGCTTCAGCTTTCCCAGCAGTCACCACAATGGAGGACACGGTAGTCCCAATCTTCTGCAAACAGTCAGGAAGCTTTCTGAGAAACCAGGCAGAGCCCAGAACAAGAGGCCAGCAGACCACAGCCATTAATTCATTTGATCTACTAATTTTATTAAGCCCCTACTAAGAATGAGGCACTGTGGAAATACTATACAACGATGACTCAAACATGGTCTAGGTGTTTAGGTACTTATCCCCCTTTTCCTCCAGTGGAAAAAAAAAAAAGTCATTTTCTTATATAGTAGATCTCTTCTACATAATCACATAAGTAATTCATCTCAATGTTTTTTATTCTTTAAACTTGAACTATCCCAGTTTCATTCTGTACCAGTTAACATACCTTGGTTTCTCCTTTTAAAATTAATTTTTTAGATAACCTCCTTACAACCCAGTCATTAATAAGAGGAGTCTGATCATCATTACCTACATATAACCGACAAATCAGTTCAGATAATAGGTCATATAAGTCATCCAGGATGGACAATAATCTGCATTTGAATATGTATGAATTTTGGTTCTGTTACTACAATAAAAATTTTAGTGACTTTTCTATAATTTTATGGCTATATTATTTTCTTCTTAAAATTGGCTATATTGGAGAAACAGTGCCAGAGGAAGAAAAAAAAAAAAAAGCCTGCCAAAGCAGAGATTCTTATTTTACTTTAACACATAATAGAAAACTAGATGGAAGTCACAATAGTAGAGAAAAGCTTAGGAGTTATTAGATTATTCAGAGTAGGGGTTTGTCATGGGTAGAAATTTAAAGGCTAACATCTCAAAAATAGAAGAAAGTTTTCTAAATAAATGTGATACATGCTAAACATAATGTATCAAAGTTGGAAGATTTTCTAGGAATAATTCTAGACTAGGAAATTTATATTGAAATAGAGATTGACAGGTAAGTGATCATAATTCATATGTGCTTAAATTGAAGGACAGCTCAGATTCATTTTTAGGGAAAGAAAGTAAACTAATAATGTGCTCTTAAAGAATAAAAACCTATGCCAGGGTTTCCCTTCTCTTCACCTTCCTTTATTCTAAAAAAGTTCCTTTGTTGATTGCTAAGTCATAATCAAAATGCTTACCTACTTCATATTATTAAATTTTTCAGAAAATCACTTGAGCTCTAAATATTACTAGTTGGGAAGTAATCTGTCTTGAGTCAGTTTTACATTGGTTTAAACCAACTGCTCTAAATAAAACTTCCTTGATTGATGTTTGATTTAAAATGAGAATGTACTGTTAAGAGATTTTAGCCTTGTTGGATTGGCCATGCTCTTTTAAGGCTCTGTCCAGCACAATAAAGTTTTAATAAGCAATAAAGGTAACCTTTTTAAAATAATTTTCAGTGTTAGGTTAACTTATAAGTAGTCTAAATGAACATATGCTTAAATTATGTTTTGTAAAATATTTGGTGTGGGGCTGAAAAAAAGTTTTGTGCCTGATGTGGAAGACATCACATTAAAGAACTAAATTTTAAAATATCAAGGATTTATAGTATTTGCTTTTCAAAATAAATGCATAGTTCTGTTTGGTATAGTTACTGTGTCCTTTTTTAAAAATTTGTTATTTATTTTTGTAGATGTATACTGCCAAATGGAAGAAATTAAAGTCTCATCCTCAACAGGAGCCAAAGAAGTTTCTGAGTTGATAATCAACTACAAGAGTGGTATGAAGTGAGTTATGTTATAAAAATGCAAAAGCCATTACAACTTATCCTAAGTATCATTAACAAGGTATTCCCTGCTACAGAAAGTTTGTACCTTTTGACCACCTTTCTCCAATTCCCCAACCCCACCTCCACCTCAGGTTAACCACAAATCTGACCTTTTTCTCTAACTTTGGTTTGTTCATGTTTGTTATAGATTGCACATATAAGTGAAATCATACAGTATTTGTTTTTCTCTGACTTACATCACTTAGCATAATGCCCTCAAGGTCCATTCATATTGTCACAAAAGGCAGAATTTCCTCATTTTTTATGTCTGAATACTATTCCATGGTGTGTGTGCTTCTTTATTCATTCATCTGCTGGTGGACAGTTAGGTTGTTTCCATGTCTTGGCTATTTTAAATAATGCTGCTATGAACATGAAGGGGTACAGATTACCTTTTCGAATTAGTGTTTTCATTTCCTTTGTATTCCCACAAGTAGAATTTCTGGATCATATGGTAGTTTTATTTTTAATTTTTTGAGGGTCCTCCATACTGTTTTCCATAGTAGCTGTACCAGTTTATGATCCCATTAACAGTACACAAGAGTTCTCTTAAATTCACATTATCACCAGCATTTCATATTGCTTGTCTTTTTGATGTTGGCCATCCTACCATATGTGAGGTGATATCTCATTATGGTTTGGTTTTGGTTTGCATTTCCCTAATGACCAGTGATGCTGGGCATCTTTCCATATACCGGTTGACCCTTTTATATATCTTCTTTGAGAAAAATGTCTACTCAAGTCTTTTACCCAATTTTTAATTGGAATGCTTTTTGTGGTTTTTTTTTTTTTTTTGCTGTAGAATTGTATGAGTTCTTTATGTAGTTTGAATATTAACCGTTTGTCAGATATATGGTTTGCAAATATGTTTTTCCATTCCATATAGGTTGTCTTTTCACTTTGTCAATTATTCTTTGGCTGTGCAGAAGCTTTTTAGTGTGATGTAGTTCTACTTATTTATTTTTTATTTTGTTGCTTGTGCTTTAGATGTCATATCCAAAAATCACTGCCAGGACACATGCCAGTGAGCCTTTTTTCTGTTTTCTTCTAGGAGTTTCATGGTTTCAGGTTGTACATTTAAATCTTAATCATTTTGAGTTCATTTTGGGGAGTGGTATAAGACAGTGGTCGTTTCATTCTTTTACATATGACTATGCAATTTTTGCAGCACCATTTATGGAAGAGACCATCTTTTCTCCACTGAGTATTCTTGGTTCCCTTGTCACATATTAGTTGACCATATATGCTTGGGTTCATTTCTGGGCTCATAATTTTGTTCCACTGATCTATTTGTTTTTATACCAGTACCATACTGTTTTGATTACTATAGCTTTATAGCATAGCTTGAAATCGGGAAGTGTGATGCCGCCCACTTTGTTCTCCTTTCTCAGTATTGCTTTGGTTATTCCATGTCTTTTGTGGTTCCATATAAATTTTAGGATTGTTTTTACTACTTTAAAAAATGCCACTGGAATCTTGATGGGAATTGCACTGAATATATAAATGGCTTTTGGTAGTATGATCATTTTAACGATATTCTTCCAATCCAAGAACACAGGATGCCTTTCCATTTATTTATGTCTTCGATTTCTTTCATCAGTGTCTTGTAGTTTTCAGAGTAGAGATGTTTCACCTCCTTGGTTAGGTTTATTCCTAAGTATTTTATTGTTTTGGATGCTGTTGTAAATGGGATCATTTTATTTCTTTTTCAGATAATTTCATTGTTAGTTTATAGAAATGCCATTGAATTTTATGTTACTTTTGTATCCTACAACTTTACTGAATTTGTTGATTAGATCTAACAGATTTTTTTCGTGGCATCTTTAGAATTTTCTATGTATAAAAACATGTCATCTACATATAGAAACAGTTTTACTTCATCCTTTCCCATTCTGATACCTTTTGTTTTTTTTCCTTCTACTTTGGTCTACTTTGTGGTCTTTGTTGAGTAGAAGTGGTCAGAGTGGGCACCCTTATCTTGTTCCTGATCTTAGTGGAAAAGCTTTCAGCCTTTCAACAGTGAGTATGATATTAGCTGTGGGCTTATCCCTTTTGGCCTTTATTATGTTGAAGTACATCCCTTGTATACCTAATTTGTTGAGAGTTTTTATCATGAATGAATATTGAACTTTGTCAAATGCTTTTTCTGCATCTAATCAGATAATGTTTTTTTTCCTTCATTTGATTAATATGATTTATCACATTGATTTGTGTATGTTGAACCATCCTTGCATGCCAGGTCTATATCCCAGTTGATCATGGTGAATGATGCTTTTAATGTGCTGCTGATTTCAATTTGCTAGTATTTTATTGCAAATTTTTACATCTCTATTCATCAGGGATATTCGTCTATAGTTTCCTTTTTTGGTAATGTTCTTTTGCAGCTTTGCTATCAGGGTGATGCTGGCCTCATAAAATGAGTTTTGGGAGTGTTCCCTCCTCTTCTACTTTTTGGGAAAGACTGGCATTAATTTTTCTTAAGATGTTTTGTGAAGTTCACCAGTTGAAGCCCTCTGGTCCTGGGCTTTTCCTCTGTGAGAGATTTTTGATTACTAATTCAATCTCTTTACTAGTAATTGGTCTATTCAGACTTTCTGTTTTGTCCTGATTCACTCTTGATAGTATGTTTCTAAGAATTTTGCATTTCTTCTAGGGTTTCCAGTTTGTTGGCATATAGTTTTTCATAGTAGCCTCTTACAATTCTTTATTTCTGTGCTATCAGTTGTAATGTCTCCTTTTTCATTTACAATTTTGTTGATTTGGGTCCTTTCTTTTTTCCTTGGTTTACCTTTTCAAAGAACCAACTCTTAGTTTGGTTAATCTCTGTTGTTTTCCTGTTTCATTTCATTTCACTCTTAGTTTGGTTAATCTTCTCTGTTGTTTTCCTGTTTCATTTCATTTCAAACATTTCATGTTTCTCTATTTCATTTATTTCTGCTCTAATCTTTGCTATTTTCTTCTGCTAACTTTAGGCTCAGCTCTTCTTTTTCTAGTTCCCTAAGGCGTAGAGTTAGGATGTTTATATGGGATCTTTCTTGCTTCTTAATGTAGGCATTTATTGCTATGAACTTTCCTTAGAATTGCTTTTGATGCATCCCATAAGTTTTGTCGTGTTTCCATTTTCATTTGTCTCAAGATACTCTTTATGTCCCCTTTAATTTCTTCTTTGATCCATTGGTTGTTCAGAAGAGTTTTAATTCCATATGTTCGTGACTTTTCCAGTTTTCCTCTTGTTATTGATTTATAGTTTCATACCATTGTGGTCAGAGAAGATACCTGGTATGATTTCAATCTTCTTGAATTTACTGGCTTGTTCTGTGGCCTAACATATGGTGTATCCTAGAAAATGTTCATGTGCACTTGAGAAGAATGTGTATTCTGCTGTTGATGAACAGAATGTTCTGTATATGTCTGTTAGTACATTTGGTATATAGTGTGGTTCACATTTGCTGTTTCCTTATTGATTCTCTCCCTGGATGATCTATCCGTTGTCTATAGAGTGGGGTATTAAAGTCCCCAACTATTATTTTATTGCTTTTATTTCTCCTTTTAGCTCTGCTAGTTTTTGCTTTATGTACTTAGGTGGTCTATTTTTGGGCAAGGCATCTGTTTGAGCACTGAGGGGGAGGGGAGGGGAGGGGAGGGTCATTGGCTGAGATAGCTGGGTAGGACTGCTGGCTTGGTTCCCCACCCACCCAAGTGAGGCTGTAGGATGGGCTTCATGGTTGCCTGGATTCTGTGATGTTACTAGACAGTTGGGACTGGATACTATACTCAGCATTAGGTGGGGCTTTGAAATTAGCTTCCCTGCCCTGGTGGTGCAGCAGGATGGGACACAAGGCCTGCACAGCTCATTGTTTGGGGACCTGAATCAGGCAGGGGTGTGCACTGAAGGTGCAGGCCACCAGTCTTGCTCTGCAGACAGGGCAAGTCACACAGGCTGTGCTCTCTGTTCAACTGCCACTGTAAACGGGGCTGTTGGATGGGTTATGCACTTTCCCGTGTGTTCTGGTAAAGCTCCCTGGTCAGGCGGGCTGATGCGTGTTTTCAGCAATAAGTGGGGCTACAGATGAGTTTCCCTGCTCAGGCACCGTGGGAGAAGCTGCTCGAAGGTCACTAACGCTGTTTGTTCGGGGTCTTAAGTCAACCTGTGCCCCAGGTTCCCTGGCCAAACAGGGCCACTGGCTTTGCTCTCAGGGTGGTCAGCTCTGCCCACCCGCTTCTCAGCTCAAGCGCTGCTGGGGTACGCAGCTTCCAGGTGTTCTCGCCACCCCTCCCTATCAGGTGGGGCTGGGGCCACGCTCTGCAGTGGGTGGGGCTCTCTGTCTCCTGCCTGGGGAGGACTGAGAAGGCCCATTCAGGCAGCTCCCAAATCTTCCTGAACAGGCTTTCTGGTCAGTAGGGGCCAGGAGCCACAGTCTGCGGCAGTGGCGCCGTGGCTCAGCTCTTCTTCTGCCTGGGCGTGGGCAGACTGGACTCCAGGGCCAGCAGCACGTCCCCTCGGGAGCCCGAGCTAGGCAAACCTGCGCCCTGTCGCATTCTCTGGTCAGACTGCACCACTGACCGACCGGACCCTGTCGATGAACGGGCTGCTGGCTGAGACAGCTGTGTGGGCTCTGCAGGCAGAACGTCGATTAAACTGTATTAACCAGTCACACAGTTCCTAAGGTAACAAATGACAGAACTTACTCCACGTGGTAAACAGACATGAAAACCAAATTCTCTAGTTCTTACGTGCCATCTTCTCTCATTGAAATGGTACCCTGTGACTTTATACAGTCATACTTCAGGGATCAGGCTGGTGGTTGACCCACGCTGTCCTGGTGATGTAGTCTCTGGAGTAGTAATCAAAGGTTGTTATTCAAAAAGCTAATATGATCCAAATTCATATTTAAGAACCAGAGAGTAAATGTTTCTACTTTATTAGGTGGTACACTGGTGTTGTTAGAGAAGAGTGTGTTGTAAGTCTTAGCGATTTTTAAATAAGGAGCAATATGAAATTCCAGGAAAAGGCAACACAGTTATTATAACGATTTAAAATATATTACCTAAGGAAAAGTTAAAGTGAATAAACCTGAAAGATAAGCTTAAGCACAGTTACAAAGCTCATCAGTTACAGAAATATGTCTATTAAACATAATGTGTTCCATTATTAGAAATACTGATAACAGAGTCAGGAAGGAAGGTAACATAAAATATTTTAGGAAACAAAATATGCATCTGGAAGTGAACTAAGGGGGAAGACTGAAGTGATCAGTGTGAAGGAAAGAGGTCGGGGCACTTTCTGACCAGCTGCAGGCTATCAAGGAAGATTTGAACTGATAACCTCAGGTGATGGTAGAGGTCACTGCTCTGTAGTGAATAAAACTTCTTCCACAGTCCAGAATGATTTTCAAAATGGGGAATCATTTTCCTTATCCTTGTTTGATAAAAGAAATGGCGACTTCCTGTTCTTCAACACCTGAAGGAACTACAAGCTGGGCTTCTTTCTTCTCACTGCTACATTTTATAATTCTCAAGGACCTGTATCATTTGCTGGGCTACTCTGTCATTTGAGATTGCACTGTTCCCTTATTTCTGGAGTGTGTTTGTGTGCGTCCTTTACTTGGGAACCCCACGGGGGACCTTCAGGCTGTGAGAAACACGGCCTCGTCGGAATCGCGGTCCTTGCCACTGTCCTCACCCGGCACACACTCCCCCCCGCTGGGGGAGCGGCAGCTCAGATCTTCTACCCCGGACTCTTGATCACTGTTGGCTGACAGATCTGGGTCTGAGCTTTTCAAATTGTCCTGGGTTAGAATCAAAGCAGAATCTTCATCGCCCTGTGAAGGGCTCCTGGATGGAAATGATTTCATATTCCCGCTGTAATCCTGGGGAGTGTTGGCTGTGCTGTTGTCTGAGGTAGAAAACCCTGAGTGTTTGCTGGGTTCACTTTGCTTACTCTTCACTTGAGTGCGATTTAACTGGACTTTCTGAATTCTTTCCAGCCTCTAAAAAAGAAACAACAATTTCAGGGAACGATCATAAATCATGTATCTTTTTTGTATATGCATGCCTAAAGGGATTCGTTACCTTCCAGCTGGGTATAATGTTAAGAACATGGGATTTAGACGGACTTGGGTTGAAAACTAGACTTCATGACTTTGGACAGAATAATTAGATTCTGTGAGGCTTGCTTTCCTCATCTCTAATGTAAGGATGGCACTGCCTTAGCACAGGTTTTCTATAAAATGCAGAAAACGTAGCATGGGTAGAGCACCTGGCATCCTTCTTTCTGTACCTGTCTGGTTTTACATAATGATTTTCATCCTGTGAACTCAAAATACATTTTTTTTAAATTAGGAGTGAGGTGTTCATTATCTAATTTTTTAAATTAAGATATAAGTAGCTCACCCTCTTAAAGTGTACAATTCAGTGGTTTTTAGTATATTCACAAGGGTACACAACCATTCACTACCATCTAGTTCCCTAATATTTTCATCATTCCCAAAGCAAACCAAGGAAGCGAGCCAAGCCAGATGTCTGAAACGTATTAAGTGCCTAGGTAAGTGCTCACCTGGTGGGGGCTGTGTTTCTTGTTACCCACCGGCTAAACATGTGAAATGGCTCTGTTGCTACATTTCACACATCCCGAGTCATGAGAGGCTTTCGCAGAGCAGTGATCGTCACAAAATAAGGTTAACAAGAGCAAGTGTGTCTTACTTCTTCTAGGGCCTCGAGTTCTTCCTCCAGCTGCTGGGTTTCCTCCTTCACAGCCATAAGGTAATCTGTGACCGACTGTCGGGGCTGCAGCCCCTTTTCAAAGCGGTTATACATTCCACTCCAAAACCTAGAGAGGACAGCAGCACTTCGTGAAACACCAGGTCACAATCTGTACATCCACATCCTCAGGTCTTCTAAGGAATCTTTCAAACCACAGTCCCACCGTCCTGATAATAACCAAATGCAAAGCACAGGCTCAGAAAAGCCACTTACTTAAGGCGATAATTTCATGTTGATGTTTTCATTTTCTTGAATCAGTAGACTTCTTTTGGGGAGAATAAATTCATGAAGAGTCTACTTGTATAGATGGTACTGAATTAGTAGGCACATAACATATTTTTCTAAAATAGACTGAAGGTAGTACATGTTACCATTTTCTTTCTTTTTTTGGCTTAAGAAAATGGCTGTTAGTTTGGAAGTCAATTTGAAAAATGAGTGTTTCTATTAACATGCAGGATCTTTCAGCCACAAAGGGAGTCCTTTAAATTTGAGGGTTTTCGCTTGTTTTTATCACAACCACCAAAAATTTACATTTGCAATAAATCCTCCCTTTTTTATCCTACACAGTAAAGCATACTGGAATGCAAATGAGAATACAGGTGCACTTTGCTTTACTCTGATTTGTGGAGATGGCGTTTTTTACAAATTGGAGGTTTGTGGCAACCTTGTGTCAAGCAAGTCTATCAGCACAATTTCTCTAACAGCATTTGCTCATTGTGTGTCTCTGTGTCACATCTGGGTAATTCTCAGAATATTTCAAGACTTTTCATTATTATTTTGTTTGCTATGGTGATCAGTGATCTTTGATGTTACTACTACTACTCACTGAAGGCTCAGATGATGGTTAGCATTTTTTAGCAATAAAGTGTTTTTAAGTTAAGGTATATAACATGGTTACATTGTTTTTTAGACGTAATGCTGTTGCACACTTAATAGACTACAGTATAGTGTAAACATAACTTTTATATGCACTGGGAAACTAAAAAATTGATGTGACTCGTTATTGCGATATTCACTCTCTCGCAGTGGTCGGGAACCAAAGCCACCGTATTTCTGAAGGTAAGCTGTGTCATGATCACAACCTAAACCTGTGATTCCACATTTAACTTCTAAGGTCCTCCCTCCCTCCCTTTTAAATAGACTGGAACTTACATTTTTAGGATATCATTGCTACAAAACATTGACTTCTAAAGAGAATTCCACATTTAGGGGGAAAAAGAGAGGGAGAGGAGACACTGGCAAAAATGCCAGATGAGATATTTAAGCATCTTCCTTCAGTGTGTTTGCATTCAAAAAAGCTTTGAAGCTCATACACTTCAACTTCCAAATGGTAAACAGTGCCAGAATCTAAGTTCCTAACCATACATGTTAAGGTCCTAGAGGTTTACCTACTTGTACATGAAGTTGCATGGCATCGTGGGGAGATGGAGGGTTCCCTGGGTCTGACTGGGATCATCTCTAAATAGAGGGTTCAGGTAGTCCCCCCGATTCTTCCACAGGTGAGCCCATAGAGAGTATGTTCTTTCTTGAATTCTGTTATAAAGAAAATAAGCCTGAATACAGCTTATCTTCATTCTTACAAACAGCAGGCATGTAATAGTAAAGCTGGAAAGGGATCAAAAACTGTTATCTGAACATCAGGTGTCCCTGTTCCCTAGCAGGGACATTTGCAATCTGTGTCTTCATGGTACAGCAGGAGAGCTCTGTAACAGTCTCGATTCCGCTGCTCTCCGTACTGGCCTCAGCAAGATGCTTAATCCCTCTGAGTGTAAAATAAAACCACAAGAATCTTTTTGGAATTTTTCCCCAAATAGTCATTGGATTTTTATTATTTGCCAGGTACTATTTAAATGCTTCACACATTTTCTCTCATATAATCCTCACTGAATTCCTATGACATTTGTCCCTTTTGCTAATCTAGTCCAACAAATCACAAAACTATCTAGGAAAACAGGTGAGCTTCAAGGATGTACTCTGCTACTTTTAAATCATTATGATTTATTGGAATTAAAGTTCCTTGGAGAAAACATAAACTAGTACCTACTGGAAAAAGTCATTTTCTTTCCATTCAGGCACTATAAAACTAGTAAGAGTCTATTTTATTTGAACTGATCATTTCCAAAATTAAATCCGATACTATATATACCACACTTAAAATCATTTTATAAAAATTTCAAAAATGTTCTTTCATTTGCAGTTCTTAAGTCACTTTGTGTTAAGTTTTTGACTTTATAAGAAGTCCACATTTCATCTACTTTTTCCCTCTCAATAAAAGCAATCCAGTTTTAATCTGAATAAGAGAGTGACCTGAGTTTCTAATTTACTTTCCCAGTTATACAGTAGTCCACCTTTATCCATGGGATATATGTTCCAAGACCCCCAGTGGATGCCTGAAACTGTGGACAGTACTGAACCCTGTGTATTCCTATACGTACATATCTATGATAAAGTTTCATTTATAAATTAGGCATAATAAGAATATCCAAAATGCCAGCATCACTACTCTTGAACTTTGGGGCCATTATTAAGTAAAATAGGGGTTACTTGAACACAAGCATTGTGTTAACCTCGACAGTCAATCAGATAACCGAGACAGCTACGAAGTAAGTAACAGGCGGTCCCGGGCAGGATGGAGAGGGGCGGCACAAGATTTCATTGTGCTACTCAGAATGGCCCACAATTTAAAACTTATGAATCGTTTTTTTTCTGGAATTTTCCATTTAATATTTTCGGACCACAGTTGACCTTGGATAACTGAAATTATGGAAATCGAAACCATGGATAAGGGGGGCTACTGTACTTGCAATTCTTATTACAGTATATCCGCCAAAGATGTCTAACTCTTTCCTTTTAAATGCAAAAATCGCTTTCTCTGACTCCAAGAAGCTTCCTTTCCATTATCAGTACGTGAAGTCTACCTACCTGTCTGTGGACGTTAGGCAGGAACTGGGCAAAATGGACTTGTACCTATCTTTGTCAGCTGATGGTATTAAACTGTTAAAGTGATGTCAGGAAAAAGAAAATAACTTTACCCTGTCAGTATAGATGTGTGGCTAAAACAGTCTTCAGAACTGTGAAAGGCCATCTGAAATTCTCAGTCACAAACTCTTTCGATAAAAATTAAACACTGAAACACTTACTTGAGTTCTTGTCTCTCCTTCTGGCTGTTACATAGGAAGTTTCCAAACTGGCAGGAATAGATGTGGTGTTGAATATGAATCAAAAACCTCTCATTAAACTCAAAGGCACAGGGGAATTGTTCCATTAACTGCCAGACGCACTCAATGAACTGGTCAATAACTGGAGAGATTTCTCTGGGATCACCATCTAGGTTGCCATATCTATAAAACAAAGTGTGAGAGACATTACGGCAAGGTTTTTGGGGGTTTCATTTTTTGTTTGTTTTTTTAACTCGAAAGCTATAAATGCAAAAACAATCATAGAAGCAACCCTAGTTCCTAAACAGATCTTACCTTACACACCTGGAATGCAGAAGAAGTGGAAAAACATAACTTTTAAAATTCTAATGTCAAGAGAAACTTTGTAGTGAAGGTCTGGGCAGAGAAGGGACATGTTGACATTATAATTACAAAAGAAAAGTGTTAGTGCTAGAGATAGAATTCAAGGAGTCTTTCCATGGAGAGAGCAACCTTTCATTCAAACGTGCTAAGTACATCAGAACTTCTGAAATAAATCTTCCACTTTAATCTCTCATATCATTGTTCTCAAGAGTACATCAGGAATCTCCTCCCTCATGTTTGTATTGATTTTTAAACGAAGACTGCCTCGTCCTTTACACTATCATGTGAATTTTAGAAAGAATCCAAAAGGGTGATTTGGGTGCCATCAAATACAGAATAACAATATAGAACCTCACCTTCTCAGACATGGATAATCAACTTGAGGAATAGGAATGAGCAAGGATCGGTTTAGTAGTTTTTTTCCAGAGTGGAAACATTAGAAACTGCCTGGAAACCTCTCAAAAGGTTTAGTCCCACTCACCTTTGGTCACTTTAAAAAAGGGTTGCCCAATATGTTCTTTCCTCACAGGACACATGTTTATCAGCCATTTCTATATTCTTTCTGCCACAGATCCTCTACCTCAGAGATCCTAAGTGCCTAGCAGACAGTCGGTGGAACCCCCAAAACTGAAAATAACAGTTGATCTTAAGGTTACTTAATTGTTTGGGGGCTTTAATTTTCTCATTTGTAAAATCGAATCACTGTGCTTTCCGGGAAAGATAATTAATTATAAAAACAGAATTCCAGAAAACCACATAATAAATGCTCAACTAATGCTAAATGCAAAAACTTACAAAAATAAATATGGGCAGCTCCATAAATTCAGAATTTAATTTAGGAAAACATTCAATCAAAAATGTATATCAAAATCTCTAAATTATTATCAGCATGCTGCCTAAATTTAAATTTTACCTCTAAAAGACGAGACCATACCAGCTACAACACGTAACATTCAGGGATTAGAGACACCAGAACACCAGTCAGACGTTACCATCCACACTAATCAAATGAGGCCAGTAGCTTCTGTTTATTGAAAGCCCAGTAGATGGGCCAGTAGGCAAGGAGCTGGGCTATTCACATATACGGTTTTAAACGCCTTGCTATAACCCCGTGGATTAGGGAGGGTCTCCCCTTTAAACAGATGGGAGGCGAACGCTCAGAGAGGACAGATGCCCAAGGCCACACAGTAAATGCCACAGCCTGGATTTGAGGCTGGATCTGTTGGGCTCAAAGCCTGGGCCGCTGTCCTACATTAGCTCTCCAGAGACGCTTGGGACACAAATGCTGCAGGATAAGCCCAATTTAACTCCCCGTGTGGAAGATCAAAGAGAAACTGTTCCACAGGCATTTCACAACGTGCAGCTTAAAATGAATGTCTGCACTTCAAAAATGGAATAATTTAGTAAATCAAATGTGTGTGGAAGGAAGGGAGAGTCCATCCTTTCTAGGTCGATTAATGAACAAGCTTCTGTCTCTTCTGGAAGAACTTAACATTAGTTAGTTCTGCTCAGTAAATACCAACCGTTCTCGAGTTAGAACTTCTTTATCTGTGATACAACATATTCAACAGAATTTTAACTTCCTGAGATGATACACAAGGAAACTCTGAAAACAAGGCTATTTTCCCCCACTCAATTGAGAACTTCAGAAACAGATTATTTTTTTTATCCTAAACATTCACTACAACAGATTTTAAAATATTTCTTACCTGTGATTAAACTTATGACCAAAGGAAATCCAGTCCTTTTCAATTAATACCTACACAAGATAGAGTATAAATATCATGGAGAGAAGCAAATGAAGGAAAATAAGAGACCAGCACCAATAATTCTGAAGGATTCTGAATTCAAAGGTTCTTGGAGCAGAAGTCACTCTCCTCCGTAACCTGCAAATGAACGAGCACTCACTATCCACCGCTATAGAGATGCATGTCAGAAGGCAAAGTTGAAAGCCTTCCATAGGAAAAATAAGAGTGGACACATGAAAATGTAATGCCACCACCCACAGAGTGCTTTCAATGCACACTGTTCATACTGCTTCATGTATGATCTCATTTCATTGTGGGGTAGGTATTATCACTCTCATTTTAGAGAGGGGGAAACTGAAGGAGAGGTTAAATACTCACCGAAGATCACGCTACTGGGAAGTAGTTGATGCCACCTTGTAACCGAGTTCCAGAAGCCACCACAGCCCATCTAGCCCAGCTCTCAACCGACAGGCAATGCTGCTTGTCAATATAATAGCAAATACTAACCGTTCTACAAGAAACAATTAGGGATGCTTTCCAGTTATCTTTAGTATACTTTAGAAGAATTCTAGAATGATGAGGGTCTGGAACATATGAGAAGTTTCAGCCCTGCTTTGGAGTTAGGGGTAACATGAGTTTTTATACTCTCAAGTTGTCTGGATTTAAAAAAAAAAAAACAACTTTTTAATCAAATACTATAGGATAGTACCATCAATATCACCAATGCTCTAAAACAGCCAGAGCTTTTCCCTTAAAAAAAGTAAGGACTGGTTGAAGTTTGGCCTTGACAACTCCTAAGTTTAATGGGCAGGAATCAAAAAGAGCCAATGGTGGTGAAGGAGAGAGGCTCCCGCTGGTGTGCAACTCAGCGTCCCCACTCTCCAGACATAAACGAAGGACTCCAGCCCCTAACCTCAGTCCAGGGGAGGGGTCTGAAGCAGGAATGTCACTCTGAAGTCTCAGCGCTGTCACAGGTGATAGGAAGTTCTCTGACACATTCAACACAAAAGGAAAGAAAAAGCCCAAGAGTGGACACCTGCCACTTCTCTCTTGTCCCCAGAGTGTCAGCTGATAATACTCGATAAAGGAGACCTAGCAGTAGAGCTACCCCATCAGGCTTCCTGGCTCAGCATCTACCCCAAGCATGGATTCAGGATCCTCTGGAGCACTTTCTACCAAATCATGGTTCAAGAGGCAGGAACCAGGTAATCTCCCAGCCGCTAGGAAGTCCCTGCAGTCATTTTAAGATTTTGGTTCTGGCTTAGCCAAAGCTTCACCCTTCCAGGCAACTAACACAAATATTCTGCAGTTGGAAGCAACATGTCAAGTTCTGATGCACATCTGAGAGGTGCAAAATCTAGGAGAGGATGTACCCATAATTTCAAAGAATGCAGAAACATTGTAAAGTTTTCAATATTCTCATCCAGAGTTGTGAAGGACAATTTAAAATATAAAAGCAGTACGTGAAAACACTTTTTCCTATAGAAAGTTTTTTCTCCAAATACTTTTTCTGGAGAGTGTTTTCTGTTTTATAGTCATGTTACCTCAAACTTGAAAATACATATCAAACTTGAAATATATTAATACAAATGATGTATAAAACTATTTTACAAACTGCTAAATAGATATTTTATATTTGCCCCCAACTTCACCTTTAATAGCATTGATTTGAATTGGTTCCAAAATCCCAGAAATTCACCTTCTTATTCCAAGCCTATTTCACCTTTTCCCCTTTAATTAATCATGCTGATCTACCAAGAGAAAAATAATGTTGATGAGGAGGGGGAAAAGCTGCCAACAGTTGTGAGAAGAGAGGTCCACTCTGTCCAGGCGCTGCGTGCGTGGGACAGTGGCCAAGCGGCCACACTCACCATGAAGCCCTTCAGAGTCCGGTAGTGAGGGTCCAGCAGGAGGCCGGCCACCGAGCACGCCTGAGCAGTCCTGTCCCAGCCGTCGGAACAATGAACAAGCACACTTGCCCCTTCCTCTGAGACTGCCTGAAAAACAGGGTGGGCAAAGGATGGCTATCAACAGGAAACATCATCAGAATTAGCTTTGGTTTTGTACTCACAGAAAGAATCAAAGAAAGATTTACAGGCAGAAAATCAATACCAAAACCTGCTCCTTCATGTATTGAGTGTTCACGCCCCCGTGCAGTTAGGGCGGAGCCAAGGAGAGGTTTGGTGCCGGTAACTGAAGCGTCACTTCCCTTCCCTTATAGCCAGAAGCCACGAGCCCGGCTTCTGTACCATATACAAGCAGGCTTCCTGTGTGAACGTCTCCTAGCCCACCTTCAACCCTCTCTTCCTCCCCGCCGGGTTTCCACCTTAAGCCTTTCCAAATGAAATTCTGGAGCTGCTGCTGGCTGCAATCATTTTCAAAAAGAAAAAGACAAAAATTATAAATTGTAAAACTATGAAATTAGAGATAAAAGAATAAGAGCCAAGTAAAAGTGCCCAGCACTGAATAAATATTTGTTAAATGAATTATCTAATAAAGGGGAGCATACCATGTCATCAGAAAAGATATGGTTGTCTTTAGGTATAAATCTGAGGGGAATTTATTTAAAAAAAAAAAAACGCACTGAACAACAAAATAGACAATGCATTCAAAAGCAGTTGCAGCAAAATCTTCCTCTGGCAGAACAGAATCTACCTGCCAGGTTCAGGAACATGACTTGCTTCTGCCGTCACTGAAAAGGGGGAGCTGTTTGCTAAGGTGGAAGCTTCAGGCCTCGGTCACTCAAGTGACTCACATTTGGATGTACCCTCCTATAGAAAATTATTCCCTCCACCCAGGACCAAGCCTAGTTGAAGAGAGACCATTCTGAAAGTATTTTACCACTTGATCGCCTTGATGATATACTATCAACTGAACACCATCCTCTCTTTCACAAAATGCCATCGTCAGAGGGCAAACTTCATGGAGGTCTGCAAAGCCAGCTTTGGTATCACCCAGTTTAGTACAGAGGAGCTCATGCGAGGGAACAAGATCTCCATTCCGAAGTCAGAGTACACTGGCTGCTCTGCCCCATAATTTATGTTCTCTGCATTCGCATACCTTTGCAATGAAGATTCCTGCATCCATGATGGCCTTAATATGCCTCAACCAGCCAGAGTTCTCCAGTCCCCAAAGAAAATCACTCATGGAGGGAGATTTAAGTTCACACACTGCAAGATAAATTGTGTTACAGAAAAAAAATACAGAAAATCTCTCATTTTACATGTGATCATATTTGCAGGCAGTTCGTTAATGATTCCTTCACTGTAGTATTTTCTGGAAGACTTGAGTCAAGATAAATGCCCAAGCTTACTCATTCTACTGAACAGTTCCAAGTAAGGCTTTTCTGTCTTCTTTGGTCACAGGGGACACATCTGTTTAGGAGTATTATATTGGTAAAGTTTAAACCCTAATAAATGAAAATCATTGAATGTTACCATAGTAAAAATAAGAGAAGATTTATTTATTCTTCCAGCAAAGATATTCAAAATGTGCCACCAAGAAGCACTTGAGTAAGAGTGCCCTGGAGGAAAAGACTCCTATAACGAACTCCAGCACTTTCCCAACTAGAACTCCATCATCCAAGCACTTCAGTTGCGGACTGCAGTAAAAATACAAAACAGAGCTGTCCTAGAAGTCTTAAATGGAAATGATCGAACTCCTCCTACCAACAACCCTACCCAAAGGGAGTAAAGCGTGTGAACTTAAATATGAGACCCTGCACTTCTGAATGCTTCTAGAGCATCAGGTTAGGGGTTTTCCCTTTGGTTGAAAATGAAGATAATCCAGGATTCCAGTGATATCTATATTTTACAAAACTAAGGCAGGTGTGTAAACACTTCTATAATATTATCACAAACAATTTCATCTCGAGAGCTTATCTTTTAGTTAACATGAAGCATGAAAAAACTTTAGGGCTCAGCGTTCTGACTACATATCACAAATATGACATTCCAAAGTTCATGGGGTTCATACCTATAAAGCCCTTTTGAGGAATCTTATAAATTAATGAAAATTAAATAATGTTCCATAGATTTTGTTTGTTTAAAGTGTATTTCTTTGGGCCTTGATTTCTTCATGTTTAAAACAGGGAAGGTGTACTAAATTATATCTAAATGCCCTTCCAACTCTAAACTCCCAGATTCAACTTTTAAGTCTATGAAAGCATTGCACATTTGCAATACATAAAAACAGTTAAGAATGCTTAATTTATCAGATGCCCTTCCCTCAAATATGCCAGATAGCAGAGGGTTCACTCGTATTTCCCACAACATAAGAGCCACACAAAAAAAGCACAAGTAGTTAAATTCTGAGTCACAGACGGCAGCAGTGAGGAAGAAAATAACACCGAGATTCCCAGCTTTTAAGGCCCTTCTTAAGAAAAAACCGTATTATGAATATGTTCAGGCAAGAGTCCAAACTCCTCCTTCCAAAAGCTTGCCCTGAGCTGGAAGCCCAGCTGGAGAAGTGAGCTCTCTCCAGCATCGCCCTGGTTCAGGACACTGTCCCTTTGAGGTCACACTGCTGCCGGCTCCCCACCAGCAGCGATTTAGATTGTTCCAGGAAGATTAACCTGATTTGCAGTCTTCAAACGTTTTTGCACGTGTGCCCCTCCACTGATTTTTAAAACGATGTACCCTTCTCAGGCACCCTGGAATAACGCACCATAATAAGACTGAAGGTGTGTTCACCGTCTGTAAGGTGGCAAAAGGGCAGTTCGTCAGGGGAGGTGGGAAAGGACGGCTGGTTCACACCTGGACGGAGGAGCATCTCTAAGGCAGGCGAGGCAGTTTTAGGAAGGAGCACGTGCGGAAGTCAGTGCCGTAAAGCAATCCAGCCAGGGCGCCCCTGGGAAAATCTTCCCGTGACCTCGGGGTGTATGTACTCAGTGTGGAGACAGACGCTGAATCTGCTGCAACTGGGGAGAAACTGGGCCGGGCGTGGCTCTGTCCTCGGGGACGCGGACGGGGCCGGGCTGGCCGCAGCGCTGCCCAGGCCCTCCGAGCAGCGCGCATGACGCAATCCCCGCACCCTCCGTGCTGCGGCCTCTCCCGCGGGCGCCTGCTGTTTGGTCTTTTCTGTCCAACCCCGGCCGTGACCCAGACCGTTCAACTTAATCCTAAAATACACACATTCCACCACGTAGAGTCTCTGGACCCGCTGAGTCCTTTAAATCTTCTGCAGATAACACTGACTTGCAAACAGTTTTTTGTTTTTTGTGTGGTTTTTTTTTTTTTCCACTGAACTAGCCCAAGTTTCCGGTGGTCACGATCGGCTTCAGGGCTAGCTGGCATCCTCCTTCGTTTCAAAAAGTCCAGGGAGCTAGAGGGATATCTTGGCATCCAAGCTCTGAAGCTCAGTCCAAGAACAAACGATCCCTTTTGCCTTCTCTTCCCACCAGGTGTGGAAATGACAGCAAGTTTAAAAATAAAGACGCCAGGCTGTCCAGCTAACTGGGAGGTGGCCTGTGCCAGTGGCAAGAGGGGACCGGCCAGCTCACAGAGCAAGGCCCTAAAAGGTGCTGTGGAGAGGATGCCCAGGTCACCCTCGTCACTGGCTCACGGCCCAGGGGACCAGCTGCCGCATCTCTCCCAGGTCAGCTCCTTTCCTTCCACACGGAGGATGGCTCCTTGTTCAACACATCTGCTTTCGGGAACACTGAAACTGGGTACATTCAATAAAGTAGCCTCCCGAGGTTTCACGCAAGGGAGCGGCTGAGAGAGTGTTTCCCCTCACGTGCTGAGCGGCGATGGTTAAGAGCCATCAGCCCACAGGTGATTAATACACCTGGACAGATGGGGGTACACTTGAGACTCCAAGAATTAGCGCCTGGATTTTTAAATATAAAACTGATGGGTTTGTTTGGATAAACTCAGGATAAGGCAGAAATACTGATCGGTTCACCCCTGTTGCCAAAGCTGAACCAATATTTACAAACCATTTTGCTGAACAAAGTTCATTCCAGCTGACCTCAGAGGCGTCAGCCACAGATCACAGAGAACCAGACTTATTATACTAACCTGGAGTTTAGTGCCTGGGTCTAGTGACATTTGTTTTACATAACAGGGCAACTATATCCCACAAACACATAAAAACAACACTTAAAAAAAGATCGATAATTATGGCACCTTAGGAAATAGGAAATTTATTTGGAAGAAAATTAACCTTCCATGATCTTCCGTAGCTATTTCCTATACCAAGCTCATTTCTTCCTACACAGTGACTGGGTGGGGATCAGTGAGGGTGCAGAGTCTCCACTTGAACCCTGTGGGGTTGGTCTTCCTTGTGTCTAAGATCTAAAGTTGGAAGGTACATGGCCCTCCCTTACTTACCAGCCAGACACATACCTGAGCTCTCCTAATGTTTGATTTGTCTCCTTCCCATTTTGGAGTCAAAAACCCAAGCCCAATGAAACGGCCTTCAAAGAACTAGCAAAATGATGGTAATCTCCCTCAACTGAACATCCCAGCAGGTGATACCATTCAAAGAGGACTTAATTATGGCCTGTACAACAGAAGTGTTTGGTAAAGCCTGCCCTGTTGTCTCCCTTTTTTACCTAGAGCCCACCCTGGTGACAGAATCAACTCTGCAGTGAAGTGTACTTGGTCTATTAATGTCAGTGGTGCTCTCCTCCCCACCCCTGCCAACTGACGTGGACCCTCTTTATAGAGGCCTTTCCATTAATTGGAGAGATCTGTGTATTAGCTTCTCTGTATATTACTGGACACCAATAAGATTCCAGCTTTGCTTAGGATGCTATTTCCTGGAATCGCCACACAATTAACAATGCCAAGAAAGCCATTTTTGAATAGCGTTGTCCTCCTCTAAAGAATTCGATGCTAATAGAAAGTGGTAAGTTGCGATCCAGCCTAAATTCTGCACACCTGTGCTAGCACCACTTGCGTTAGCAGCATAGATAGTATATGCAGACACACATGGGCATGAGTATGTGTCTGTGTCGAGCTACTAATAAACATGTATGTGTGTGTAAATGCAGGTATACACACACACATTCCAGTAATACTAATTACCATTGGCCTAAAGAAAATCAAGCAGCTGGTTCACAAAAGAATGCCCTATTAGCATTTATTAGC
Source organism: Balaenoptera musculus (assembly GCF_009873245.2). NCBI lineage: Eukaryota > Metazoa > Chordata > Mammalia > Artiodactyla > Balaenopteridae > Balaenoptera > Balaenoptera musculus. The sequence goes on along the minus strand of NC_045805.1, from coordinate 18,138,996 downwards.
TTTGCATATGAATTTTGTGTCTAAAGACACAATTTGCCACAAATAAATTTTAAAATATATATGCCCGTTTATGTTACATTTACCATATACAAGGCTTGGGATTTGGTCATTTGCTCTCAGTGAACAGGAACTCAACCAAAGACAGGGCTTAAGGAATGAGCAAGTCTAAATAGGAAACGTAAGGCAGATGAAAATAGAGAAGTCCAGTCTGCGAGAAGGAAGGGGTGCTGAGAGCCCGTGAAGTCGGGGTGGATGTAAGGTATCAGTGGTAAATGCTGGAGAGAAGGCCGAGAACCATGTGAGGTTAAGATGTTGGCAGCAAATAACAGAAGCGGTGAAATAAGCAGTACACGTAGCTGGGGACGTAACTGGTGGAAAAGCATTCCACGCGCATCACACCGGCTGAGCAAAGCTGCAGGACCAATGCACCCATCGAATCTGAGGCCACATTGTCACTGGCAAGCAGACACTGAACTGCCCCATCCCACCTGCAGCCTTGTGGAAAAACTGCTCGCCTTGTGGCTAATATGAGTCATGTCTATCTTTAGTTTTATGGGAGATACGTTCTTCTGTAAGTGCTCTTTTTGTAAATGTCCTAGTTATCCAAAAGCTAGCTGTCATGATTAATAAAGTGAAAACAATAATTCTGAAATTTTTTGATGTTTGAATTGTCCCAAGGAACATCAAGATACAGCATAATTAGGATAAAAAATAGCCATTCTTCTCCCATTAAATCTTTGTTTTCTCTTGTCCTCTCCTTTGCTAAAATCACCCAGAGATGAAGTCTTTGGCTTTGACATCCAGTTAAAACATTCAACCATCTGATCTACCCAAGGACAGCCCTCAGGAAGATCACTTCTGAGAAAGCAACATCTTCTCTTCCCGCCATGATTTTCTGCCCTACATCAAAATCAGTAACGTCACTTTGTATTAATAAATGAAGCTTTTTTCTATGCAATGCCCAGCGTATAGAAAACTCTCAACAACTGTCTGATGTACAGATGATTGTCTGAAATAACTATGTAGCTCCTAGTGATTTCCTCTACATCCGTTATCTACCATACAACATATATTTACTCCCAATTTTCAGATTAGCAAGTGTGGCTTAAAGAGTTTACTAAGTCATCCATGGTTACTCGGCCAGCAAATAACTGAGCTGGAGTCCCGGCCACAACACGTACGCCCCAAAGCTCATGCTCTTTCCTCTCTGCCTCAGTGCTTAGAGCATTAGATCTCAGTCTAGGTCGGGTGACACCATCCAGCCACATTTTACATCCTCTTACAACACAGAGAGAGCCAGGTACACACCCTTGATGCATTTCTTTCTTCCAAGTGACCACGAATTGATAACTAGTGGAGCCTGACGAAGAGACCTGTTGCTCTAGCAGAACACTTATTAAAAAACCGTACCGCTGGGTGGAGCTATGCAGTTCACTTTAATGGGAAAGTAGGTTTTCTGTGTGGAAACCCATGCCACATTGCTAAATTTTGAGGGAGAGTGACCAGATTTTCAGCCAGGTCTTATTGGCTGTCTCGTCTAATAGGTTAGTAATCTCAGGAAATTAATAATGGGGAAAGTCAGAAGATCGAGAACCGAAAAAAGATCAACCTTTATAGCTTTTCATTAGCTCATAGCTGGTAGAACTTCATAGCATAAACTTGTAGGCCATGTTACAGGAAATACTCACTTTGAAATGAAAAACTTAAATGTGACTATAAAGGGCTGAACTCTTCCATTTCTTCCAGGCTTACGTAGCCATCACCACATAAAGTAACGAGGTGAGGAAGAAAGCATCAAATAAAAAGGACACCAGGACTGAGAGTTACAACCTTACCTCTGAGCAGAGAAAAATACTTCGTGGGAAACTCGGAGCCGGGTGTGTTAGGGACTGTCCCCTTCTAGACCCTGGTGCACCCGAGAGCACCGGGCAGGGACGCCAGAGCAGGGAGTCGTCACACGAGCACAGCACCCACGGCCGTGGTGCCTCCCATGACACACTCGAAGTTCTCTGCTTTCACCTGTCGCTGCTACACCCAACAAAGGTTCTGAACAATCGGGCCTCACAACCTTCACACACAAGCACAGGTCACGTATCTCTGGGGCCACCTGACTTTACCACAAAACTTTCTCCATCATCACTGTCCCCAGTTCTAGGGGAAACGATAAAAGTGGTTACCACTTGGGGCCTGCTAAAAAGATTCCAATCTTTTCAGTTGAATCTTACAAACAGCCCTTCACTACAGTATTGTCCAAACTGCTGAATGGGCACCGGGCCTTTGTTCCTGTGCTCTGGACCTGCTCCCATCTGATCTGCTGTCAGGCTGAGGTCTGTATCTCTGTCAGACAACTTGCTGAGAAAACATCCACCGGGCCCGGCATGGGGTTTATTAAATTATTTTCGATGAACTTGTGCTGAGTGGACACAGACCGTATCACAAGGCAAGCACTTCCATGCCTCTGAAATTGTGCTTACTCCACGTCTCTTGAAGAAAAAAATTAAGAAAAGCCACCCATAAGAAAGCAGGGGACCTATCAAATACCTGCCTAGCTGCCTGAATTAATCTACAGCCCATTAGCTTGTCCATTTTACGCAGGGCTTATTTTAAACTACAGTACTGCTTCCCAAGAAAAAGCATAACGCACCTTATACTGGACAGTACTTTACAGTTTGCAAGGAATCTTTTTTAACAAATCTGTGAGTTAGACAGCAATGATATATTGCTTACATTGTTTTACAAATACAGGAAATGAGGTTTGTTCACGTTTACTCAGAGACTAAGGTAAGAACCCAAATCCAGATCTTCAGACACTTAGGCCAGGGCACTTTCTACCCAAGCCACCACCTAGAGAGACTGTAAAGGAAAGTGGTTAAGAGTATGGTGTCTGGGACTTCCCTGGTGGCACAGTGGTTAAGAATCCTCCTGCCTATGCAGGGGACACAGGTTCAAGCCCTGGTCCAGGAAGATCGCACATGCCGCGGAGCAACTAAGCCCGTGCACCACAACTACCGAGCCTGCGCTCTAGAGCCCATGAGCCACAACTACTGAGCCCACGTGCCACAACTACTAAAGCCCGTGCGCCTAGAGCCCGGGCTCCGCAACAAGAGAAGCCACAGCAATGAGAAGCCCGTGCACTGCAACGAAGAGTAGCCCCCGCTCGCCACAACTAGAGAAAGCCTGCGCGCAGCAACGAAGACCCAACGCAGCCAAAAAATAAGTATATTAAAAAAAATTAACAGTGTCCAGTACATAATAATCACCCCATAAATGTTATATCATCATTACCATGTGGGTGGTTATCTGTGAGCCTGTCCAATAAAAGAACCACAAATCAACGAGGATCACAGTGAAATGATGGAAAGTACTAGGCTCAATTCTTGCTTTGTTATGTGATACCAACAAGGGTATGTCTTTAAAAACTTTTTAATTAAAAATGTAATACACCAGACTTTGTAACTGGAGAGAGGCGCTCCTACTGGTCTTGAAGAATAACCTGTCGTGTTGTGAAGAGCTGATGTGGAGGTCCAACATGGCAGAGAACTCTAGGACCTAAGGGTGACCGCCAGCTGACAGCACTCAGGGCCCTCAGTTGAATGCAGCCAATAACCTGCATCAGCCTGGAAGCAGATTCTGCCCCATCCAGGTTTCCAGATGAGGACACAGTCCAGCTAGCACCTTGACTGCAGCCTTGTAAGATCCTGGGCAGAGGGTTCCTGGCTTCCCACTGACACATGAGAAATGCCCAGACTCGTGACCCTCAGAAACTGTGACCTGATAAGTGTGTATCCTTTGTGTTCCATGTAACATACCAACCATAGACAATTTTGTAAATAAAGAAGGAAAAAGGAAAAATTCACCCATCGTCCTCTCATTCTAATCCAATTATCATTCTGGAAGTTCTTCATAAATATGGTTTACTGTATAGCAAATCAGAGTATGTATACAATTTTACAACCTGAATTTTTCACTTACATTATACACGTTCTCCCATGTTAGTAATATATTTTTCACATTTATCATTTTTAATGGATGCAAAATTTTCTATCAAAAGGTAGAGTGTTTAGTCAGTCTACTATTGTTGAACATTCCTGAGGCTTCCAAAATTCTATTATTATAAATAAAACACTAATATCAAAACAGGCATTATATGTCTTTCTTTTTTTAAACCATATTTTGGATTAGTCCCTAAGGGGAATTAATCTGGTAAAAATATGTATCTCAGAACAAAATATATTAGGTATCTCTTGCCAATTTCAATGATACTAGAAATATTTAAAGTACTAGTTTTACCACATTCTTTTCAGTATTGAATATTTTAATGTATTTAAATTTAAATATTTAAATAAATTCAATTTTATTTAAATTTAAAAAATTTTTAAGAGAAAAATGGTACTTTGAGGTTTTAACTACATTTCTTTAATTATCAGAGCAAGTTTAAATGTTTTTCTATGTTTATTTATTTCAACTTATTTTTCTTTAAAGAATTATCTTAGATTGAGTTGCCTAACTTCACTGAGACACTTTCTTCATCTATAAAGTGCAGATAATATTACGTACAGCACACTATTGCTGTGAAATCAAATACAGGCAGACCTCATTTTACTGTACTTCACAGATATTGTGTTTTTTATAGGTCGAAGGTCTGTGGCAACCCTGCATCAAGCAAGTCTATCGGCACCATTCTCCCAACAGCATTTGCTCGCGTCATACCTCTGTATCACATTTTGGTAATTCTCGAAATATTTCAAACCCTCCACCAGTGAAAAGATTACAACTCTCTGAAAGCTCAGATGATGGTTACATCTTTTAAGCAATAAAATATTTTTAAATTAAGGTACATACATTGCTTTTTTAGATATAATGCTATTGCACACTGCATAGACTACAGGATAGGGTAAACATAACTTTCACATGCCCTGGGAAACCAAAAAATCCGTGTGACTCACTTTATAGCGATATTCATTTTACTGAGGTGGTCTGGAACCGAACCTGCGATATCTTCAAGGTCTGCCCATTCGTGAATCATTTAAGTAAAAATACTGAGGAAGCCTGGCACGTAGCAGGTGCTCTGTTTTTAGTTAAATGCACAAATCAATGAATAAGGGGTCAATTATACAGAACTACACTGTGGCCAACAATATTAATCTAAGATTCATGTAGAATCCAGGCACGCCGAAACTAGTGGTGGGGAGAAAGGTCAATTTTCTGGGCAACATACAAAAGGTGGAACATGTTGACTGAAAAACAGGAAGGTGTCACTGCCATCATGTCCTTCCCATAAACACCCGCCTACCTTGAAAACAGGTATTTATTTACGAAGCGGCGCGATAGTGCGGCTCAATTTCAAAGCCCTGATGTGAGGTAATTCCATGTGCCCCTCTCTCCCTCCCTCTCACTGATTTCCTCCCCCCAAATCAAGGATGCCCTAGGAGGTTTTTATTTCCACATCTGATAACAATTTCCTCAGCCACGGAAAGAGCCTATTCCAGGTTCTTCTACTGCCTGTTTCAACAACAACAAAAGAAAGAAAATATAGGGCATCCTTTTATTATTTGAGGGAAAAGCCATTATTTATATGATCAAGAGGAAAGGCTCTGTGGAAAGCACTTAATAAATCACACAATTGCTACATAACTGAAAGGCTTCATTATTATCTCACTGGGAGGTGCGAATGTCACAAAATAGTTTGGTTTAGAACTTAGAAACCAAAGTTAACATGCAATCAATCAGCTCCATAATAGGACCTACATCGGATGTGAACTTGGTCCTAGATTTCAGTTTCTGATGAAATACCCTGCAGCTCTTGCTCACAGACAGGGCTATTTCGGGCCAGAATGCAAACGATTTTTCATTTCTGTTATTCAGAATCTATCCTGATAATATCAATATCCCTGATAAGAGAAATTTTGAAAAAAAATAATAATCATGAAGGAAATGCATTATTCCGCTTCCTACCAAGTGACCAGCAGCACAAACCTTCCGATCTCTTTGATGCCATGACAGCTGTTTGAAGGATAAAAGCCTCAAAAAGTGGGTCTGATTGCATCAGTTCATCAGCTGAGCTTCCACGAGCAGTTTATAATTTACTTGGTAAGAACAGATAGTCAAACATTGGTCAAGTCCCCTGAAAGGCATCCAGAAAGTTGTCCTTGCTTATTGCACTGACACAGAGCTGAAAAAGTGATGCAGAAGAACCATGATCCCTTATGAAACACGGGCTGCCCTCCCTCTGGAACTCGGTCAGTTCGCTGGTCCTTTAGAAACAGCGAGTCAGACCAAAGGTATGAGGGCAGGAGACATGGTTCCTAATAAGAAACCAAGGAAATGCTCATTTTAAAACAAAAGCCAAATCGCCATGTTACAAGCACTCCTGGGGGCCACCTTCTGCATAGAAGAAAATATATATTCTCAAAAGTCAGCTTATGAAATTACTAAATGAAAAATATAAAGCATACAAATGTTTTTAATGATCCTGATAATGAACACTCTTCACACTAAAACTAGACTACCCGTTCAATTACAGTACCAAGCCAGTCCAGTTTTTCATTGTGTGAAAAGCACAGCTTATAACAGGTAGAGCCACACCGCCCATGATAATCTCCCAAAGTTTACGAAGTTCAATGCCCAAGGCATGCTCCTGTCACCTGAGACATGGCAAATTTCACGTGGAGGTAAGATGGAGATAGATAGCTCTGGGGCCGTTATTTTTTTTTTTTAAGATGCAGGAAGAGGTTTCGTCTAACCATTCAAACCCTCAATTTTAAACTATTTGCAATCAGGGGCATCAAAGTGTGGACTTGCAGACTGTCAGGGCTGGATGGGTCCACAGACATTATTAGTCCAATCCTCTCCATCTACAGCAGGTAACAGAGCCCCAAAGAAGGTACATGACGTGTTCAAGGTCTCATAATGACTTAGATGACCCTGGGAATCCAGGAAGGAGAATGGATATCAGGCTTGTCTGTGACACTCAAGTCCCTCCAGCCCCACCGCTAGCTTCTCACTACATCCTGCTCTGATTAAGCACTGAACTGCACGAGTTACTGAGAGCAAACGTGTATCCCGAGAAAAAGGGAATCCGGCCCTTTCTTTGTCCCTCTTCACTGCAGACCCCGCATTTCCGTGCAGACCGGACCGCCCGCTTCCCTGGCACACAGCGCCGCCTCCCCAGGGCTTCCCCCCCCCGAAGCGCGAGCCCAGCATTTACAGCCTCCCCTGGCCCAGGGGCACGAAGCCCTGGGTTAAGCCCTCTTTCTCTTCGGCTCCCACAGGAGGGAGAAGCGGTGGACCTGACGACAGACTGCTCCTTGGGCCTTGACAAGCGCAGGAGCAGAAGCAGGAAACGAAGCTGGTTTTGCTTGGAATATACGATTCCTGGCAGTTCATTTACGGCTGGTGTGGCCACATGAATAACTCCTCTATGTTGCGTAACCCGGCTCTGCGACTTCCTCTCCCTGTGAGTACCGAAGCCTGGCCGTACGCATCTCGTGGTGCTCGCTGGGTGGGGTAGGTGGGGGGAGCGCACTGCAGCACTTGTTGCTGATGGAAGGGAGAACCAGGACCCCCCAACATCCTCCTAATGGCCATTCAGCCGCTCGGATTCAGCTTATGAACCTCATGTCCACACGTGAACAGCTGGCGGCTGCTTTCGATGTAGGACTGCTTCATCTCCAAATGGTCCTGAATATGGGTCAAACTACTATTATGAGAGAGAAAGAAAAACTATCCCCGTGCACTTTTATCTTCGGTGTTAGGTGCCACCGGAGAGAGCCTGGCAGCCAATACCACATGACAAAACCACTCCACGATGACACAAAAAAAGACGAGAAAAGCTGTTAAATGTTTCAAGAGTCCCTGCATTTTGATATTCTTCCCAAATGATCCCACCCCTGCAAACAACATCACAGTAAAGCACAATTTTCACGTCAAGACACCATCTTATTCCATCTTGGCATTAACACATTTAACTGCAGTTTTTAAATGCTGTGCATAAGGAAATGGTTTACCTTCCAGCATTTTTTGCAGACTGTTCCTCATGACGTGGATGTTCTCTATCCCGATAAACTGGAACTTGATATTGGAATAATTGTCTTCGTTCTCATAGCCTTTCCCTGCAGCACGATTTGCCATCGCATTAAGCTGCAGTGGTCAGCAAAACAGAACAGTCACCAGTGCTAGTCACGAAACAATCACAACACCTCACGGCTCTCCATAAGAACACGCAACACGATGCAGAGAAACATGCTTTAAATCCCGGGAACACTGTGCTGGGCTAGGTAGCTACAGACACTCGTGCTGAGCTTACAATTCAACAACATCAGTTTGTTGATGTGGGAACATTTTCTGAGCTGGAAGCATCCTATAGATAAGCCCTTTTGGAGACGTTCCCTGTCAGGGATGCCAAATCCAATGTGGGATTCTGTACAGAGCCAAGTCGCCCCAATTTAATACCAAACCTGACAGCCTTAGGTTGGCAGAAGAATATCAGCAGATACAGTTGGCAACATAAAGCTCTGTAAGTTAAATTATTATATCTTCCAGTATTAGAATGCCAATAAACACATCAACGTATAGGAATGGTTACGTCATTCTAATCTGCCTACAAGAATCCCTCAGGTACCCAATTCAACCTTGAGCAGGAATCGCTGAACAAAACAGAGAGAGGGCAAGCAGGTGCTAAGCCTCCAGAGACATTTCCTGCGGCCACCCTATTTAAATCTCCAGAGAGGATTTTTTTCTACCACATTCATTATCATAATTTCATATATAAAAAGTCACGGTTCCTAGTGCAAACTGGGTTAAATGGTAATGGACTTTGAAGAAGAAATTTATGATATGCAAACTTCTGCCTTATTCCTGTGTAACTAAAATCAAGAAGGGGACAAGCCCTGCCTTAGCTGAGAAATACACAGATTTCTAGAATGAATGTATTATTGTGAATACTCCATTCCTGCTGTTCAGCTAAGCGGGCCATCACATCCTAGACATCAGTATTCACGGACCATTCTCTTCCTCTGCCCACAAAGGGCAGCAGGGCTAGCCCAGGCAGAGCACTCACCACCAAAAAAATATCAGTTTTTAGGACCACAATGCAGCACTCGGGGGACAGTCATACTTTTCAAAAATCTAAGCTTAAAAAAGCCAAGTTAAGTTAAAAGCATACATATTTTTTGACCCAGATTGCCTATGTGTGAGAGTCTGACACTATTAAAATACCAGCACATAAAGACAGACGTCCAAGGATGTTTACTGCAATCTTTTTTTTTTTTTTAATAATAGTTGAGAGTAAAAAAAACAGAAAACCTATGAATATCTCCATAGGGCCATGATTGGATGAATTATGGTATATTCATACCCTGGACTTCTAATAGGCTCAAGTAGAGACACAGAGATAGAGATAGACAGATATATAGATGTCTAGATATTGCGAGGGGAGGGAGGGAGGAGGGAAAGAAAACAAAGAGGAGAGGGGAGGGAGGGGAGAAGAGAGGAGATACTGGGCCATGACATGTGAAGTGAAAAGAGTAAGCTCCAGAATAATATTCATACGATTCTCCCATTTTTTGTAAAACAAGCCGACCTACAGACACGCGTTTACGTTTATGCATGCTGGGTTAAGCAGAACAGAAACGAATGGAAGGCTATACCAATTTAGCAGCTGTTGCAGCAGACAGACAGAGGTGGCACGTGTGGGGAGCGGCTACCAATACTACTCCAGATGCTCCTACAGGCTTTGCTACAAACCAGATATAGTGGGTTTGTAACTTAAGTAACAGAAAAAAAACATATGGCAGGCCCCTCAGTTTCCTGCTCCGCGATTCAGCTCACGTGACATCAGCTGGGGCACGCCCCACTACCCTGTTTCCCATTTACGAAAAGATCGTCCCCTTTTTCTCCCAGGCATGCTATGAGAAGGATAAAGGGTTTGGTCTCAATAAAGAAAAAAAATATAAAAATAGTGTTATTTTTAAGACAACTGATGTTCATGCTTTAAATTTTAAAAATATTTTAAGAGGAAAATTTTTCTAAAATTACCTATAGACATTGTTCTTTTGAAACATACTATTATAAAAATATCACTGGTTTGTATAATTATTTTCCAAAGTTGCTGGCTTATTCTTTACAAGCTTCATAAATAAAATGGTTAATAGGATACGTGTAAGTATCTTTATGTTACATGAACCTTATGTTTATTCTGTATCTTGAATAATTCAAGTTAAGCCTTCTCACCACATAGCATACTCTTTTTAAACAGTGCAGTGAATAAAAACCAGAACACTATTATTACTTTAATCTATAATTAGGACCCTATGTTCACATTTTTTAGTAGTTGATTACCTATGACCTGGGAGAATTTATCGATGGTCTTCTTTAAAAGCAAAGGAGCCACAAAAGATGGCCTCTTAAAAGTCAACGGTACTTCTCATGATGAACAGAAGGTGGCAATATTTAATCTACCATCCAAAGTGTACTTTCTCAAGGTTTCCACACATTTTACAGGCCCTGTCAGGATAATGGGGCACCAGCTGACCCTTCAAAGCAGGAAATACAGTTTCATAATTAATAAAAAATTCAGAAGCGATCTTGGACCTATATGTATATTCATTCAGATAGAGTATCTCTTATATAAATAAAACACTAAGTCTAGTTTGGTGCCCTGTCCCTTAGGCTGAGAACTCCATTTCACAGGCAAGAAACAAGCTGTTCATTTCAGCTCCTAAAAGTTCTCAAATAGTGAAAAAAAACAACCTCAAAAGGTCACATACTACATGTTTTCAATTACAGAACGTTCTTGAAATGACAAACTTACAGAGGTGGAGAACAGATTAGTGGTTATTTGTGGTGATGTAATTGTTCTGTATCTTGACTGTGGTACTGGATATACAAACATACATATGTGATAAGACTTTACAGAGCTAAACACACACACACACACACACACACGACTACAGTAAAACTGGGAAAATCGGAACAAGATTGGTGGATTTTATCAATGTCAGTATCCTGGTTGCAATACTGTACACAGCTTTGCAAGATGTTATCACTGGGGGAAAGTGGGTAAAACGTACAAGGCATCCTTCTGTATTATTTCCTACAACTTCATGTGAATCTACAATTATCTCAAAATAGAAAGTCTAATTTAAAAAAAAAAATTCTCAAACAGATAAAACAATGGAGGTAACTGCATTCCAGTTTCAACCTATGCTTAAAGAACACAACAGACAACTGAAAGGTGGTACTGGAAAAAGTGCCCTGTTTTCTAATCCAAGGTCACTCTGCTATTTGATCATCTCAGCATCTTTGGGTGCAAAAAAGCTCATAAGTGAAACAAAAAAATTCACTCACTCTCAACAAACACTTAACGAACACCTACTGTGTGCCAGGCACTGAATGGAATAAAAACGTGAATAAGAAGTGGTTCCAGCCACCACAAGCTTATCATCAAGTGTGGAAGTGCAAGCACACAGCACCAAATAACGACAGATAATACCCACCAGGACTGGGCAGGAGCTGAGAGCCTGGTAGAGGCGGTGGCAGTAGTTAGAATTTGGAACAGCCCCATGTGGCCTAGGGCATCAGGGGTAACGTTTCATGATGGGAGGACTTGAGATGGGCTTTAATAACCAGGAAGCATGGAGAGAAAGGGGGGGGGGACATCCCAGATGAAGCGATGAGAAAGGGAAGAGGTAGGGGACCAAATCAAAGAAGCAGGTGGGTATCAGTGAATCAACCAGTGCGAGCATAGCAGAAGGTTCAAGTCTGGCGGCAGCAGCAAGAAAGGAGGCTAGAAATTATTAGGGTCCCCTACACACAAGCTGAATTAAGAAGTTCTCACTTTATCTGTGGCAGTAGAGAGCCACTGAAGGCTTCTGAGCAGCCTTAGTTGAAACATTTGAGATTTAGTATCCATGACAGAGAAGACCCACTGGAGTGGGGCAGAGGACGTGAGCTCCACAGGAAGGTGCCTGATGCCATCTATGGCCGGAACCCTGTGCATCAAGCTGGCACAGAGCAGGCACTCAGTGAAGATCTACTGACGGGCTGACCGACCAAACAAATGCGTAACAGAGTGAGGCTGAGAGGTGAACAGGCCAAGAACGTTAAAAAAAGAACCGAATCAGATTCTTTCCCCCCCAGTCTTAAATCATCAATCAAACACATCAAAATCATGGAAACTCAGTCAACCATAATCTGCATATCAAGTTAAAGGTCAGCCTGGTCACCATCTCAGCCTCGGAGTCTATTTCAGCAGAGCACATTCTGTACCTGAATGACAGGACCTGATCTGACGTGGCTGGAAAATGAGAATTGAAGTTGATCTTGGCAGGAGGACTGGACCATGGTCTAGCCTGCAGTGTCAATTAATGGTCCTTTTCTCTCCCTGCATCTGTATCTGGTGAAATGAAGAATCTTATCTTGTGATATAAACATGAAAATAAGAGATGATTTTACTTCTTGCAACTACTGTCTACAACTGTGCTAATCAAAATCCTCCTTTCCTACCCCTGAAGGAAGAATTAATAACTTTTGGAATACAATCAGATAGGAAATCACCGTCCAGCTCAACTGAAAATCCCAACCCCATATATGATGCAGAATTTTCTCCTTCTCTTATTAGAGGCCGTTTGGACTGGTGAGGGGTCTGCTTTGGTACCTTCCTTTTCTTCCTTCTTCTAGCTCTATCTTTATATGGGGAGGGGGAGGGAGAGAGGGGGATAAAAGAGGAGGTAGATATCTCTTTGCAAAGCTGGACGAGACTGCTGTTCTCTCTCCATTGGTCGTCACTGCTTTTCCGGTTAACACTTGCTGACCAGCGCTGCCCTCTCTGGCATTAAGTGTCCATATCCTAGGGCAAGTCTGTGGGCTCCTGGGAGGAGGAGGCACACAGCTCGCTGACATGGAGACCCACCTTGGCTTGAGCCTGTTCCGAGGCCCCCGGCTTCCCTCCCCAGCACGTACCCCACAGTCAGCCGCAGCTGGGAACCTCCAGTTGGGGGGTGGGGGCCGGGCCTCCGCAAGACGGCTCACGTACAACTTTCTTTCTCAGTGTTCACTGGACCCACAGGTCCCCCCTCCATCCCTGTCCTGCCAAAAAGGGAGAGCAGATGCCCCACTGCCACTAAATGCCACGGTCGCTCCCCTTCCCCTGCTCACTGCCACAGTGGAACTAGTCGGCCACACGTCCCACACGGAAGTGACCTCCTAGCTGCCCCTCTGTCACGCACCCCGATCTCTGCAACAGATACTCCCAGATCCCCTCCTCACAGGATTCAGTGAGAGGAAACCACCTACTTACTGATTCCAGAGACACAGAAAAACTTCCAACATGACCTCCTCCTGTTTCACAGCTAAAGAATGGCTCACAAGGTGAAATCAGAGGCCATTTCACCACAAAGCTGTCTTTGGAGAAGGAGCCAGGACAAGGGGCCGGGCGTTAGCTGAGCCCCTGGCCGGCCTGCTCGCCCCTTCCCTCCACAGCCCGGCACCCCTCCCAGGCCGCCGGCGTCAGAGCCCGGCTCACATCTCCTGCCCCGGCCTGAGTGTGTACGAGCCTGTGGTTGGTCCTTCAGCTCCGAGTCTCCAGCCTCACTGCAGATGTGCTCGGAAGGGGGAACCCTGTGGAACCTGACGGTGGACCCAAGGCTTCCCTGGATATCGCTGTCCACAGACCGTGATCAAACAGAAGTAGCGTGGGCTCGGGTGCCAGATAAGCTGAGATTTGAACGGCTTGACCTTGGACGCATGACTGAACCTCTCTCAATCTGAGACCTTACCCATAAAAAGAAAAGAACAGCTCCTAATTTGCAGGAGTATTATAAGAATTGAATGCAAAAGTGCCTGGCATTTTTACAAGCTCAGCAAAGTCCCAGAACAAAGTAATGTTAAAGTCATGAGCGAGGCTGAGACAGAAGGGGTTCGATATCACATTAAAATCCAACAACTATGGCATCAACATGATCTCCTATCTTCTTAATGCACCAAATTCTAGCAGCAACATGTGACCTCGAGGGTATGTTTTTTCTTAACAGATACTCAGTTCATGCTGAGGCCCTCACTGCCTTTGCCTCCTGAGATTTTAATATCAACAAGCAATGCAGAAGCTTTCATCTGAACAGGCAGCATCTGGGGCGAGCCTTGCTCCAAGGACAAGAATGACTTCTAGCCTTTCTCCTTTTCAGTAAACCTGTGAGCAAACCTGGCCAGGGCCCGTCTGTCTGTCCACCACCCACAGCAAACATGGACCTGGTCTCCTGGCTACTGAGGAATAAAAATCGACAGATGTGATCTTTAAAAGAATGAGAGCTCTAAGCAAACAGGTGAAGACTCCTGTGAAGGTGTGTGCGCCTGGGGAAATAGGAAGAGGGCACGACTTGTGTGAGACACCAATTTTCTTTAAGGGATCAGCAACCAACTTCTTATCGCCAAGAGCAAACGCACTCAGTGCTAAATATACCCTTCACGTCAAATCCTCTGGATTAATTTATTTTACATCTGGACTATGCCTGGCTCAACAGCTGCCACATTTCCCGGAAGGTTTGCATAGCGTAGTGCACGCTTGGGTCGTTGGCCCTTAAAGCAGCAGGCGAACCTGTCTGCCTCTATTTAAATCTAGGAGAATAGGATCGGAGAAGGGCACCCCAATTCACTTTAAAGGCCCTGTCTTTCCATCCTTTTCTTATCTTGTCTTCAGTACGTGTGTCTAAGACAGGCATTCATTCAGTTGTCTCTGACTGTTAGGAAATTCAGAGCAGCTCCACTGTCCTGACGCAAAAGGCACAATGACGGGAGGGAAAGAGTCAATGCGAGAAGGATGAAGCAGAGAGAAAGCACAAATCGAAAGAGAGCAGTAAAAGTCAGAGCCTGGCATCTTTCGAGTGAAAACCTGCAAGCAGAGAAACTATTTCTTTCCCAGTCTGAAGCTCTTCCCTGCTGTGCTTTGAAAATCTGTCCAAAAGCAAGGGAATCCTTTACCTGTCATCTACTAGAATGTGATCCAGCTGCAACATGTTTTGTCCTTGGCCTGCAAGGTTGGTCTGCTGATCTGGCATCTGAGAGTAACTCATCCTCACTGCCCACCCCTCCACGGCCATCCCACAGCTACCCTCCCATTAGAGAGGAAGGGACTGTTCTGAGGGCAGTAATGTGAGTGATCTTAGACTAGGAAGACATCAAACTTAGTGATCGAGACCGTGAATCACAATATTTAATGAAATGGGGCTCAGAGAAGCAGCGAAATTGCCAGGGTCTGAGTGGCTACACAATGGATAGTATCCAGTTTCCATGATTTCTCTTATCGGCCACGAGTATAGACCCTGTCTGTAATTACCCACTCCTAACATCAGTGTAGACTTTGAAGTGACTTGGGCCGTTGGTCATATTTCCTCCTTCCTGTTCTAATGTTTCTATGTCCTTATGTTCTTTTTTTTTTTGATAGCTTCTTTGACATAGAATTCACATGCCATACAATCTATCCATGTAAAGTATACAATTCAATGGTGTTTGGTATAGTCACAGAACTGTGAATATACCACGTCACCACAATCTATTTTTAGAACATCTTCATCACCCCAAAAAGAAACCCTCTACCCATCAGGTGTCGCCTCCCATTTCCTCCCATTCCCCTAGCCCTAGGCAACCACCACCCTGCCTGATGTCTCTACGGATTTGTCATAGAGACATTCATATAAATGGAATCATACAATATGTGATCCTCTGTGACTGACTTCTTTCACTTAGCCTAACACTTTCAAGGTTCATCCACGTTGTAGCACTTACCAGTACTTCATTCCTTTAGTAATAATAGCCAATAAATATTCCAGGGAATGGATATACCATATTTTATTAATCCATTCTCAGCTGATGGAATTTGGTTGTTTCTACTTTGGGGCTATTATTAACAATGAATATTCACTTAGAAGTTTCTGTGTGGACATATGTTTTCATTTTTCTTAAATTAGGAGTGGAATTACTGGGTCACATGGTAACTTTTATGTGTAACATTTTGAAGTCCTTATGTTCTTTCAACCTTTTTATGATTAAAAATTCTTTCACACTGTAATTTACAAAATAAAGGTTTCTTAAAATCCTCCTCTCACCTCACAAGAAAAGCCACTGTTAACAGTTTACTATACATACCCTCAAACTTTTTTCAATGAAAAACTATAGAACAACGTATAATTTGTATAATTTAATTATTGTTCCATACATGGCATTACAGATTTCCTGTAGCTCACTCTTGCTGCTTCATGGTATAGCCTGGACCTGTTCCACACCCACGTGGAGAAACAACATGCAGCTCTCTCTCACAGTCACAGGCCCAGGTATATTTTCATAACTGGCAAGGAATTCCTGTGCCAAATATGTTGAATAAAGGCCATTTCTCTCTGTCACCTCATTTTGTCCCATATATTCCATGCCCCTGTAGGTGATTTTGTTTCCATGTATTCAATGGCACATCCCTCTGAGGACTTCATGTGTTGGCTGGTTTACAAAGAAATGGGTCTAAGGAGTGAAATTACAAATTATACTTGACCTAACCCTGACTAGTGTCAAGAACATATCAAGCTGAGTGGGTGGTAAGCGTAAGATGGACTTGGTCCACCCGTTGATAACTAGATTATTTCCTGTTGTTCTATTAAATTATAAAATTAATATATGAATACCTGAGTACTTATAAAATAATATTTTCAAACGAGGTAAGTAGAAAGTTCTCTACCTCCCCCAAGCCTCCCCACCTTCTCCATGCAATTTTAATAGGTTAGTGTTTATCCTTCCAGATCTTTTTCTATTTTAAGTTTTTACCAACCTATAGTTTGGTTTTTCCGTAGACACAGTAGTATACATATTAATTGGTGACTTTTCTTTTTTTACTTAACATTACATTTTGTAAATCTTTCCAAGTCATAGCTACAGAGCACTACAAGTGGAATTTGCAATAGAAGAGGTGAATATCTCACAAAAACAGAACTGTAGGAATTCCACAGAGAAGAAAAGGTCCTTTTATAAACAAACCAAAAAAATAATTTGGTATATTTAGGAGAGTCATCTCCAACACGAAACCACACTTTCATCGTGTGCGCTATGTACCAAGCACAATGCTCAGAGCAGGGGAAATATCCAAAGTACCTGCCGACGTCAGGCCCTCCAGGAGCTCCGGGGCCCCAGAAGGCAGCTGAGCAGGGCAGCTACGCACGGCTGTGCAAAGGGAAACAGCCCCCCTGCAGATGGGGCTCCCTGAGCGGGTCAGGGAGCATGGCCTCATCTCGCATTCCATGACTCAGAGCGGCAAAGACCACATCAGCGTGGTGACACCTACTTTAGGCCGAGTGTCCACGACGTAAATGAAGTCGCTTCCCGGGCTGGCCTTCCTGATGGCCTGGAGCATCTGCTCGTCTTCCAGGCACCGGGCACTGAAGCCAGACAGGGGCTGGCTGCTCCGGCAGATGGAGACCTGGGGGGAAGCAAGGCAGCAGCATCAGGCAGCAGTGCGACGGCACCTCCCCGCAACCCTCAAGACCATCCCCACAGCAAGGCCCCAGAGCTCACTGACGCCCACCACTAGCTCGTAAAAGTATCAGTGCCTTCTGGAGACCGAGGTTGCCTTCTTTCTAATTCAAGTCAAGAAACCACTACATGGGCAAGTAGTGCAAAAAGTTTCTCTGTGTAAGAAATTAGGAATGTGTAAGGATGTTTAGGTGGGACCCAAATTGTGAAACGTAAAGCCAGTTAAATATCCTACTTTCCTCTTCACCACTACTCTTTCATCTTCCTGCCAAAGTAGAAATATAAAGTAAGTAACTATTCTCCTAAAATTTATAAAAATTATAAAAGTGACTTCTTTAGTGTTTCCGTCATTTACTAGCCCATTTAGAAACATCACAAATACCGAAAACCAATTCTAACCCTAAATGGGGGCGTTTTCACGGTGACAAAGCCCAGGCAGCTGCTAGCTTCTAAGGACGGCAGGCGTGGACCTGGGCTGACCAGGTAAGCTGGAAGCAAGGTCTTTCTGGGGAACTGATCTGCGTTCTATTCTTCGATTTCCCTACTCTGCGGTTCTAAGAGTACACCACACCACTGCCCTGGTGATGCAGTGGTTGAGAATCCGCCTGCCAACGCAGGGGACACAGGTTCAAGCCCTGGTCCGGGTAGATCCCACATGCCGTGGAGCAGCTGGGCCTGTGCACCACAGCTACTGAGCCTGCGCTCTAGAGCTTGCGAGCCACAACTACTGAGCCCACGTGCTACAACTACTGAAGCCCACGCGCCTAGAGCCCGTGTTCCGCAACAAGAGAAGCCACCGCCATGAGAAGCCCGCGCACCGCAACGAGGAGTAGCCCCCGCTCGCCGCAACTAGAGAAAGCCCGTGCACAGCAACGAAGACCCAACGCAGCCAAAAATAAATTAATTAAAAAAATATATATACACAACAGCATAAACAATATACATAACAGCATAAACATTTCCCTGAGTTATTAATAGGTGAGTATAGCCACAACCTCACAGCTGTAAAACTTACACTTCTGTGGGCAAAGTACTTTTTATGGATTTAGATTTATTTTAACATTTAAATTGAACTGAAATCACCAAATACAATCTAGGAATGACTCTTCTGAAGAACGTACACTGAGCCCAGGCGCCCCCTGTGTAAGAGGATGCAGGCAGCCCCCCGGCTCGGGGCAGACTGAGCAGGGAAACCTCACCTGAAAAGAGCCGTGGCCCAGCCCGTTCAGGGCGCCCGCATGCAGGGCTTCATCCTGGAAGCCACTCCAGCTCTGAGTCCAGCACAGCTTAACTGTCCTTAAAGCCCACGCCAGCACTCCTTAGCCAGGGTTTGGGTTTCTCCAGAAAAGGTGAGCTTTGGCACTCCTCACTGGAGAAGGCAGGGATGGTTCTTACTAACTATATGATCCTCCAGCAGAGAACCTCCTGGCAGGACCGAGAACTGCAGACAAGTAACCGGGCAACCGCCCGAAGGTTCCAGTACCTTCTGTGACAGAGAGGGGCAATTACTGAGGGGCTCCAGGAACTCTGTGCCTGCAGCCAGAATTCAGGGGGCCGGTGCCTGCGGAGTGGGAAGCAAAGCAAAGGGGCAAGAGAGCGGCTCCAGGGCTGCTGAACTCTCGAGCTGTTGGCAGCAGAAGTCCAACCACAGAGTGGAGGAGAAAGGGCCCCGGGGGTCTCACCGTGGACGGGAGGCCGGCCAGCAAGGGGACGGCCAGGAGCAAGGCAAAGTGACGGCAGGGGCCAGAGGGGGCTTGGGGACAGCAGGAGAGCTGCACCGGATGCACGGAGTGAAGCGCCGCAGGCGGCTCTCCTGCGCTCATCCAGGCTCCTGTCTTCTGCGATGGGCAGAGGGGCCAGGTCAGCCGCTCTGACTGCAGAGAAAACAATTCTGAGCTGGCTTTGTCTGGCCTAAAGAAATACTAATTAAGGACAGCTACCATCAGGCAGTTTCTTAGATTCTATCAGAAGAGCTAGACGGGGAAGAGAACATATCTCAATGGGGAGAATTTGTCCAAGGAAGCATACGGCGCACCTAAACTCACTCAACTAGTGGAGGTCCAATCATGAAATGAAGCCAATTAGTGACAACTATTACTACTTACCTTCAGGCTGAGAGCAGTTTTCAGTGAAGGGTCAAGTCAGAACAGAGTTATACTATGAAATGTAGTTGATAAATTAAACCAAATACATTAAACAGACTACATGTTCATTTCTTTTTTTAATTTTTATTTATTTATTTATTTTTGTCTGTGTTGGGTCTTCGTTTCTGTGCGAGGGCTTTCTCTAGTTGCGGCAAGTGGGGGCCACTCTTCATCGCGGTGCGCGGGCCTCTCACTATTGCGGCCTCTCTTGTTGCGGAGCACAAGCTCCAGACGCACAGGCTCAGTAGCTGTGGCTCACGGGCCCAGCTGCTCCGCGGCATGTGGGATCTTCCCAGACCAGGGCTCGAACCCGTGTCCCCTGCATTGGCAGGCAGATTCCCAACCACTGAGCCACCAGGGAAGCCCCATGTTAATATCTTGTAGTTACATTCTCTTAATAATCTATAGACAGGCTCCAAACAGAATTCGTCACTGACTCAGTGATTGCTGGCATAGAGCTGTCCGCTCTGTAAAGAGTGGTGAGTGGTCTCTAAGTGCTCCGTCCACCCTATACACACCGCAGAGAGTCAGACTGTTGAGAGAACTGCACCATCACCTGGCAGCATTCCTTACTGATGTCAGCCTCCTGAGAGCAGAGATAAGACTCCTCAATGGTAAACTGTCATGAGAGCCTCATTTATAAAGGCTACTGATAATTAAAATAGCCAATATTTTTTGAATGCTTACTATGTGGTAGGCACTATTAGAAGAACTCTGTGTATTTTTATTTAATCTTCCCGACTACCATATACGGTAAGATCTATTATTTGCTCCATTTTATAGATGAGACAACCACAGCACAGAGAGGTAAAGGAACTTGCCCAATGTCACAGAGCTAGGAGTTGAATCCAAGCAAAATATTTCCTGAACCTGGATTCTGAACCAACATCATATAGCGCCCATGTGTGTAAATAAGTCAAGAAGCATGAGACAGAATTAAGAGGCAGGATTCAAAAAGATCTGGCTTTTAATCCAAGGTGTGTTCTCACTTCCTATATAATCTTAGGTAATTTACCTATCATCTCTGAACCTTGGTTTTTCTCATCTTTAATACAGGGATAATAATAATATCAAAACTACAGAGTGTGATAAGGTATATAACACTCCTAGAACTATGCCTAACACACAGTAAGTTTCAATAAACATTATTTATAAAAGAAGGGCAAGAAGGTCTATATTTTTCTTAAGGAAAATTGCCTCTTTGGAAATCTTTCAGACTTGGGCTTCCCAGAGATTTGCACTGTGATCTGGGGATACCATGCTATTAATGATTTAAAGCAGAACTGCTTTCTTAAAAATAATTAAAATATTTAGTAAGAAAGAACAAAGGACACAGCAGCTTCCAAACACAAGTGACACTGATACATCTCTAACTGTGATCTACAAAGCTGCTGGACGGTTTGATATCCAGAAGGATTCTGGATGGCTCTATATAACTCATGTGTGGTTTCAGGCCTGAAATTAACATTAAGAGCTGCCCCTAACAGCTGGTAAAATTGGGAGGGCCTCAAACGGCCAGCAGCAAGCTCCCGTCCATACTCTGCTTCCGTGGATAAAGTCCCCAGCTAAGCAACCCTTCTCCCAAAGGACCAGATGCACCTCCTTCTCATCCCTGAGTAGTGGGTTTCGTTCCCTGCCAGCCCATGGAATTACTCAAACCAGCCAATCACATGCTCTCCTGGGAACCAGGGGTCAACTCATCCTCCTGATACTACAAAGCCTGTCTCACACCATCTCTGCTGGTTCACTCTATTCCTGAGCGCAACCTTCCTACAGCCCTGCCTGGCATGCAGTGCCTTCCTCCCCTGGGCAGTGGCCATATGTAACTAATAAGCTGCTGTCAACCTCATTTGTCCAGTGTCAGATGTCATGTGTTCAGCCAGCCCAGTAACCCTAGGGCAGGAATCCTGACCTCATCAACGGGTGAACAGGAAGTGATTACAACACCATGTATGATAAAAGCTGGTCCAAAGGTAATTATGTACCATCAGCGGGGGAATTTATATCAAATGAGTCTCAACGGGGCTTCCTGTTCATGACATGAGGTACATGTCAAGCGTTTTCTTAATCTAATCACCAATTCCCACTACCCAACACCGGCCAACTCACCAAAATCTTCAGTGCTCCTTGGAACAAGGGGCTATGTGAGGAACAGAATTTAACTAGAAAATGTGATATTCTTATTCCCAAGCCTGAGTTCTACTGGTGTAGGAATACATACTCAAGTCTAAAAAGTCTAAAATCACAAAAAGGAAGAAAGAAAGGTCTGCAAACTTAGGTACTTTATAGTTGTTTACTTTTCACGGAAGATGCCTGGTTTATGTGTGGGTTTTTCTGAGCAAAAATAGCATGAAATACTGCACTGATATTTCCTGTGTCTCCCACCGAACCACAGAAATCCACCTTCGCTAATGCTATTTCCCGCTATAAAAATCCCTGGTCACCTTGGAAGCATTTACATAATTAACCTGGATATTAAAACCTGAGCATTGTTACAAAACCAAAAATTTGATCGTATTCTACCTGCAGCATAGATTTTAGGTCGCGGGGGTGGGAGAGTGGGCATGCATGTACGTGAAGTATTTCCCTGGGCAACCAGATACTTTAGCAATGCTTAGAAACCTTCTCTATTTTCATCTTGTAAGAAGAGCTAAAACTTAAAGTACTGTTTGCTTTAAAATTTTAAGTACAGGAAATCAATTATTTTTAACTATAACTGATGGCTGTGTGAGTTCATTTCCGGGCTTGGAGATCCAGTAAAGAACAGCGCACGAGAGCGGGAATGGGGTGATGAGGGTCCGACGTCAAGAGGCAAAGAAGCTGGCCTCTGTGGCCTAACGGCTAAAAATTCTATCCTATCCTCAGACATTACGTGTTTGCCCTTTATAATACTCACACTGACAAAAAATCCCTTTTCTCAAGAAAATCAAAACAGAAGGAAAAGAAGTAGGATAAGGACTAAGCTCACTTTTTAAACACCCGGTCCATCCCCACCTCTGACACAACAATAAATGATTCTCCCTCCCTCTCCTCTCTTACTTCTTTATCAAGGGATGCTACAAAAAAAGTAAATGTTACTGGCATCCTAAATTCAAATACAACATCATGAAATTCCACATCCCTTTTCATCCCATCATTTTTTTTTAAAAAAAGAGATTCACATCTTCCTTTGCCTCTCACCATTGGGCCAGCTCTGTGTAGGCTGAGATATATTTGGAGTCAAATAATACAGGACATTAATGAAATATCTGTCTTCTTTAGGCCATTTCAGAGCCGTGAGTGTAACTGAAAATAAGACCATTTATATCCTTTCAATGAACAGACCTTACCCTGCTGAGTTAATATCTCCCTTCAAAGTAGGCGCCACAGAAGGCGATATGCTTTACTCTGGCCAAGCTGGCACGGCTCAGTGTATTCTTGGAGGCCTCCTTTTAAGAGCGGACATAGGTCCTGCCCCACGCCCTGCCTATAGGTGCATGCACGGCACACACACTCACACACATCTGTTGCAATTGTTTATAGTTTGGCATTAAAGTCAAATGAGGCTATGTTATCTCACTTGAAAACTGAACGTTTTCTCCTGGCTAAAGTCACATGACCTCTAAAGCAGGTAAGGAAGATCATTCTTGTCTCCCCGAATTTATTTTCTCATCCTCCACAGAAATGGAATCACAGTTTTTAGCTGTGATTTACACGGTTACCCACAGGACTGTCTTTTCCCACCTGCCCTGTGCAGTTCTGATCAATAGGATGAGAGCAGTACTGTCACATGGCAGTTTGGGGAGCCTTCCTCCGAAAGCAGTGAGGGCACCACGGGGCCCCCTTCCACCTACTGCCGCGTGGAGGTCACGGCTGGTACTAAAGTCACCTCTCACACCACGTGATGAGGGCGACACCCCAGGGCTGGCAGAGCAGAAAGGTGCAAGGAGCTCGGGTCCCTGAGGGCTGAGTAGAGCAGAACCAGGACACCAGGCCCTGACTGCCGACCTGGGGAGTTTTATGTGAGAGAAAATAAAATTCTACCCTATTTAAGCCACGGTTACTTATGGTCTCTCTTAGTTGCAGACAAACCTAATTCTAGCTTTTACCAATATTATTTTAAAAAATGAAACTCACTCTCCATAAAGAAAGATTTCTTATACTGAAGATACAGAGAAAACATATTTATGTTCCATTTAAAAAAAGAAGGAAAAAGAACGTGCCACGGCTTTTAGGGGCTTTTCTAAAATAGGCATTCCGAAGGCTCTTCAGTACAGAGCCTCCCAAGGTGACCAGTTAGAAGAGAGGACGGCGCTCACTCAGACGATTAAGGTTAGGTGTGTTGTGACTCTTTCCCATTCCTTTATTGTCAAATAAACATGGAAGGTCAACTTCTACAGGAGATAAGGGTTTAAGCACAGTTGTGTTGTGTCATGTCGTACCACACACACAGCAATATCCACATACTTTAAAAAGAATTCAAACCCCCACACACAGCAGAAGCCCCTGGAAAAGGCCTGTTTATGATAAAAGAAGGAAAGCAAAGCATGAAACAAAAGCATGCCTTGAGACTTACGTGGTTATCTTTATAGTAGTAAGAAAGGGCAGGAAATCGCCGTCTGCTCCGGAATTTGGAACTCCCCACTATGATGTGTGCCGTGGCCGACTTGGGAACGTACAGTTGAGTAGGGTAAGAATCACAAACCTGTTGTGGAAAGCACAAGGGGATATTTTAGGCAATCTAGTCATGCTTTGCAAACTGCCACCAGAAATTCCATTTCACTGGGCTTACAGGTTGCATATTTAAGTTTTCTTAACCAAGTTAACAGAGCCACTTCAGAGAAATGAAGCGCTGGTTCTAAGAAATCACAGTGAAGCAAAGCAAGACACTAACATCCTGCCCTCAGGCGTTGCCCCTTCTCTCCAAGGGCTCTTTGTGGGAGGTAAGACAGTGACAAACGAGCATTTCTTTCATCGAAAAGGGACAAACTGCAATTCTGCATCCTGGCAACTGAGAAAACCTTAGCTGCCTGTTTAAGATAGCCTGACACTGGAAGACAATGTCCTAAAATGCCAGCACCAGTGGTGACCTCCTCAGGGCACCTTTCTGTCCCTGGCACACCCTCTGTGCGCTCCTATCTGAGGTGACAGTCAAGCCAACACCCTCCCCGGACATCTTCCCAAAGCCCACCCACTCTTCAGGGGCCGACCCAATTCCTCTCCCCTGCGCTCCCACCCTTCACCACACATTATAACAACCTTTTGTTTCTTACGTGACGATTTCAGAAGTGGTAAGAAATGATTTACCCTTTCTGTGCATCCCTGGCAGTGATTCCCCCAGTGGAAGCTCTGGCGCCTTGGAATGGTCTGGCAATTCTATCAGAAATCAGGGGTTTAAATCCTAGCTCCAACTTGCCAACTTCATGACCTTCAAGAAGTCAAACTACTGAGCACTTGCTATTCTCTAAAAGTGACACGGAACAGAAGTGACATCCCCCGGGGCTGATACAAGGACACCCGTGACAAGGCTCTTCATCAACCATTAATTCTGACAGAAGTGGGAATGGTGGCAACAGTAATAGTAGTCGACTTGTTGCTCGACACATATATTTCTTTGATGGCAGCCAATCCATCCTTTTGCAACACGAGGACCGTTTAGATGGCAGTTCCTGACCTTTGTTTATTTCCTAGAAGTCAAGCACCTTCTGGGGCGCTTCAAGAAGAGTCCTCAAGCAGGTATAGCAGCAGGGGAAATGTGTGTCTGCACGTCCTCTAACCATCCCGCCCGCCCTGACCACTCTGAACCACGGGACCGAAGGGCACGAGAACCCGTCACAAAGCTCACATCAGTTGTTCTGTGACGACGCCTCCCTCGCCTGCCCTCCTGCCTACCTTGTCTGCTTCCAGCCTGGGCACCACATTGAGCAGGAGACAGATGGGCCACAGAAGTGACGTTCCCAGGCCCAAAGCATTTCCCCAAAGGCATTTTAGGAAAGATTACCAAAGACGTCAACGTGGGCTCTGGCACTGAGACAAAAATCCCAGACCAAGAACAGATGGTCCAACCTACTTGGAACCTGAGATTTTACTGGAATTACTGCCCACAGACACTACACTTGCTTCCCTGCAAATCTGGTGTCAGGACCTCTCTGGAGTCAGGCAGCCAGAACATTACTACACGGACCACACCTGCGCGTCTGAGTTCAAGAGACATGTAGTCATTGCACCAGACTTAACAACGTTTTCTTAAAATAGCAGTTTTAAAAAGGACATTGGTAGGTTTTCAGTAAGTTGGGAATTACCTACTTTCTTTAACAGCACTAAGGAATCACAAAGTTATTTATGATTAAATGAAATAAGAATAATTAAGTCATGGCTGAGATTTCCCAACATGTTTACTGCATAGGCCCTTGGCCTTTCTGAATAGCACAGAGGTAAGTGGGATGGTAAATGCCGTGTCCATGTACGGCCTCCCAAGGTCAAAGGTGCCCAGCCTGGCTCAGTCACGGCCCCATGTGCACCCTCCCTGGTATGGGGCCAAGAGAGTAAACGCTCAGAGCCCACTCTCCCTGATACCCTCAGCCCCAACCGACTCAAGGACCTAAATGTGCTCTATCCACTCAGGGTCCTTCCTCTGCCCATGGAGAGCAGGGAAGACCCCCCCACCCTCTCAGAGCTCCATGGCTCTCCCTCTCCACAGAGCAGGAAACGTACAGCCGCGGGGCTGGCCTGCGCGAGGACCAGGAGCTCAACAACCTGAGCCCCGTCCAAGGCGGTCAGGCTGCACCAGCTTCCACGGCCTCCCTGCAGGGAACAGAATGTCACCAGTACAGGGACTCCCGCGCCCCCAGAGACGCCAAGAATCGGTGCTTCGATATGGTGCTCGGAAGATAGACTCACGGCGCCAGTTAACGGAGTTTCAAGATACCACTTCTTAACCAAGCTGGACAAAAGTAAATTCATCCTGCTTTCCTGACAGTAGACAGCACTTTGCAGTGGAAATTAAAACAACAGTCCTGGAGAGCACTGATGGCTATCACTTTTGCAGCAAGCTCACACAGCTGCAGTTAAAACTCTGACAACAAATAATGCACAGCGCAGTGCAATTTATGCCACCAGATTCCGAAACCTTAGCCGACTGAAGTGGATTAAGTTAAAACAATTCCTGCGTAATTTTTTTTTAATTAATAAGGGAACAATTTTCTTTGTCCTCCGCTAAATAAGCCTGCCTGGAGTGCCTGCATGTCTAGCTTCGCCTGGCCAAGAGGAATCTTTTTTGGTAATTCTTTCATTCATTCAGCAAGTTGTTTTTTTTTAACTGAAATATATTTAACATATAACACTGTATAATTTAAAGTGTAAAACATATTAATTTGATACATTTGTACATTGTAATACAACTGCCATTGTAGTGACAATTAGCACCTCTATCATGTTACATAATCATCCTTTTTAGTGGCTGGAATCATTAAGTTCTAGTTTCTTAGAAGTGTGATGATTATCATAGAATACTGGTGTCTATCAACAAAACTTTATTGAATCCTTATTATGTGTCAGGCAGTAGGTTAGGTGCTAGAGCAGTGATGAATAACAAAAGATTTACTGGTCTCAAGGAGTTCACATTCCCAGGAGTCTTTGATCTTTGTTGCCCTGGTTACAACCTCCCAATACATGTATTTACCACTGCAGCATAGTATCCATCTGAGGGCCAGCCAAGGCTCTGTATTTATTGAGGACCCATCACTCAGTTGAGCACTTTAGGGTGAGGGTTAGTTGTCAGGAACTGAGATATATCTATAAAGACAACGGTCTTCTTCAACATTTAAGACCTAAAATTTATTTCAAGGAATTTATGATGTAATGGGGAGAAGAAACGGGGTATGAGCAGCATGAAATGATTTATATATACATAAAATAATACATAATATATAAACTATAGCTGTAGAGAACTGAAATAAACAAGATTTTTTTAAATTACTGGTTTGGGTTATACTTTCAATTTTATTCCAAGAGAAATAGATTAAAATTTTAACCTAGTAATGAATGCCAATTATTTTATTTAAAGAAAGACAATTTTAAGAGTTAGGTTACAGAAAGGAAATCTTAGCTTAGAGAGTTAGATTACCAGAAGCAAGTGTCTTATAAACAGGGATAATAGCAGTGCGGATAGAGGTGGTGATGATAATAATAGTTAGCCTGCCCAAGACCACATGGAGAGAAAAGGGCAGCACCGGTTCTGGAACCTAAGTCTCTGTGCGCTATGTATGGTGTTATTTCCACCATGGACAAAAGCTTCTTCTCCATCAGATGACATCACTAGCCCCACTTACATCAAATAACTTGTGAAAAGAAAGAAATAACTCTTATAAAAGAAGGGAGGAGGGCTTCCCTGGTGGCACAGTGGTTGAGAATCCGCCTGCCAATGCAGGGGACACGGGTTCGAGCCCTGGTCTGGGAAGATCCCACATGCCGCGGAGCGATTAGGCCCGTGAGCTACAATTACTGAGCCTGCGCGTCTGGAGCCTGTGCTCCGCAACAAGAGAGGCCGCGATAGTGAGAGGCCCGCGTACCGCGATGAAGAGTGGCCCCCGCTCGCCGCAACTAGAGAAAGCCCTCGCACAGAAACGAAAACCCAACACAGTCATAAGTAAATAAATAAATAAAAATTTAAAAAAAAAAGAAGGGAGGAAAAAGTAGAGGTTTTTCTCAACCATGAGGTTAAAAGCAAAAGTAACGGATGATGACATAATCTTCCCAATGGACTAACAGTCAGAAATATTTTGATAGAACCAACTTTTATTATATTTTTTAACTGGTAACAAGTGAGGGTTCATCATCTTTCTCCCTATTTCAATGATATTTGTAAAATCAGAAAATCCCCTAGGTTTTCACCTTTTCTGTTTCAACACAGTTTGTTGATTGTTAGTTTGGGTTTGCTGTATATTACTTTTGGGAAAAAAATGCTGAGTAACTCATGTTTTGCAGTCTCTATACTGTAGGACTTAAGTGACTAAATGTGAGTCATGTTTGTGGTGTTAAGTCTAGAAGGAAACCTCATAAAAAATAACAAGAACCTGTGTTTTCAAGAAAATATTATTCCACAAGACGTGCCTTAGTGTCATTTTCTTCCTCACCCAAGGGTGTGTCATATTTTTTTTAAATTTTAAAAGGATATCCAATTTTCTTTACTAAACTAGGATTTTCCTGCCTTTCAATTTCAAGGCTAAAAATTCATTGCAAAGGTTGGCTTTAGCATTGGAACAAACTATTACATTAGCCAGATACTTTATAATGATTGAGACAAAAAGGACCCAAATGTCCACTCACAGTGTAAGATTATGATTGTTAGATTTAAAAGTAATTACAAAGAAAATTCAGTATCATGAAAGTGGCCATTCTATCCCAAATAATCTGTACATTCAGTATATCCAGAAGAAGGATGTAGAGGGACCTGACTTGTAGAATATCAAGATTTACTATAAAGCTATAATAATCATAATTAGTGAAAATGTTAACTATGGAAATTATACAGTGTAAATTGGGACAAAGGTTAGCAAACAGGCCAGGGTTTTTTCTTAAACAATATGCTAAAACCATGAAACAAAACAGGAAACATTGACAACTCAAAACTTCTGAGGATTAAAAGATACTCTGGGCACAGTACATAAATATCTCCTAAGAGGAGATATTTGCAACAGCTATAAATGACAACAGGGCAATGTAAAGAAAACCACACTGAGATCTATTTCACACCAATTCAACCGGCATTTTCTCAAATTTAACTTTTTGATTAGTTAATAAATTCACATGGTTATAAAAATAAAACAATACAAAAAGGTGCACATCCTCACCCTTGTGTTCTATTCATCACATTCCCACCTACTTTCTAGGTTATCGCTTTGGGGCAATTACACATCCATATGAACAAGTCTTATTTTTCTCCCTCTTTTTTAAAATAAAAGGTATCACACTATATTCACGATACTGTGCCTTGCTTTTTTGAACCTAGCAATATACTTTAGCGATCCTTCCTTATCAGTACATGGAAATACTCTACATGTTTTTAATGGCTACACACTAATTTAATTATACGAATAGACCCAAAATTATTTAACTGGTCCTCTATTAAAGAAATTTGGGTTTCTTCTAATACATGCTTTGATAAACAATGCTACAATAAATAACTGTGTACGTCACTGTGCGTTTATGCTAACTCTTTAGAAGAAATTCCCAGAAGACTGTTGGGTCAATAAGTAGGGATACCGCCAAACACTGTAAATACCAACTGTTGGTAAGTCTGTGGGGTAATGAGAAATCATATCTTAGATGTGTAAGTCCATGCAAACACTTTGGAAAAGAATCTGGCAATAATGGGACTTCCCTGGCGGTCCCGTGCTTAAGACTCCGCCTTCCAATGTGGGGAGACCAGGTTCAATCCCTGGTCAGGGAGCTAGGATCCCACACGCTTCGCGGCCAAGGACCAAAACATACAACGGAAGCAATATTGTAACATATTCAATAAAGACTTTAAAAATGGTCCACATCAAAAAAAAAAATCTTTAAAAATAAAAAAGAATCTGGCAAGATCTAGTTAGGCTAAAATCCACATACCCTCTAACTCAGAAATTCTACTCCTAGGTAGAAACTCAAAATGTACTATGAGTCATATATAAGCCAGATAACGGCTTTATTTGAGATGGTAAAACAAAAGAGAGAAATAAAAGAAAAAGAATAAATAAAAGTTTAAACTATGGTATATTTGTAAAATGGAGTATAATACAATAGTGAAGAATGAGTAAACAAGAGCTATAGACTTCAGCAGTTACTAACTTCTTTACATCTTGGACAGTTACTTAATCTGTCTCTTCCTGAGTTTCTCCATTTGAAAGCAGGGATAATAACAACACCTACCACACAGGACTGCTGACATTTGTTAAGTTTCTAGAACACAGCCTGGCAGGTGGTAACTATTATACAGGTGTTTGTTAAATGCAATGAATCTCACAAATACAACTTGAGTGAAAAGTCAAGTTTCAGTAAGCAACATTCGGCATGATACCGCATACAGAAAGTGTAAAAAAACGCACGAAAAAATACTACATGCTGCTACTTACAAACGTAGAAACGTTATAAATAGAAAGGCATGACACCACCAAATTGCAGTCAATGACCCTGGAGCAGGAAGTGATTTGGAGGGAATATTAAGGAGGTTTAACAGCATTGGCCATGTTTGTTCTTACATAGTATGCAGGTCCCTGCTGTTCATTTCATTATTTTTCAAAGTTTTGTGTATGTTGGAAGAGTGGCATAATAAATAAACAGCTGTTTTAAAATGAAGAATAATCAATGGAAGAAAGCAGTAAGATGTATATTTCCAAAATTATTACAGGCAAATACAAGAAAAAAACTATCTAGCTGTAGATATGAAAAGGGGAAAAGCATGACTAGTAAAACCACAAAGCATAGTATCTAGAACAATGTCATAGATATCAGTTACTGCAAAATCAAAATCTAACCATACCTAATTTGAGAAAAAACAAAACATTCCACCCTCACAACCCAAAGATAATGACTGTTAGATTATTATTTTTAATAGTTATTATTATTATTATTTTCCTGCGGCATGCGGGATCTTAGTTCCCTGACCAGGGATTGAACCTGGGCCTCAGCAGTTAAAGCGCCAAGTCCTAACCACTGGACCGCCAGGGAATTCCCACTGTTAGATATTTTTTAAAAGGACAAAACATTCATATAGGGTCACTGAAAGTAATGGGATAAGTAGAGCTCTACCAGGCAAATTCTGACAAAAAGAAGAAAACGGTAGAAACATAATAATACAAAATAGAATTCAAAGCATTCACAGGAAAAAAGGATATTTTAAGTTGATAAAAAGCACACCAAGCAGATGTCCTAAACCATTATGTGCTGGACAACATAACTTCAAAAATATATACTGCAAACACTTTAGAAATGTAAGGAGAAAACGTCCAGTCAACAATCATAATGGGAAATTTTTACATACCTCTGTCAGAAATCAAGTGAACAAAGGGACCAAAATAACATAAGAAACTTAATTTAGATGGAGACAGAATTTTATATCCAAATAGCAGAGAATATATTTTTTCCAGACCCAAAACATTGATAAAATCAAATATTGATAATTAATCAAATATTGGGTGTTTTATGAAGACATAAATCTTCAAAAAATCCCCAAGTTCAAATCTTACAGGTCACATATACTGCTTGCTATACAAGGGAACAGAAATTAACAACCAAATACTGATCAAAAGCAAAAACATCAATGGCCTGCCTGCTTGAAATCTAAAAAAAAAAGATTTAAGCCTCTTATGCCTTGTAATTAGTCCTGGGAATTTATCCTTAGAAAATAATTTAAAATATGGGGAAAATCATATGAACAAAGATATTACTCCCAGAACTATTCATATGGCAAAAATTATGAGTAATCTAAATGTCTAATAATAGAGAAATATTTAAGTATATTATGGTACATTCATTTGATGCAATGTTACACAGTCATTTAATTACTGATATGAATACTGTCACAATATAGAAAATCCATATGGTAAGGTGAAGAAAGTAATCAGGATTCAAAATATGCAGCCAGAAATGGTCAATTAAGAGTGGACAAGATATAAATGGTCAGCATGTACGAAACTACAATTCAAGAGATTAAGGCGTGAAGATTAAATTGAGAAATCACTTATCCCACTATCAAGCTGTCAAAAGATTTTTAAGAAATAAACTCTTTAATGGTCAAGGTACAAAGACTCAAGCATTCTCCTACACAACTGTTGAGAATTTATATAAATTGGTACAATCTTTCTGCAGTTCTTTTTGATAATATGTACACAAATTTGAGTAAACCTTTTGACATACAAATTCCACCTTTAGGAATCTGTCTTTAAAAAAAAGACTTTTAACATGGGCAAAGGTACAGTTACCAGAATGTTCTCACTATGTTATTTAAAATAGTGAAAAATAATAATAACCTAAATGTCTAAAAATTAGAGATCAGACAGATAGAATATGATATAGCCATACTATGTCATATTATATAATGTTTTAAAATGATATAAAATACATTTATTGACAGGGTAACACTCACAATATGCTATGTGAAGAAAAGCAAAACACAAGGCATATGTAGTATGATTCCACTTTTGTTGTATATATTTGAATGGCTCCTC
Organism: Balaenoptera musculus; assembly: GCF_009873245.2. Taxonomy (NCBI): domain Eukaryota; kingdom Metazoa; phylum Chordata; class Mammalia; order Artiodactyla; family Balaenopteridae; genus Balaenoptera; species Balaenoptera musculus. Next base: position 18,106,160 of record NC_045805.1, on the reverse strand, counting down.
TGCCCTGACATTTTCCAATTGTAAACAATGAAATGCATTACTCATGTAAGAAAAAAGTTATTGAACTGTGCAGATGAGAAAAAAATTAAGAAAAAATCTAAAACCTTCTAGAAGAATGTTAGGGCAATGGGATGCCGGCTCTTTTCTCTTTTGTAAATTCTCTGCAATGTTCTTATGTACTTTTACTACTGAAAACACTTTAAAAATTAACAGGGAAGCCAACACTGATTCGTAAGCCCACCCTCAGGGAGAATATGGAATTCGCTCTGCCCCTCCTGCTTCCCTGCATCGCCCATTCCCTTCTGTAAGTGCAGACAGATTTCTCCTCATTTCTCTAGGGAAGGCTCTTGGTGACCTTGTGTACCAATCAAGAGTTCAGTGAGCACAGAAAGGAGCTCATGCCAAGCTGCCAGCAGAGCCTCTGTGACTCCCCAGCCGTCACTCACTGAGCTATAAAAAGACTGGCTGGGAGAAGGGAGGTGCTGGCCCTGAGGCCCACCGCTGGGCCTCTCCGGGTTTCCACTCCCTCATCCGTTACAGGGGATGGTCTCTGAGGTGGCCCTGTTCAAACTTTCTGGTTCTAGGTGCAAGTAGGAAACAGAGCCGGCAATAACCAAGGGAGACTTGGAAATCCACACATCTGTACCCACAAAGAGCTATCAAAATTGAAGGAGATCAAACAGGAGTCATGCTAAACTATGTGAAATCATGGTTTCATCTGGATTAAGTATCTGCATTTCACCAAATGCCTCCACTCACTCTGTAATCTCTATTCACATCGCTGAGCTGCCAATAATTATTAGGGAGGCCCATTCGCTTGTATTCTTCACTGAGATCGATCAGCATCCAGCCTTGTTCCCTTTCTTCTCTATCCAGCTTGGGGTTGAATGAAAAGCAGTATAACTCCTCATATTTCACTGCAAAAAAAGAAGAGGGGAGAATAAAGCCAAATCAAGCCAAGTCAAAGCCAGAATCAAATTTTCCCAAATGCATTCTGTCTGGGCTGGAGAGGCCAGCCTAGCTCCTCACCCCTCAGGGCTCTCCCAGGGGTACCCTGTCTCTGAGGTGGGTTCACCCACCTCTTCCCCACAACGACAAGACCTCAGGACAACCGAACTCAACTTTGCAAGAACTTCTTTTCTTTCAGGAGCATGGCCTTCCCCATCTTGTTTTTTTTTTTTGAGTTGCTTTTGAAAGTGAATATATTTTCAGACCACATAAAATATGGAGATTAAAAAGTAATTAAGAATATATGTGTACTTACAATAGCTAAGACACAGAAGTAACCTAAGTGTCCATCAACAGATGAATGGATAAAGAAGATGTGAGATATATATATGTGTGTGTGTGTGTATATATATATATATAAAATAGAGTATTACTCAGCCATAAGAAAGAATGAAATATTGCCATTTGCAGCAACATGGATGGACCTAGAGATTACCATACTAAGTGAAGTAAGTCAGACAGAGAAAGACAAATATATGATATCACTTTTATGTGAATTCTAAAAAATAATACAAATTAACTTTTATGTGAATTCTAAAAAATAATACAAATTAACTTATTTCTAAACAGAAACAGGCACAGAAAACAAACTTATGGTTACCAAAGGTGAAGGGGGGGTGCAGAAATTAGGAGTATGGGATTAACAGATACACACCACTATATATAAAATAAACAATAAGGATTTCCTGCATAGCACGGGGAACCATACTCAATATCTTGTAATAAGCTATAATGGAAAAGAATCTGAAAAAGAATATATATGCATAACTTTGCTGAACTCCTGAAACTAACACAATATTGTAAATCGACTATAGTTCAATTTTTAAAAAAAAGAACATATATATTCCTTAGAAAACCAGAACTCAAATTTGTTTATGTATGTCGAGCTCAAATTTGGGATGGCCTCTCAGAGATACACAGAGGTCACGCCACTGCCACGTTCTGATGCTTAAACAGTGTTAAATGACAAAACAGTTGAAAAAACTGTGGAATACATTTAAATGTTTGCACTTGAAACACCTGAACTTTTAACAACTACATAAATGTCATAATTGTACTATTCATACAGTATTTACAGGATTCATTAAAAAATATCCATTCATAGTACATGGCACCCTGTTCGTGAGGCGCAAGTTGAAGGATGTGTGAGGACAGACTTCTTTCAGTTGTGCCAGGGTATCTCTGACTTCACGCATCACCTTTTATGCTTGTGAGGCCAGGCCCGACAGCTATCCCCAGCAAGATCAAGGATTTGGTTTTCTTGCTCTGGCCTTGCCACATTGAGGGAAGCAACTAGGCCAGCGCTGTCCAACAGAAATACAGTGTAAGCCACGTATGTCATGTAAAATGTCCTTGTGGCCACATTAAAATCATAAAAAGAAAGTGAAATCAATTTTCACAAAATATTTTTTTATTTAGCCCAGGATACCCAAAATATCGTTCAACATATACGGAATACAAAACTTATTAATATTTTATACATTTTGCTTTGTACTGTCTTTGAAATTCCATGTGTATTTCTCACCAAACAGCACATCCTGGTTCAGACCAGCCACATTTTAAGCCCTCGATAGCCCCGTGTGGATAGGAGCTACCTAGTGGACAGTGCAAATCAAAGCATTTCTGGTGAGAATAAATCGTGGTTGATACTCTGTGAACCCTTGTTTCATTCCAGATTCTGTTCTGATTAAATGTACTGACCCATCTAGTAAGCATGATGACAGGTCTCCTTGCACAGATGAGAAATCCGAGGCAAAGGGATGTTTTGCAGCGTCCCCAGGGTCACACAGCTAGGAGGTAGGGAGTCACCACCAGGCACTCTGCCCACCCCCCACAAGGCAGACCCTTCTCTCTTCTCCCCAGATGGGCCGCTTTTGTATATTTTCTTTCCAACCATCCCCCTAATCTTTTTTTTTTTTTCAACAGAATTCTTTCTCCTTACAGTTTTCTTAGATCATCCCATTTGTTCCTTCATCTGTCAATGGCGTTCAGCGTGGACACTTTAATGCTCCTAAATGTGTGTCTGGAGGCCCAACAAAGCATCTCACCGCCAGCAAAAGGCCGCAAAAATACACAGGCAGCCTAAGGTCAAAACTCAAGTTTCCAGCTTCTTTTGATTACTACTGAAATGACTCATCTACAAGGATGATAAGATAAGGGTCATATTTTAAGTACCAGACTTTTGAATTAGACATGCACTCTTTCTTGTAAAAAAGAAGCAAGAAGACTGGGGTTTATCAGTGAGATAAGCTATGTCTATTTCAGTCTCTCTCGATGTTATATTTCTAAATTTGAAAATTGAGCATACTGAGATTTCAACGAAGAAAATGCACACATACAGGTACATGCACACACACACACACACACACACAGCACAGACACTTCCAGTAAAAACGGTTTCTTGTCATCTTAGCCAATTGAGCAGACAGCATATAAAATTGACATCCTGTTCTGGGAACGGTCGGCTCGACACTGACATATGTTTTCCATCTCTAAGTACCATTTTCATGACTCAGGCTTCTGATATCATAATGTTAACCACAAATGCAATTTATTTAAGATGCCAAAAGAATCTCTTGAGAAAGCCTCAGTTCCTTCAGTGAAAGAAGATCTAAGGAAGATGGGGTAATAATGGAAGTTAAATTCCATTTGCTAAATGCCTACAAATAGGTTTAAAGGTAGAAGAAGAAAACCATTCTATGACTACTGATAGTTTTCTAGGTATGGGCTCATTCTTGCTGTCATTGGGAGGAGGTGAGGAAACTGCACATAAATTAATGCAAGAATAACTTGTCACCGACATTAAGAAGATCACTCTTGAATTAGGAGACATCAGAATGGATTGCCACTGAAATAATGAAATTTTCTCTTTCAGTTATTTTAAAGGAAAAGGGTGATCAACCATACCTTTGGCCCAATTTACCTAAAATTCTACATGCGGGCAGAGAAACACATTTTTGTCAGTCAAAGCTCAGTCTTGTTAATGTGGGCAAGTTTCTTACCCAGAAGCCAGCCCAGGAGAAGCCCTCAGCTAAGAACTGCCTACTCTGAGAAATTAAAAAATACCATTAACAAAGATGTAAATTTTACTGAATATTTCCCATTCATAATGTTTTGTTCCCTCATCTCCATCTCTTGCAAAATACATAGCAGAATGTTTAGTAATCAACATTATTAAGATAAGTAAGGTAGGTAAATTAAAACCAACAACAACCAAAGTAGGGCTTTGAGAAATCTCCGGTCTTTACAGAATCTGAACTGAGAGAAAATACTTATGTGCTTTGGGAAGGCCAAATCCCTGATTTTCCACCCACTCTTAAAACAAACACGTTAAATACTCCACTGGCTTTTCACATCGCAAAGTCTAGGCCATCCCATCCAACATAAAATGCCTTTTGCTGCTCGTGGCCTGGCACCTTCAACAGGGGATGCATTGAAGGCTTCGCCCCTTGGGGCCTCAGGACTAGGAGGGCACAAGAGCTCCTCCAACAAGAAGCAAACCCTCAGCATGCCTTTGGACGGGGGCAGTAAACTGAATGTGCACCTCTAATTAAAAAAATTTTCAGAAAAGCTTATGTGGAAATCATTTTAGCACTTACTTTATTTACCTACCTAAATCATATAATTGCTAAACAAGGGCAGACTTCTATTTAGAAAGAAAAATGGCAATTTCTCAAATACTACATTAAACTAAGAATGAGTAGCATTTTGTCTATGGTTCTAAGAACGCCAAGTCAGTGTTTCAGGACTAAGAAGACGGCATGAGCTCCACCCAAGCACAGAGACACACCGATGGGACTGACTTTATCTTATTTTAGCATCATTGCTCAGCGCACGCCTTAACACAGGGAAGCATGTGTGGCTGCAATCGATTGGATACCTACTGCTCTCATCAACTCCTTCCCGCTCAGATAATCCCACTTTCTACTCCTGGAGAAGATACGGGCCATCAAGTGGGAACTCTTTCAACCTGGAAGCACCAAGCCTACAAATGGCCTTGTCTCGGCATCTAACCTCTGCCCCTTCCTCCCATAAGAAAGGAAAGGGTGTTCATTCCACCAAATAAGAGAGCCTTCGGGCAGAACAAAGCAGTTAGGAAAACAGAAAAAAAAAAAACATGGGGGCATTCTCTCTTATTATTGACTAACTGGGAAAAACCGAAGGTAATTTATACTAAAATCAAAAGTACTTTAAAAATTGAAAGGAAACTTGTAACAACCAATGTAAAACCTGAATAATACAATTACATTATTGTTATGCAAATTTTTAAAAATCGAAAGGAAACACACACGTGAATTAGCATCAGCACAATGTGAAGGATGAGGTAGGAAAGGGAAAAGTCACCAGCAGTCACTGGAAGGACACAGAGGTTTTAGAACCCAAAGTAAGGAAAGTTAAATTGCTCTACATGCCCTATTGAATTCAGACAACTGAAAATAAACGTAGTTGAAAAACCATTTAAAGAGGGGTGAGAAGATAACACAGCTATTAATTGGATTTTGCATATTAAAAAAAAAATGAGAACTTTCTTGTCTATTTTGAACAAACAAGTGCTCGAATTAAACATCAGGATTGTGGAAGTTAACACTTAAGAAAAAAGGGCTCCTGGACCCAGAGATTAGTATCATCAATAAAAAGAAAACTGTTACTGTAAAAATTGCTTGAGTGGCACTGACTTAGATAGGAACAGTAAAAAGTTAAATTAAGCAAATTAGACCATATCAATCCTGAGATTTTTTTTTAATAAATTTATTTATTTATTTATTTATTTTTGGCTGTGTTGGGTCTTCGTTTCTGTGCGAGGGCTTTCTCTAGTTGCGGCGAGCGGGGGCCACTCTTCATCGCGGTGCGCGGGCCTCTCACTATCGCGGCCTCTCTTGTTGCGGAGCACAGGCTCCAGACGCGCAGGCTCAGTAGTTGTGGCTCACGGGCTTAGTTGCTCCGCGGCATGTGGGATCTTCCCAGACCAGGGCTCGAACCCGTGTCCCCTGCATTGGCAGGCAGATTCTTAACCACTGCGCCACCAGGGAAGCCCAATCCTGAGATTTTTAAAAATCACAGTAAACATGCTGAAGAATTAGGGACTAAGATGGGCTGAAAAAATACTGCAATTTAATAAAAAATGGGAAAATAAACAAAAGAGATGGCTTAAATATTAAAGGGCCCAAGAACATTACAGAGGGAAAGATAATTGAAAACAAAAAAATAAACAGCAGGAGGCTAATTAGAGGGAGGAGAAAAGAAAGAACATGGGAAAAATGGAAGCCCTCTGAGAAATAGGGGTCTTCAAATCAGAAAAATGTATAACCTTATTAGTACATCAGACCTACAGCATTAATTTATTTTCTCATTTGGGCCACAGCCCTATTTTAACTTATTTCTTTACGAAGAATTAAAGAGCTTACTGGATTTGGCTACGTTATTTTTTTGCTGGGATCTTTTAGAGTCCATGACCAAATCCTGACCAATTTGAATTCATATGAAAGACAAACCAATAAAATCTAGACAAATTTTTTAGTCATCTGATTTACCCTTATCCCAGAAATTGTAATTCAGTGAAGACAGACTCTCAATAGCTTTGAAGCTATCTCCTTCATAGGCCTTGACTGAAATGGACTCCCAAACATTTCTTCTTTTGTTAAAAAAAAAAAAGTGTCCTCTATAGGACCTTAGCTGTGCCCATAAGGGGAGGTGAAAACACATGATTTGTGTTGGTGACCAACCACAATAACCCCAGAGATGGATATTGTGTTGCTGGAATTCAAAGTCATTTCCCCACCAAACACACACACAAACACACACACACACACACACACACCCCTCTTCTGAAATACCTTGAGAAGTGCAAAGGTGTAATTTGTAAAAGGTCCTGGGATGGTCTGAGAAGCCACCCCACCCCTGGTGGAAACTCCCTCCACCTTGCCTCACCTCCACCCAGATTCAACACCCTGCTTCCAAGGTGACAGGCTGTAATATGCCCTAATTTTAGCACTGCCTTTAGCATTAAACTGTGAAGCTGCTTGGATTCTATTTCCTCTTCCCATACTCATTAAAGTACTATGTTTTACATAAACCGGCATTTCTAATTCCAATGTTTCACGATGCTGGTGGCTTTTTAAAAAATCTTCTACGGTAATGGCTTTAATTCAATTAATGACTATAATTTCTTTCTTTGGTCTCTGGCTACAGCGAATACTGAACTCCCAAAACTTCATCTTTAAGAAAAAGTGTATATTTTTAAAAGCAGGGGAACACAGTGATGTTCCTCCCTGGGGACCCTCGCAATGTGAATCTGGGCACTCACTGTCATCTGGGGCCAGAGCCCTCACCGCCACTGTGATCTGCTCTTCCAGTGCCTCAGCCCTTTCCCAGTTCTCTGGGCTATTCCTAATTCCCATTAATCCGGTCAGAGCACATTTATCATCCGGTGCATCCATTAATCAGTGACACAGAAACTGCTGGCGCGCAATTCCCCTCGCATTCTCTGCTGCATGCAACCTCACGTACATCTTCCCAGAACTTCTGTTCCAATTATAGTGCGCCCTCCAAAAAGTTCAACTGCTTTTCTGGCTAACTCGGCAGTTCTTTTCAACACACTGAGATGAAAAAGCCTCAACGGGCTGACGTGAAAGGGGAGCAAACTCAAGACAAAATGATCAGATTCTGACGTTCTCATCACGTAACTTCAGCTCTTAGCTCTCAACAGACAATACAGTCGTATCATAATAATCTGAGGACCCAACCAAATGCTTTGAAGAATTTACAATCAAACTTCTTGTCCTGAATCAAAAAGCATTTAGTAAAGTAACTATAAGCGCATGTCCTATCTCCCTTATTAATGACTTCTGGGTAAACACTACCATGGATGTTACTGTTATACAAATGACCTCCTTTCACTGTATACTTCCAAGACACTGAACAAAGGAACCCCACAGTTCACACAAGCCACATATACAAGAAACACCTGTGTAGATTTTCATACATTTATAGCATAGTAAGCTATAAATTTCTTAGACTTAAAGCATAATAAGCTGTAATTCTAAAGACCCTAAGATGAGGGATACATAACCAGAGAGTAACTGATAGCATATATTTTTCAAATCAGCCATTCTTCCCACAACACTTAAGGAGGTTTTGTTTAGGAGAATCAACATATACATACCCAGAACATTCACTGATGCTAACAAAGGTCTAGTTATGCCAACCTTGGGAAATACATATTACTGTCAAAAAGCAACAGAAACCAAACCTTAAAAGTCCCCAAATAGGGAAAACTGCACTAGACCTGTTTGATATCAATGTTTTCCACACAAAACAATTTGTGGGTTTTGTCTTAGGGCTCAGTCAAGGTGGCTTGACTACCACAGTATCAGAAGGGCATACTTTGGGATGATTTCACCCCGAAAGTGAAGCACAACTATAACCCCCTCCAAGATAAAAACTACGAATAATGAAAGAAGCTCATAGAGTAAGTAACTCAGACAGAGGCCCCCCCCCTCAAAAGACAAGGAACTCTATCAGTCAGATTTCTTGGCCTCATCTGAAGGCTGGGATAATTCCTAAAGTACTATAATTATGAAGTATTCTCCATATTTCTTCAACACAATCTGTGAATGTCTTAAAGAGTGGGTCCCACGCTGAATGCCGAGCCGCTCTGCCCTACCTGGCCTTGCAAGGCGGAGGAGAGAGATGTAAACGTCATGGCAGTCCCTTTCCTGAGGGATGACGAGCTGTAAGAGCTGAAAGTTCTTGCAGCGAACGAGCAGAGGACACCCAGTAGCCGTTGTCGCCTGTTTCTCGATGGTGGAAATCTGACTGTGAAGAATCTACCACCAAAAGTTAATGTGGGTAAACTAAGCACAAATAACAGATACACAGGACAAAAAGTAACACAGATCTCTGAGCCACACACATAGACAAGAAACACTCCCTGACCTTCAGCTGGCTTGCACTCAGATGACAAGAACCTACATGTTTGGGGTAAGAGCCAACTGTCTGAATTTATCATTTTATTTTTCAACGTCAAGCTTTCTGATATCCAAGCTAATTATATGAAGCAAACTATTCGGCATACAATTCTGCACAGGTCCAGGTAAGGGAACATTTGGGCCGTCAAATGTTGAAATGCACTGAGTAGCTAAAATTAAATAAGGTCATGAGAAGTTAGTAAAATAAGCCTTGCAATCAACAAAAGTTAGAGACAGCTCCGCTGGGAGGTGCCACCATGCTCCTTAATTCCACATGGAATGCTCTCAAGTTCAACAGCAACGTGAGATTGTTGTTCTCGAAGCTCTTGGTGGTCAGGCAGGCTGCAGAAGAGATTTATTTGTAAGGAAATCATGCTGAAGTGCTCTGGCGTTTCAGGAGGGTCTCTCTCTGCTCAGCCCTCAGTGGCAACACTTCATTCTTTAAATTCCTCTCCACTAAGTAGTGCCTGTCACCTTCTGCTGAAAAGATAAAGTCTACAGACTACAGAAAAGGCAAAATCTACAACTCAGGAACTCTGGTTCTGGTCATAATGTCATGGTTGGGTGGCTATACAAAATAAGAACTATCTAATGGTCTCATTATTATGTAGCAGAAATACCTGATGATGGGACTGTTCCCTAGATTTTTTTTTTTCTTTTTTAAATTATGAGAAAACTGCAGACAACATAATAAAATGACTAAATGGCCTGCATTACAGGAGGCTACAAATAAAGTGGATTGCAAGTAAAGCACTGTGTAGATGCTGTATCTGGTACACTAACATTACTGAATGTCTACTTGACAGCTGTGACACGCAGCACTTATAGCTCTGGCTATTTCTATGTCTATCTTTGATGATGTTCAAATAATTAGTGCTTAAAATGAGTAAATAGATCAAGTGGATGTGACCCTTTACAGAAAAAAGGAAAAACCCACGTTCCAAAAAGAGTCCTCTGAACACCCAAACGCCAAATCCCACCCTCCTCACCCTGAGGACAAACAAAAAAATAGAGGGTCAAAACTTGTTACTTAAAACAATGGAAAACACATAAAGCCAACAATAAGGAATGCATACCCATGTTTCTTTCCTTGTGTCAGGTGCATTTTCCACAAATATGACATGAGTAGCCGTCAAATACAAAGTACCAAGGGCTGCCTTTTTAGAAGATATTCCATCTACCAAGCGGACATTTTCAACCTAGAGAAATCAATGTGACAGGGTTATAGTAGAGCAAAAAAGCTATTCACAAAAAACAATCAGTAAGTAATCTCGAGCTTAATCCAAATATGATTTTGAAAATTCTCCCAATAATAAAAACCAAAACTTGCCCTCTTAATTAGATCTCACAATGATTCTGTATATCAAAAGATAAAAATTCACCAATTCCTTAAATATAACCTTAAATGTACCACAAAAGAGTTATAGACCCTATTTTTTTTTTAAGATCTTTATTGGAGTATAATTGCTTTACAATGTTGTGTTAGTTTGTGTTGTTTAACAAAGTGAATCAGCTATATATATACATATATCCCCATATCCCCTCCCTCTTGCATCTCTCACCCCCCCTCCCTATCCCACCCCTCTAGGTGGTCACAAAGCACCGAGCTGATCTCCCTGTGCTATGCGGCTGCTTCCCACTAGCTATCTATTCTACATTTGGTAGTGTATATATGTTCATGCCACTCTCTCACTTCGTCCCAGCTTACCCTTCCCCCTCCCCATGTATAGATCCTATTCTTTAAGAATACCCTTTCTGTGTTTTAAATAGGTCAATATTTTTACTTCACTGTAATTATGTTAATTTTAAGGCAGGAAGCATATGCATGAAAGTTGAGTTTACACATTAACTATATATGAATCACATTCTATTAAAAAAATAATGTATTTTCCTATGTGTTTCTCAGTTGTAGAAATGGCCCCAAGGTTATCTGCTTCCATATAAACTAGTAGGAGCAAAAAGTATCAGAAGATGTTCTGCATGCTTACCAAGAAAATCTACCAAATTAAGATGTTAATATTTATAATAAAATCTTTCTAATAAACAGAATTCTCACCCCTGAGCTAAAATTCAAACTGCTACAGGAGACTTCTGGAAACAACTTTTATCAAGCATACATCTCTGAAATGTAGAGTAATTTCAAGAATATGTGCATCGGGATCATTTCAATATGAAATGTAAAGGAAATGACAAGACAGTTTCTACCAGGCAAACGAAAAAAGCAGCAACGACGACTCCAATAAGGCAGAGCCACCCCAAACACTCGATGAACATTCTAGTAAGGATGGCAGTGCTTAGCAATGCTACTTACTACTGCCAAGGATCAACCGTCTACAAAAAGACACTGGCTCAACCCTCATCCCTCAAATCAGGATGGTGACTTGCTTCCATGAGGCAGCTGAGAGACGAGTGAATCATTCTTTAGCCTAACATAGAAGCTGTTGTGCTGATGCAGTTGGAGAGCCCAAGGCTTCTCAACCGCTCCAGGAAGCCCTGCGGGGACAGCTGACTGAATGGACACCCCTCAGGATCGTCAGGGCAACTCCAAGGGCAAACATCACTCCACACATTCCACTGCCTCAGTTTCCTCTGAGCCCTTAGAACCAAACCAGCCTTCTGGGAATAGTACTTGAGGGTCTTGTCCCACTTCTTCCCAATTTCCAGGGATCTAACGAGGCAAATAAAGAATTAGGTATTTACTATATTTGGGGGGCATGCAATTTATGCGGGGGGTGGCTGCAGCATTCCTGAGGCCTTGTGAATGTCTACGTGCATCAAGAATGGTTATTCAACAGCAGTGTTCTTAACCTACCAGCTTACGGTTTTAAAAAATACTTCTTTTGTTACTACAGTGCTCCACATTCTTTCACATGGTTATTCATCAGTCTGTCTCTTTCATAAACGGTCCTCACATCATTGGTTTACTTTCATACCAGGTGGTCATCATTTCTTATGCATTCATGAAAACTGTTTATATAGTAAGGATAGTAGCCTATGGCTTAATTTTTATTTGTATGTTTTATAACTGCCTCTTTACCAAACTCTTTTACTAGTTCTAATAATTTTTTCACTAAAGTCTCTTGGATGTTCTGAGTAGACAGGAATATTTTCTGTAATAATTTATCTCTTCCTTTCCAATATTTATACCTTCATTCCCCTTGTTTAATGGCATTCACTAGAACCTGCAGAATAACAGTAAATAACAGTGGTAACAACACTCTTGTGTTGCTTTTCATTGGTTTAATAACAGTTTTATTGAGATAGAATTCAGATACCATACAATTCATCCATTAAAAGTATACGACTCAATGCTTTTTAGTATATTCACAGCATTGTGTAGATCATTGTGCAACCACTACTACCGTCAATGTTAAAGCATTTTCATCACCTGAGAAGGAAACCCTGTTCCCAGTAGCAGTCAGCCCTCTTTCCCCACTAACCGCCTCAGCACTAGGCAACCATCAATCTACTTTCTGTCTCTATGGATTTGCCTATTCTGGACATTTCATATGAACTGAATCGTACAGTCTGTTGTACTCTGTGACTGGTTTATTTCACTTAGCGTCATGTTTTCAATCCGTGTTTCAATCAAAGTTCATCCATTTGTAGAATGTGTCAGTACTTCATTTATTTTTACTGTCAAAAATATTCCATTATATGGATATACCACATTTTTATTTATCTGTCAGTTGATGGACATTAGGGTTGTTTCTACCTTTTGGTTATTATTATTTATTTATTTATTTATTTATTTATTTTTGGCTGTGTTGGGTCTTCGCTTCTGTGCGAGGGCTTCCTCTAGTTGCGGCAAGCGGGGACCACTCTTCATCGCGGTGCGCGGGCCTCTCACCATCGCGGCCTCTCTTGTTGCGGAGCACAGGCTCCAGACGTGCAGGCTCAGTAGTTGTGGCACACGGGCTTAGTTGCTCCGTGGCATGTGGGATCTTCCCGGACCAGGGCTCGAACCCGTGTCCCCTGCATTGGCAGGCAGACTGTCAACCACTGTGCCACCAGGGAAGCCGTGGTTATTATTAAAAATGCTGCTATGAACATTCTTATACAAGTTTTTTCTCATACAAGTTTTTATGACGACATACGTTGGGTATATATATATATATACGTAGGAGTGGAATTGTGCCGGTTCATATGTAACTCTTTGTTTAACCTTTTGAGGAACTCCCAGACTATTTTCCAAATCCAAAGTGGCTGTACCATTTTACATTCCCACCACCAATCTATAAGTGTTCTAATTTCTCCATGTCCTTGCTAACACTTGTTAAATAATTTCTTTTTTTTGATCATAGCCATCCTAGTAGGTATGAGATAGTATCTTGTGACTTTTAGTTGCATTTCCCTAATGGTTAATGGTTAACATGTTTTCATGTGCACATCTGTTTTTAATGGGAACACTTCCTATATTTTACCTCTGAGTTTGATGTTGATTTTTTTAAAAATCACATAGTAGAAGTGACCTACTCCTAGTTTAATAAGAGTTTTGATTTTTGAAAATGAGGAATGAACATCATGCCTTTTAAATATATATTTGGATATTTACTTTTTTATTTTAGTCCTGTGCTATTAATAATAGTAATAGCTTTCTTAATCCTTAAAGAAGTCTTGGATCTTGGTATATGACCAACTTGGAATCGGTGTGTTAATGTTTCAATATTCCTTATATTTTATCTGCTATAATTGTTTTATTCTTGTTTTCCTTTTTGGTTTCTTTGCATCTCTGCTTTTAAGAAATCATCACAGTTAAAATTACATAAATTAATTAGGAAGCTTTCAACATACAAATTATTTAGTATTTGAAACAAATATGGGCACTTCTTTATACAGAAACAATACTTTAATAATTCATTCAATTTTTTGTGCAATTATAGATCTGTTCAATGTTTCTATTTTTTACTAAATCTCATTTTGACATCTGTTTTCTTTTCAAATTATCTTCTTAGTGCCGATTTTCAAATTCTTTACAATCTTTTAATTCTTGTCTGTGGGTAAATCCCTCTCTCCTTACCCCTTCTCTCATTCCTAATATTGTGAACTATGTTCTTATTTCTTTGTGATTAGATATGCATATGTTTTTCTTCTAAGTAACAGGTCTTGGATTTATCAACTTAATTTTTCTCTTTTCCAATCGTTACTTTCTGCTTGTGTTTGTTAATAAATGTTTTAACATGCTTTCCTTGAGTATATCATGTGGTTTTTGTTTCTTTGTTCATTTTAATTTTTTTTATAATTTTTTTTTTTCTTTTTGGCTGTGCCATGAGGCATGTGGGATCTTAGTTCTCCGACCAGGGATCAAACCTGCGTCCCCTGCCATGGAAGCGTGGAGTCTTAACCACTGGACCACAAGGGAAGTCCCTCTTTGCTCATTTTTAAATTCTTGGGTTTAATAGCTCATCAATTTTCATTCTTTTTGATTAATAACAAGCTGTAAGTCCTATCATTTTCCTCCAGGTAAATCTTTGGCTGCATCTTAAGAGTTTTGTTTGCAATATTATCATTCTTATTACTTTCTAGATAGTTTATAACTGCAGTTTTTATTTCTTCTTTGACCCAAGAGTTTTTAAAGAGAATATTTTTCAATTCCCACGCGATTGGATTATGGTATTTAAATTTTTGTCATTAAACATTCTATTTTGAAGTGACTATGAGAAAGATATCATGGAAGAGACTGTGGGAGGAGAAAAGCAAGGGGATATATTATTTTTAGGACATTTCTATGGGGAAAAACTCATTTGCATGCTGAAATGTGCCTAGCTAAATTAACCAGAGGTCCAGGGTTGATATACCAATTAAAAATATCTAAAAGCAGAATGTAAATAATTTTCTCTGCACTTAGAACCAATGAAACAAAACTTTATTAGGGTAACCACATTGAACATAAGATAGTATTCTGAAGCCAAAGTATTTAGTATGAATTATTCTCCCTATAGATGTGAAGAAAGCTATACCACTTAGATTATTTTTAGAAAACCTCAGTGGAACAGAACAAGGTTTGCAGATGGTGGTAGGTTAGAACACTTAATGAGATTTTTCCATGTCTTTTTGTTAACTTTGGATGCTGCTGCAGGAAAATTACATTTCAAGATCTGGCGATCCTTCTCACAGGTCTCACAGCTGTCAAAAGTAATGCTGAAGGAGAGGGAGGGAAAAAATAAAAAACAATGAGGGAAACACCAACAGCATGATTTCCCAGTGACATAATAAAAGAAATGAGTAATAAAAATTAAAATCCTGTTATCTGAGAAATTCTGTGAAGATGGGGAGCACTGTGCAGGGACCACCACGTGGTTTACACTAAGACAGCCAGAACATTCTTGACTGTGATGCTAGAGTCAGTCAATTCTAGAAAAAATGAAATAAATCTCAAGAGTTTGGGTGCCATCATGAAGACCCATTGGTTCCATAACTCTGCTTCACTGTCGGGCTAACTTAATTCTACCTCATCTACACATGTAATAAACCATATGGTAATAAGGCTTCTTTCATACTTGGAGAGATAATGCCTCTTAGGAAACCACCAGCTTTTTTATTTATATAAATTTATTTTACTTATTTATTTTTGGCTGTGTTGGGTCTTCGCTGCTGCGCACAGGCTTTCTCTAGTTGTGGCGAGTGGGGCTACTCTTTGTTGCGGTGTGTGGGCTTCTCATCGCGGTGGCTTCTCTTGTTGTGGAGCACAGGCGCTAGGCTCGCGGGCTTCTGTAGTTGTGGCACGCGGGTTCAGGAGTTGTGGCGCACGGGCTTAGTTGTTCCCTGGCATGTGGGATCTTCCTGGACCAGGGCTTGAACCCGTGTCCCCTGCATTGGCAGGTGGATTCTTAACCAGTGTGCCACCAGGGAAGCCCAGGAAACCACCAGCTTCTTAAGACAAAGTTATTGCAATTCATTTGCATGTTCCTGGGAACACCACGCTTAAGACACACTTGGCATTCGTGCTCTGCAAATGGCAATTCATCTATGCAAAAGATATTACACTATTATCATTAACTCTTGAGTGTACATTTTTCACTTTCTGACATTTCCAAAAATGGAATGTATCTTATGATTAATGTGGTAAGAAGCCACTGTGGCATTTAACTGGCAGTACTTTTTTTTCTTTCTCTGTGGTAAATAAAATCTCAGTGCATCTTACAGCCACTGATGTCTTAGGTTTGCTGAAATGCAGTTAAGTTTTTAGTCACTGGCATATAAATTATATTTGAAATCATGGAACTGAAAGAGGTTACCTCGGGAGAGCATGCAGAGTGACAAGAGGAAAGATCTGAGGGCATCCAACATTTAAAGCTCTGAGGGAAGAGGAGGAATCAGAAAAGCAATCCTGGAGGAATGGCCAGTTAGGAGGAAAATCCGGAAAGCGTGCTGTCAGGGGAGAGGGTGCAGAGGGAGTGGTTTAAAAGGAGAATGTTTATGCCGAATGCTGCTGAGAAATCAAGTAAGGCAAGAAATGTAAAATGCCCGTTGGACTCAGCAACACGAAAGATGCAGAAGGGGTCGTGGGAGCCCCGGGGTCAGAAGCCATAACACAACGGCTGGAGGAGTGAACTCATCAGAGCTGAGAAAGTGGAGATTCTACTCTTTGTGGAAGTGAGGGCAGAAGCCAGAGCTGGGAACCTGACCACTCGAACTCCATCCCAGAGCAGCAAAAGACCAAAGCATGCAAAGAGCTTTCCAGAAGCAACAGGCACGTCAAGACAAAGAAGCCTACGAGTGTTGCCAACCAGGGGGCGTCTCACACTGTGATGCACATAGGAAATAAAATAACTCCCATTCGGAGGAAACCGTGAGAAACACGTTTTAAAGGACTAGAAAAAGGAGACGAGGAACACTGGGCAAGGATGTGTTTATCCTGCTTGTACTGAAGTCTCCCCAGTCCTACAAAGCTTCTCCTCCAGCTTTTAAAACTGGTCTTTTTAAAAATTAAGAAACATGCTTATTTATGCAATGTTTAAAGATTCAGAAATACAGAAGAAGGAAAGAAAATCACCCTAGTCCCATAATTGAAACACAAGCACTGGGACTTCCCTGGGCGCAGTGGTTAAGAATCCGCCTGCCAATGCAGGGGACACGGGTTCGATCCCTGGTCCAGGAAGATCCCACATGCCGCGGAGCAACCAAGCCTGTGGGCCACAACTACTGAGCCTGCACTCTAGAGCCCGTGAGCCGCAACTACTGAGCCCACGTGCCACAGCACCAGAAGCCCACGCGCCTAGAGCCCGTGCTCTGCAACAAGAGAAGTCACTGCAATGAGAAGCCCACTCACCACAACGAAGACCCAACTCAGCCAAAAATAAATAAATAAAATAAATGTTTTTAAAAACCACAAGCACTGTGAATCTTTTGGTGTATTTTAGAAAATATGTATACCTTATTTTAAGCATTTTTTGATTACGTGGCAAAGTGCCAGGGGAAAGAAACCCAGGGATGGGGAGGAAAAATCTAATCTCTGCCTTTGCTTTACTGAACCTTTCCTTTGCCCCAAATCTTCAGGAGGGTAGGTTGTATACCATACTGCCTTGATGGGTTGGAGAAGGGCTGTGTAATTAAGTAAGAGGCGGGTTTAATACAACACAGCTGAGTCATGGACCAGAGGTGCCTAAATGGATGGTGAAACAATCTATAACCTGAACTAATTCAGTGGGAGCAGATTATGCTAGAGGAGACTGTGAAAATGCAAACATCCGAGGGAACCAGCAGAAATTCTGGGAAGAGCTTTGGAATTCTGAAGGGAATAGAATGGAGGTGTTCAAAATACTACCAACATGGCATGGGTCAGGCCAATCCCAGCCGTCAGTTGCCTTATGTAAAAATTACCAAAATAATAATAATAAAAACAACAATTAAACATTTTTGGAGAACTTACTCTCTGCCATGCACTGTGCTGTCATTGCATATCTGACCTCAGTTAATCCCCACAATAACCCCATGAGTTAGCTCCTCACATAATCCTCATTTCACTGCTATGTTTAGAGACCCAACAAATCTTCCCAGGTCACACAAGCAGTACATGGGAAGGCTCAGCTTGGAGCTAAGGTCTATCCAGCTCCAAAGGCCAAGCTCACAGGTCACCGAGGCTGTGGACCCTGGTGAATGCCTATGAGGTCATTCTAGTTCTGTTACCCAAAATTAATATGTTTAGGATAACCAGTTAACAATTATTTGTTAAATAAATAAAGCAACTTTATACATGAAATTAGTATTTGAAAACAGAACGCTGGGACTTCCCTGGTGGCGCAGTGGTTAAGAATCCGCCTGCCAATGCAGGGGACACGGATTCGAGCCCTGGTCTGGGAAGATCCCACATGCTGCGGAGCAACTAAGCCCGTGCGCCACAACTACTGAGCCTGCGCTCTAGAGCCCGTGACCCACAACTACTGAGCCCGAGTGCCTAGAGCCCGTGCTCCACAACAAGAGAAGCCACCGCAATGAGAAGCCCATGCACCACAACAAAGAGTAGCCCCCGCTCGCCACAACTAGAGAAAGCCCGCGCACAGCAACAAAGACCCAACGCAGCCAAAAATTAATTAATTAATTAATTATTTTAAAAAACAGAATGATTTAAGAGAAAATTATATTGTAAAACTATATTCACAAACCACTATGGGAACATTGTTCTTTGAGATAAACCCAAAGACAAAAGGCCTGGGAATGGGCTACGGGAACCCGAATGTTGGCACGAGGAGACGTTCAGGATTCTCAGAACCAAAAGAAAGAACAGTAAACATCCAATTCCACTCAACAAAATGCCTTTGTGTAGCACGGTGTTAGGTTCTGGGAAGAACAAAAGGCTGAATAGGATGGAGTCTTTGTCCATCCTGAAGAATCTTACAGACTCAATGGAGAAGGCTGTGCCCCAGTTTAATAGCCTTTTCATTCCCATCCCTGCTCTGCTGAGGTTAGATTGAGGGGAAAAAAGCTTTCATCAGCCTTTCTAGGCCGAGGCTGAAAAGCCTCAGTGAAAACACGGGGCCCCTCCACGGCACTGTCAGGCCGGAAACAGGACACAAGTACGGCTGGGTCCTTCCCCCATCCATCACAGGGAGACACAGCCTCTCCTCAGCCATTCTCCATTGCACCACCTTCTAATTTCAATCTAAATAGAACAGAAGTCTTTACTTTCCACCCTGCAGGTTGCATACTGGACTACTGAACATTTTGGGATTCTAGAATCATCTCTGACTATCTGGAAAAGAAAAGCTGCTCTGTAGGACAGGGTGTCCGAAGTGCAGTGTAGGGTTACCTTTTAATGAAAGAAAGGGAAATGAACGGCACTGACCACCGGTTTTGCTTGGGCTGAAGATGAGTCCTCTAACCCGTGTAAAGTAGGCTGAGGGTCACGGCCAGGCATCCGGGGGAAGAGATCCAGAGGCTGCCGAACAGGGAGAAATCAAAATGTCTGCAGCGGCCAAAACCGAAGACAAGTTTATGTTCTAATCTAAGAAAAGCAACTAGATAAATAGTTTGTCGTGCTAAATTTGGTATCATGACATTTTCTAAGTCCAGCAACATGAAAAGTAAAATATTTGTCTGTGAGTCAGGAGGCCTCGACTCTGGTTCTGGTTCTGGTTCTGACAGGGAACCGTTGGGTGCAGGCAGCTGAGCGACTCTGTCTGGGTTCTGACTCCTGAAAAGGACCTACAGGTATTTAGTGCCTTCCCACACTTGCACGGGTTAACTCAGAGGTGCTTCAGAGAGACGTTAGAAAACCCAGAAAACAGCAGTTGTGAAAATACACACGATAATGACTCAATACTAAATCTCAAGAAATTTAGCCCCTCGGTACTGCGGTTGGCCAACAAAGCTCTCGCGATTTCCCAAGGAAAGGAAGCACCAGCCTCGGCCACGGCAGATGCCACAACACTCTCTGAAAGTGGCCCAGGGGCTGCACTGCAGCCCAGTGTTCGGGGCCCAACGGAGAGAAGCCCCCGCGGACAGAGCCCGGCCTCAGGAATCCACAGTCTTGGGTTCGGAGGCTGTGCTGGCTTCAAGCAGCGCCCACTACCTGCTCACTCACTCACTAGCTGCTCAGAATCACCACCAGGCCAATCCAGGACTTTTCCAGAAAAGCTGAAGGTAAAGGAAGATTCCTCTCAACTTCTCCCTTGAGCAGAAGGGACGAAAGAAGGAAGGGTAATAATAACAACAACAACACTCACATTAACTGAGCAACTGCTGAGTGCCAGGTATTGTACTAAGTGTTGTCCGCACACTATTTCCAACCCTGGCTGAAAACTAGACATAGTGGTCCCACTGAGCAAATGATAAAATACACATGCAGCCTGTAGACCTACTGCCCAAGGCCCCTCAGCTAGAAAGCGGCAGAGCCAGATTTCAGACCAGAAGGGTCTGACGCCCACACCCGTTCCCTAGATGTGCCCCCATACTTTACCCCCTCGGTCCAAGTTTAACGTTGTAAATCCTCCATTTTCCCTAAGATTTCAATGACAGAGTTACACGGTTAACACGTAAAAAGTTCTGACTAAAGCACTGATAACTCGGTGTAGAGCATTAAGTTAAAACGGCCACGTTAACGCCGTCTGTTCACTTCACTGGTCTGGAGGGGTGCATGCCCGCCACGGTACTGAGGTGGTCCGGAGAGCCTGGCTCCCACGTGGTCCCAGGACCTGCTGGCCAGAGTCATGACAGCTGCTCTGGCCTGTTTCACGTCATAAGGTGCCATGACCTTCTGGCAGCAGGAGAACCATGTCAGCAATCAAGGTGCACTTCTCACCAGCCACGCATCAATTACAGAAATGCTTCATTTATGGTAGGTGTCCCTGTGGCACTAAGTAGGATTATTTTTTTAATAAATTTATTTATTTTATTTATTTATTTTTGGCTGCATCGGGTCTTCGTTGCTGCGCACAGGCTTTCTCTCATTGCGGCAAGCGGGGGCTACTGTTCGTTGCGGTGCATGGGCTTCTCGTTGCAGTGGCTTCTCTTGTGGAGCACAGGCTCTAGGCGCACGGGCTTCAGTAGTTGTGGCACAAGGGCTCAGTAGCTGTGGCTTGTGGGCTTAGTTGTTCCGTGGCATGTGGGATCTTCCCGGACCAGGGATCGAACCCATGTCCCCTGCATTGGCAGGTGGATTCTTAACCAATGTGCCACCAGGGAAGGCCAAGTAGGATGTTTTAAGTTTGAACGCAGAGCTCCTGGACAATGAATGATTCCACCTGCGAGTAACTACACGTGTGAGAGAGAAAGAGAAAAGCCGTCCATCTCTGTAGTTATGAATAAACAGTAATTACTGACAAACAAGTTCATAACAGAGACTTCAGAGATTTCATTCTTGCTCCCACTGAATGCTCACCTCGTGTCTGTGATTCCATTTCCCCTGTTACAGTAGTGGTACCGACAGAGTTTGCAAAAAAGACGGGCTACTCAGTGATAGTTGCAGAATATTTTGACATAGATAAAGAAAAAAATGAAGCAATAAAACATTCTTCAGACCACTTGGAATTGTCATAATCTCTTATAATAGGGAAAAAAAGCATCTGATTTTTCCAATTTAAAAAGAAGTACTTTCAATACTGTATTGTATATTTGAAAGTTGCTAAGCGAGTATATCTTAAAAATCCCCATCACAAGAAAAAAACTGTTAACTATATGAGGTGATGAGTGCTAACACTGTGGTAATCATTTTGCAATATACACATATATCAAATCATTATACTGCATACCTTAAACCAATACAATGTTCTATGTCAATTATATCTCAATAAAACTGGAAAAATAAAATCACATGGTAGGGACTTCCCTGGCGGTCCAGCAGTTAAGACTTCGCCTTCCAACGCAGGGGGTGTGGTTGGATCCCTGATCGGGGAGCTAAGATCCCACGTGCCTCGCGGCCAAAAAACCAAAACATAAAACAGACGCAATATTGTAACAAATTCAATAAAGACTTTAAAAATGATCCACATCAAAAAAATAAAATAAAATCACATGGTAAAATGTCATATAATAGACTGGTTTGCAAAAAAATTTTTAATTAAAGAAATTAAGAGATACACGTTTTTCCTAGTTGCATAAAGTTGCTTGAACTCATAAAAGGGGGTAGTCAGGGACTTCCCTGGTGGTGCAGTGGTTAAGAATCCGCCTGCCAATGCAGGGGACATGGGTTCGAGCCCTGGTCCGGGAAGATCCCACATGCCGTGGAGCAACTAAGCCCGTGAGCCACAACTACTGAGCCCTCGCGCCAACTACTGAAGCCCACGCGCCTAGAGCCCGTGCTCCGCAACAAGAGAAGCCACCGCCATGAGAAGCCCGCGCACCGCAACGAAGAGTAGCCCCCGCTCGCCGCAACTAGAGAAAGCCCACACACAGCAACGAAGACCCAACGCAGCCAAAAATAAGTAAATAAATAAATTTATTTAAAAAAAAAACGGGGGTAGTCAGGAAGCTTCAGGAGTTTTCTAATCCAGCCGTTTGGTAGAAAAATCAGAAACACCAATCCTTCTCCCAAAAGGCAGATTTAATCTGTTTAAAACTATAAAACTAATGAAAGTCTTTTCCCAGGACCATTTTATTCAGAGGTCAGATATTGGAGAAGAAATGAGGGAAAGGCAAAAATCACAAAGCGCAATCCAAGAAAATATATGGCATGTAACCAGAAGAAATACTTAAGACATCCTGCCCTTCATAAAATTTATAAAATATCTTTGACATAACACAGAGAGAGAGGCGGGTAGGATACGTACATTCAGACTGCATGAAAATAATCCTATTTTCAAGCTGCCTGAAAAATTAAGTCTTTTAAAAATGTATCCCGCTATGAAGCCAAATTATTCTCTAAAACTTAGTCAATACAGTCAGATATACTACAAAGCAAGGCACCTATTAAAAATCCCTGAGACAGCTGCCACCCATCAGTTTAACCTTTGTTAATGTAATTAATTTATTAATTCATGTTATTAATTTGTTGAGTATCTATTCTGTGCCAGGGACCCAGACCAGTTACCCAAAGACTCCTAATTAGTTAACACTGCCCGCAGATTATCTGACTCCACCTGTCAGGACTCTTCCAGGAGCAAGAGACAGAAGTCTCAACTTCATATGGCTGCAGCCAAAAGGGATTTTAATGAAGCATTTAACCGTAACGATCAGACTGGCCAGGGATTCAAAGCCCCCAGCGCCCCCCCATCTCTCGGCAGGGGCCCCTCCCTCTCTGCTGGCTCTCGGCTCTCTGCTCACGACGGCTCCAGAAACCCAGCCTCACCGGATGCGTTCCCCGCAGCCCATGCAGCCTCGCTGCATTTCACTGGGTCCTACGCGTACACTTAAGCCAGTCACAGTGGTCACAGGAGTGACCTGATGAGTGGCCCGGTGTGAGCCACACAAAAGCGCACAAACTGTGGGCAGAGCAGGCGTGGGCCCTCAGGGAGCCCGGGAGAATGCACGGCGAGCCGCCAGAGCCCGGCGCACGGCTACCACGCCCTCTGTTCCCAGCTTGTCATCCTACTTCACGCCTTTGTCCCATCACTCGCTGTTCAAAGCCTCAGTGCTCCCAGTACTACTGATCAGGGCCTCCCACAGCCTGGCAGCACCTTACCTTTTCAGCAGGTTCCTTTTTTAATACCCAAAACCATCGCCAAAATCATATAATAGAGGCCACTGATTATTCTCCAAAGACATACTGAGCTACCAGAATCTGCGCATGCACAGATAACCCCCATTCTGCTGCTTCCTCCGGCAGCCTCTACTAGCCTACAGAGCCCGCCTCTTCAGTCTTACCCCTCAAGCACCAACTTCTGTCCGGACAGAGCCAGCATCAGGCAGGTTAACTGAAGTAGGAGGGTTCAGATCTGGAAAGACTAAAACCCAGTTTGAAACAGACTCAAAATCCAAGGAGTGTAGACTCACCCATGGGTAGCTATTGGTAGAAAAGTTCATTCCGGTAATCTTGATCTAATTTTCAAAAGTAAGAGGTAAAAGAATGAATGGGTTTATCCAGAATATTCTGTTATGCTAGTTGCACAAAAGGACAATGAAAATAAAGATTCTGAATTGTATGCATGTTATAAGGATGTTTAGTGTGTCAGCTTTCAAAGTGAAGAATCTACATATTTCCCCAATTGGCTGGAAAATTTAAGACCTTTCTCCACACAAGAAATAGGTACTTGACACACTTATTTCTACAGATCTACAAATCTCCAAATAATTCCAATAAATAAGGTTATACTCTGAAAAATATAAGTTGTGGGAAATTTGCTTTTAAAAGAAGAAAAAAGTCAGTCAACTTTCCTATATAGAAAAGGATGTTTTGGGGAATCCCCTGGTGGTCCAGTGGTTAGGACTCGGCACCTTCACTGCATGTCCAGGTTCGATCTCTGGTTGGGGAACTAAGATCCCACAAGCCGCGTGACACGGCCAAAATTAAAAAATTTTTTTGTTTTAAAAAAATAAAAAGAAAAGGATATTTTTATCCAGCTTAAGCCAAGGTAAAGGAAATGTCTTGATGATTTCAGATAGCCCTGAATGCCTATAAATGGGCACAATGTTGAGTTCCATCTACCTATACAATTGTTAAAACAGTTGATTTGGGACTTCCCTGGTGGCGCAGTGGTTAAGAATCCACCTGCCAATGCAGGGGGACACAGGTTCGAGCCCTGGTCCGGGAAGATCCCACATGCTATGAAGCAACTAAGCCCGTGCGCCACAACTACTGAGCCTGCGCTCTTGAGCCTGCAAGCCACAACTACTGAGCCCATGTGCCACAATTACTGAAGCCCGCGCGCCTAGAGCCCGTGCACCGCAACGAAGAGCAGCCCCCACTCACCACAACTAGAGAAAGCCCGCGCACAGCAACGAAGACCCAGTGCAGCCAAAGATAAATAAATAAACAAATAAATAAATAAAACAGTTGATTTGACTGACATTCAACTAAATTTTAAAAATTCCCTGAGGGGGATAATAAAGCTAAAATAGTAAGTGACACGACCTA
This sequence comes from Balaenoptera musculus, assembly GCF_009873245.2. NCBI lineage: Eukaryota > Metazoa > Chordata > Mammalia > Artiodactyla > Balaenopteridae > Balaenoptera > Balaenoptera musculus. Next base: position 18,081,236 of record NC_045805.1, on the reverse strand, counting down.
TAGCTACTTAAGAAATGAGATTGCTAGCAATTCTTGGAAAAGACAGAGAAAAGAAAAGGGAGCCCATTTTTGCTCAGGGGAAACTATAAACGTTATGCCAGCAGCCAAGCTCATAAATAAAGTCAGGCACTTGAGAGATTTGCACAGGGCCCATATAATTTATTTTGGTAGGATGACCCTGGATGTGTAGGCTTAAAAGAACATGCGCTGTTGAACAAGAGGACAGTCTCAGGATTTATTTCAACACCACCTTAAAATAACCTCAACCAAAAATACCATTTTCAACAAGCATAAATAAGAGAAAAAGAGGAAGAAAGAGATTAAGAGGAAAATAAATGAAGAACAGATGCTGGGCCCATTGTGACTCAAAGAATAAACCTATGGAACAACCTATTAAAGATAGCTGGCTTAAAAACAATAGTCATTTTGAAAAATAAAATAAGATTGGGGGAATAAGACCTAGCTAGGAAGCAATATAGAAAGCAAAGGCTTATTTTATGATGATGATTTTCCTCTAAAAATATTTCTAAAATTCTAAAACGCTTCTGAAGTTGACATATTTTTGACAAAGGCACCGCTAGCAAAGGACTAAACCATCTACTTATATAGCTCTTTGGAAACTATGGAAAACCAGTTTTCCAAGGGCAAACTGTGCCAAATGGAACTCATTGTTCGTCCAAAGAGAGCAGACAACCTGGGCACAGAGAGAGCCGAGTGGTATACACCCCTGCCCCCCCCCCACCATCTCCTGGCAAGTGTTGGTGCCAGAGGGCGAAGGGGTACAGCCTGTCCACGTGGGCACAGCCACTTTCCAGCCCATTTACACATTCCCATGCCTCACCCCGGGCTCCGAGCCCCCAAGGACAAACGCTATAATTGGCACCACATTTCCCCCTTTCTCATCTTACAGGACACCCCTTGGGAGCCCATTATTCCCATTCTGGGAAGTGAGTTTACAGCATAATGCCGTGCAGACACAAAGATGTGGAAACCTCTTCTGAGGGCCAATTAGAAAGACTGCACAACTGCCCTGTCACACAGAGCTCTGAGGTCCCCAGGAGCATGAGGACGTCACTCACCCAGCACAGCGTGTCCCCTCCAGCCTAACACCCAAGACCCGCCTCCTCCGTACTGCCTCTCTGTGACCATCTCAGTCCACAGAGATCATCCTCTCTGTGACTGGGAATTGCTGTGGCACTTCTGGTCATTACTATTTGAATTGCTGTGGCACTTCTGGTCAATACTATTTATTTCCCATTTATTCTACACTGCCTTATTACATGCTATTTTTACTGAACCATTCTAATTGTTTCCCAGAATGCATATTCTCAAGGAAGGTTCTTTTATTTCCAATATTCCCTGCAACACCATGAACAATGCAGGCCCACACTTACACTAGAACTGTGGGAAGAAGGAAAAAGGAGACGCAGTCCTTGGCTTACTGGCACCCTGAAATGACGGACCATTACAATGACATCAGAGCAACACTGCAACCCCTCGATGAGAGGCTCCTTGAGGACGGGCACACTACGTGTTTTTCATCTTTGTGCCCTAATGCTTAGCACACGCATGTCCAGTGACTGAAAGTTAACAGCACTATGGTAAAAACAAAGCATGTGAGGGCTTATAGGTAGATTCAGGTAGGATTAACCAGGAATGCTCTATTATTGAATTTGAATTTTCAGACAAGGTAAGTAATATTCAGTGATGGAAGATGTTGCAAGGACAAGAAACAAGGAATAAAGACAAACAAAAAAACAAAACAAAACACCAAACTTCATCTGCGAAGGTGAAAACTAAAACTAAGTGCCGGGCTTCCCTGCTGGCGCAGTGGTTGAGAATCCGCCTGCCAATGCAGGGGACACGCGTTCGAGCCCTGGTCTGGGAAGATCCCACATGCCGCGGAGCAACTAGGCCCGTGAGCCACAACTACTGAGCCTGCGCGTCTGGAGCCCGTGCTCCGCAACAAGAGAGGCCGCAGTAGTGAGAGGCCCGCGCACCGCGATGAAGAGTGGCCCCGCTTGCCGCAACTGGAGAAAGCCCTCGCACAGAAACGAAGACCCAACACAGCCATAAATAAATTTAAAAATTAATTAATTAAAATGGAGTAATGCAATTTCTTAAAAAAACCCAAAAAACTAAGTGCCATGGGACTAAGAGGTTTTACCTTTTTCTCCATAGCTGGGGTATAGGATGCAGCTATGGTTGAACAAGCAGTCTTCAAAAGCTGCTGTGAACACAAGCCAGCAGGTAAAAACAAAAGCTGCACCATTAAACTAGATTAGAGATTTAAAAAAAAAACAAAAAAACAACAAAAAACTAGTCTTCACACTGGGAAGACGTTACCCAGGTGGTATAGAAGCTGACAAGTTTCAAGAAATTTTAGGTCATTTTGCTTTAGGTCATAAACTCTTTATGTGATTGCTGTGATTATATAGCTCTTTGTAACATTCTTTATTTGAAAAGTTGAGACTGTGCAAGACACCATGTCTTGTCAGTTTCTGGGTACACTGTAGAACTAAATTTGGAGTTAGTATGCCAGATTTTTTTCATGCTGTCATTTGTAATGTTTTGCGAGAATCCTTGGGGTTAAAGTTTTCGTTACAATGTTGCTTCACTTTTTAGAGCCTGATAGTCCTTGCAAAATGAAAATCTGTGAACTTGGTACTATATCCAGGTATAACATTTTTTTTGGAAGCCATATTTGTATTTTCTTGTAAAGTACTTTTGAATTAATAAAATATTAGCATAAATGTGAGAGCACCGAACCCTGACCACTAGACTACTGGGGAACACTGGCTTAATTGTGTTAAAAAATAAGACAGATGTTGGGGCTTCCCTGGTGGCACGGTGGCTGAGAATCTGCCTGCCAATGCAGGGGACACGGGTTCGTGCCCTGGTCTGGGAAGATCCCGCGTGCCGTGGAGGAACTAGGCCCGTGAGCCACAACTACTGAGCCTGCGCGTCTGGGGCCTGTGCCCTGCAACAAGAGAGGCCGCGATAGTGAGAGGCCCGCGCACCGCGATGAAGAGAAACTCATCTCGCCGCAACTAGAGAAAGCCCTCGCACAGAAATGAAGACCCAACACAGCCAAAAATAAATAAAGTGTAAAAATTTAAAAAAAAAATAAAGTGCAACACTTTATAAAAAAAAAAAAGACAGATGTTAACTAGACTTATTGTGATCATTTTACAATGTATACAAATATTGAATCACTATGTTGTATACCTGAAACTAATAATACTGCTATATGTCTCTTACTCCTCAATTAAAAATTTTTTCAAAAAAAAAAAAAAAATGAAGAAGAAAGAAGGCTGTTGAAAGACAGTGAAGCTTGGACCCAGTCACATTAAACCATTTCCTTGATTCCTTCATTCAAGGAATCTTCACCGTGCACCTTTACTCTGTGCCAGGCACAGAGTGTTCTGGACGCTGCGGCTACAGCGGTGCACAAGACAAAGTCACTGCCCACAGGGAGCTTGCATTGATCGGGGGGGGCAAGGGAACAGGCAATGACAAATAAGCAAGCAAAGCAAACAAACAAACATATACGCACGCCAGAAGGTGCCAGGGAGGAAACGGAGGCAAGATACGCAGTTGCGTGGGGAGGGGTATCAGCATGTCCAGGGACTTCCTCTCCTATAAAATGACTGGACATTTCAGTAGAGACCAAAGGAAGTGAGAGAGACGGCCACAAGGAAATCTGGGTAAACAGCATTCTGGGCAAAAGGAACCACTGCAAGACCTTGAGCAGGAAGATCTTTGAATAATTCAAGGGGCTATAAAGAGGTGGGACGTCTGGACCAGAGCTGGTGTACAGTGGGGACGAGTTGCCACAGGCAGCCGGGGCCATCTGTCAGGCCTTCCAAGAGGATGCTAGGACACTGCCTTTCACTCTGAGTGGGCTGAGAAGCCCACCCTGGAAGGTTTACAGGGGAAGAAAGGTAGCAGGATTTGGCAGATAAACCTTCTAAAAGTGGACGATTTTCCAAGGTCTTGGCTTACCGTGATTACATCTATATTGCAATATTGGAATATTTTTTGTTTGCTTGATTCTTCCCTACAACGTAAGTTGCATCACAGGTTCCACTAAGGAGCCTGTCTTGTTCACCACTGGATGGATCTCCAAGGCCTACAGCAGCACCTGGCCTACAGAAAGCACTCAAGGAAGAGCTGCTGAAGGTCCAAGTGAAAGAATACACGCATGAAGAGGGTCTTTGAATCGATCCGCTTAGCTCAAGGAGGCAGAACCCCTTTGGTAAACCACCACTACTCATGCAGGCTGAGCAGCTCACTTCCATGTGGAAGTCAACTCCACCTTGAACACTCGAAATAATCTGTGCTTTGCTACATGCCCTGAGGAATGAAACTTTTCTTTTAGAGCTTGGCAGTAAATTTCTTTCTCCGGGAATCTGTGATAAACAGTGTTTTAATACACGAAAAAGAGGAGAAAAGTAAACACACGATTTTTATAAAGTTGTCACAGCCTGCCACAAAACGTTAAGTGGGGTTATTTTTAAACTATTTTAAATGGCTGAGGGAGGAAGGGCTGGGCCTGTGTCCTGGGAAGTACTTTAACTCCCAAAGGCTTCAACTAGCTGCCCACTAGCTGTCCACCAGGGGAAAGGGCACCAGAAGAAAATAGTTTACACTGTTCCTGGCCTAAGAAATATGGTACAAAATGAGCTTCTCGGCCTCCCTCTGAGTGCACCAGAAGAATACAACACGGAACCATCACACGGGACAGAGTCCCGGAACCCTGGGTGTGTGGTCAAGAGGTTTAATTTCATGCATACTTCACAGCTTGTCCCGTTCAGAATGGAAAAACCAATAAAAATAAACTTTAAATAAGGATGAGAAAATACATGCACATCTGTTCTGTGAAAACAAGCATTCCAGACACTGTGTGCCTGTGGAGATACGACAGAAGTGATAACTAAACCAAATCAGTCAATAATGTGAGTTCAAGTGAGAAATGTTGAAACTCACGAATAAACAAATAAATGTCCAAAGTGGACATATGTAGGAGGTTACACGTTCATGTCTTGATCATTCCTCACAAGCATTCAAATATTTCAAGGTATATAATGTCTTAATGGTATCCCTTTTGAAAGCTTTAATGCAGACACCAATGTTACCATGTTACTTTCATCCACTAAAAGAGAAAAAAAAAAATCAGAGTGTTTTCTCAGTTTCTTCCCCACACATCCACTCCAAAAAGACTCTCCCTCTGGAATCCTGGACCATGTCACTGAGGCTTCTTCTCCAGGGAAGGGAGGCCACAACAGAGGCTTCCTGAGCAAAACTTGACACCTTACCTAAAATTCATGCATTTGATGAAATTAACTTTTTATGAAAGAAAAATATGCTCTCAAGTATGGGTGTGAATTAGAGTTGGGTGACAGGAAGGGACTCTTTGTAGAGTGCCTTCAGAGGAAAAACTAGTCAACCCCACTGTAACGTGAGGAAGTGGATGAGTAAATCAAATGAAATGTCTGGATAAAGAAAGAAATTTTTATTCTCAAATTTCATAGAAGTTCTTCCAGCATACAAACCGGTGACCACCTCCTTTTGCAATGATGATGATAATAAAATTAAGAAAAACAGCTGAAGTTTACTAAATGTCACATTATTAAGTGTTTTAAATGTATTCTCTTGTTTAGTCTCCTAATGAGTTACAGATGAGAAAATCAAGGCTTTGGGAGACCTCAAGTGACTCATTCAAGATCACATATGCTGCTACAGTAATCAAGATTGTGTGGTACTAATTAAGGATAAATATGGAGATCAAAGGAATAGAACTGAGAGGCCGGTAAGAAACCCAGGCATCTACGGTCCATGCAACTATAGTGAATTAATTTTCCACAAGGTTGTGGAGATAATTAAAGGGTATAAGATAAGTCCTTCAATAAACGATGCTGGGACAACTGGAATCCCATATGCAAAAGAATGAATGCAGACCACTATCTCACACCATATACAAAAATTAACTCAAAATGGATCAAAGACCTACACAGTGAAAATCTTTGTGATCTTGGAATAGGCGATGGTTTCTTAGATATAGCACCTAATGTACAAGCAACCAAAGAAAAAACAGATAAATTGGACTTCATCACAGTTAAAAACTTTTGTGCTTCTAAGAACAACAGGAAAATGAAAAAAAGACCCACAGAATGGAAGCAAATATCTGCAAGTCATATATCTGAAAAAGATCTGGTATTCAGAATATACAAAGACTTACAACTCAACAATAAAAATATAGATGGCACGTATGCTTTTTTTTTTTTGGCCACACGGCACAAGGCATGCAGGATCTTAGCTCCCCAGCCAGGGATCGAACCCATGCCCCCCGCAGTGGAAGTGTGGAGTCTTAACCACTGGACCACGAAGGAGGTCCCTTACAGATGGCACAATTAAAAATGAACAAAGACCTATAATATAACACAGAAGAAAATCTTGATGATCGTGGGTTTGGCAATGACTTTTTAAATACAACAGCAAAAGCGTGATCTACAAAAGAAAGAACTGATTAGCTAGACTTAATTAAAATTAAAAACTTCTGCTTTGCAAAATACAGTCAAAAAAATGAAAAGACAAGCCACAGATTGGGAGAAAACATTTGCAAAAGACATTTCTGATAAAAACAACTCGATTAAAAAATGAGCCAAAGACCTTAACAGACACCTCACCAAAAACATACAGATGGCAAAATGAGCATACGCTCTATATCATGTGTCATCAGGGAAATGCAAATTAAAACAACAATGATTTACCACTACACACTGACAAGAACAGCTAAAATCCAAACACTGACAACACCAAATGCTGACAAGGATGTGAAGCAACTGGAACTCTCTCATTCATTGCTGGTGGGAGTACAAAATGGTACAGTCGCTTTGGAAGTAAGTTTGGCAGCTTCTTACAAAACTAAACACACTCTTAGTATGTAATCCAGCAATTACTTTCTTTGGGATTGATTCAAAGGAGCTGAAAACTTGTACACAAGTGTCTATAACAGCTTTATTCCTAATTGCCAAAACTTGGAAGCAACTAAGATGTCCTTCAGTAAGTGAGTGAATAAATTCTGATACATCCACACAATGGCATATTATTCAGCACTAAAGAGAAATGAGCTATCAAGCCATGAAAAGATATGGAGGAAACTTAAATGCATATTTTAAGTGAAAGAAGCCAATCTGAAAAGCCTACCTAATGTATGATTTCAACCATATGACATTCTGAAAAAGATAAAATTATGGAGACACAAAAATAACAGAGGTTGCCAAGGGTTGGGAAGGGAGGGACAGATAGGTGGGACACGGAGGATTTTTAGGGCAGTGAAGCTATTCTGGATGATATTACATTGAGGGATACATGTCATTATAAATCTGTGCAAACCCACAGAATGTACAACATCAAGACTGAACCCTAATAACCTATGGGCTTTGGATGATAATGATGTGTCAATATAGGTTTATCAATTATAACAAGAGGGATACTGATTACGGGGGAGGCTATGCATGGGTGGGGGAGGGGTATAAGAAAAATCTCTGTACTTTCTGCTCAATATTGCTGTGAACCTAAAACTGCACCAAAAAAAAAAAAAGTTATTAAAAAAGGAAAGAATTTGAATAGATATCGCTCCAAGAAAGATACACAAATAGCCAATAAGCGCATAAAAAGATGCTCAACATCATTAGACATCAAGGAAATGCAAATCAAACAATAATATGAGACCATTTCACACCCACTAGGATAGTTATAATCAAAAAGACAGACAATAACAAGTGCTGGTGAGGATGCAGAGAAACTGGAACCCTCACACAATGCTGTTGGGACTATAAAATGGTGCAGCCTCTCTGGAAAACAGTCTCAAAAGATTAAACATATAGTTACCATGTGACCCAATAATTCTAGTCCTAGGTATATACCAAAGAGAACTGAAAACATACACAAAAAACTTGTATATAAATAAGGGTTCACAGCAGCATTATTCATAATAAACAAAAAGTGGAAACAACCCAAATATTTATCAACTGATGAATGGATAAATAAATGTGGGTGAATATACACAATGGAATATTATTCAGCAATAAAAAGGAATGACATACTGATACAGGCTACAATATGGATGAATCTTGAAAATGTTATGCTAAGTGAAAGAAGCCAGTCATAATGGACTATATACTATAACATTCCATTTATATACAATGTCCAGAATAGGCAAATCTGTAGAAAGAAAAAGTACATTAGTGTTTGCAGGAGTGTGGGGAGAGAGAAACTGGAATTGATGGGTATGAAGCTGGTTATTCATAATGGGTATGAAGTTTCTCTTGGGGGTGATGAAAATGTTCTGAAATTAGATAGACAGTAATAATGGTTACACAACACTGTGAATATAACAAAAACCACTGAATTGTATGCTTTAAAAGTGTGACGTTTATGGTTATGTGAATTACTTCTCATTTTTAAAAATTATGCCTAAAGTTAAAAAAAATCATATACCTAATAAGGAAGAGGCAGAGTAAGAATTTAAACGGTGGTCACTTGACTTCAGAGCCACACTGTCACCCCCTCCACTACCATGCTAACAGCTGATGTTCATTTGTCAAATTAAGCATAGCTGGAATTCATTCATTCATTCAACAAATTCACTCACTATTTATTCAGCACTGGTTATGTGTTAGGGAATGTTTTTGCTTGGTTTTTTTTTTTTTTTATTGTGGCAAAATACACATAACATAAAATTTACCATTTTAACCATTTTAAAGTGTACAATTCAGTGGCATTAAGTACATTCAAAGTGTTGTGTAACCACCACCGTTATCCCCAAACTTTTTCATCACTTGAAATGGTGACTTTACATCTATTAAGTAATAACTTTCATTTTCCCTTACCCTAGCCCCTGTTAACCTTTATCCTACCTCTGTCTCTAAGAAGTTGCCCATTCTAGATATCTCATAGAAGTGGAATCACCCAATATTTGAAGCTTTTTGTCTGCCTTATTTCACTCAGCAAAATGTCTCAAGGGTTCATGCGTGCTGTGGTATATATCAGAACTTTGTTCCTTTTAATGGCTACATAATATTCCATTATATGTATATACCACATTTTGTTTATCCATTCTTCTACTGCTGGACACTCGGATTGTTTCCATTCTTTGTCTATTGTGAATAATGCAGTTATGAACACAGGAATACAAGTATCTGTTTGTGTCCCCCTTTTTAATACTTTTGGGCATGTATCTAGGAGCGGAATTGCTAGATCATACAGTAATTCTATGTTTAAGTAGTTGAGGGACTGCCAAACTGTTTTCCATAGCAGCTGCATCATTTAACATTCTCACCAGCCACGTCTGAGAGTTCCAATTTCTCTACATCCTTGCCAACACTTGTTATTTTTATTTATTTTTTTTAAACAATAGCCATCCTAATGGGTATGAAGTGGTAGTCCAGAGTGGTTTTGATTTGCATTTCCCTAATAGCTAGTGATGTTGTACATCTTTTCATATGCTTTCATTTGTATATCTTCTTTGGAGAAATGTCTGCTCAAGTCCTTGCCCACTTTTTAATTGAGCTCCTTGATTTTTTTGTTATTGTTGAGTTATAAGTGTATTAGTTTGCTTTCTGAAAACAGATGAAACCAGAGAAAGCAAAGCAGAATCTTTCATATTACAAAGGAACAATCTAGCATACCTTTAAATATTATACTGCTCTCATGCTGGGAAATGTATTTGTTTACTGTCCATCTTGATAAATGATAGGCGAAGGTGGAAAAGAACAAAAATTAAACTATTGGGAGTAAATATATTATTTATGTACAAGATAGAAAATTCAATATTCAACTGAGAATAATTCAGTGTTAATTACTCCTTAAAAACAACGAGATCCATAGGGAACCCTGACCTAACATACAAGCATATGGCTTATGAGAAAATTTTCCAGAATATGTATTTATTGACTGAATTTATTTACATCAGACTATTTTCAAAAGGATTTGAGACCTTTATAAAGTGATAAAAAAGAAAAAAGAAACAGTCCTATTAAAAAAGTATGCCACTCTTGGGGCTTCCCTGGTGGCGCAGTGGTTGAGGGTCTGCCTGCCAATGCAGGGGACACGGGTTCGAGCCCTGGTCTGGGAGGATCCCACATGCCGCAGAGCAACTAGGCCCGTGAGCCACAATTACTGAGCCTGCGCGTCTGGAGCCTGTGCTCCGCAACAAGAGAGGCCGCGATGGTGAGAGGCCCGCGCACCGCGATGAAGAGTGGCCCCCGCTCGCTGCAACTAGAGAAAGCCCTCGCACAGAAACGAAGACCCAACACAGCCATAAATTAAAAAAAAAAAAAAAAAAAAAAAAGTTAAGGATGTACCTCACATATCTTAAAAAAAAAAAAAAAAAAAGTATGCCACTCTTGTATTGCCATTCTGTAGTTCCTTAAGGGGGTTCCCTGATCCTATTAAGGAAATCGCTTGTATGTCTAACAGTCATCTCAAACTCAGTGTGTCCAAAACTGAGGCCTGGGTTCCCTCTCACCTCACTTCCCATCTTCCCCTCCTGTAGCTGTTCCTGTCTCAGCAATCCACCCTGCCAGGGCGGGGGGCAAACAACCTTGGCGCTGTCCTTAACTCCTCTTTTTCTCTCCTCTCATCTCTACTCTGTCAGTAAATCCTTAGCACTCTACTTTTAAATATATTGTTTATTTCCACTTCCACTGCTACCCACCACCCCCTCTTTCCAGCTTTGCCTACCCTCCTACCTCCACCCAGTTTATTTTTGTCCAATATCCTGCTAAATGTAAGTCCGAGCTTGGATCCCTCCTGTGGATCTCCTCACAGCCAGAGTGAAAGTCCGCACATTCTCTGTCCCTGCTCCCCCTCAAAGCTCATTGCCCACAACTGCCCCATCCCTGCCCCTCACCCACCCTGTCTTCCTGCTCCTCCTTGAAGACTCCAAGCACACTCCTACTTCCAGACCCTCTGCTGTCCTTAGGTGAGCGGATGCCTTGCTCCCTCACTTCTAGGTCTCTGCTCAAATGTCATTTTATCAGGAAGGCTGTACTATCAAGCATATATCAGATAACCACCCTAACTCACTCCCACCAACATCCCTCTCCTTGTATTTTGCTATTTTTCTTCATAGAATTTTCTCCATCACACACACACATACACACACACACACACAGTGTATATCCCCTAATTAGAAAGCTACCTGGCAGCTACCTGCATTTATACACTATAGAATGAATAGGGATTCTTAAGGTCTATGACACACCATGCGTTCTGTACCCACACCCAACTCACACCCAAACAACCAGACTTCATCTAAACTTTTGCTAAACCTACTAGACGTGAGGATTTCAAGAAATGCAGGTGGTTTTGAGGAATGCTTAAAAAACTCCTGCTTAACCACAACTTGGAAAACTAAAGAAAATGTAACTGCCGCCATTACACGCTAGTGGCGTGTTTCACTGTAACGAACTTATCAGCCTTGCTTTTGAAGTGAGATAGTGTATTTGATTACACAGACTACCTCCCCAATATTGTCAAATATTGGGCAACGGAAGAGACTTTAACAATTGGGCAATAATCTGTCTTAAATCAAAACAAAATGCTGACCTTGGTTCTTTCGATAAAACCAAACTGCAATAATAAGAAAAAACAAGGGGCATGTTTAATAAGCCAGAGGCAGCCTCAAGGCAAGAATGTGAGCAGGGCTGCGGAAGGCCTCGCCCTGGGAGTGTAAAGCCAGACCGAGTGAGAACCCAGACCACATTCTCTCCCACTCCCAACATCCAAACACAAGATAGCGTAGCTGCTGAGAAGACAAACTCTGCGGCTATACTGTCTGGTTCTGCACCCTCACCGTGTCCCTTGTAAGTTATTTCACCTCCATTTCCTCATTTGTAAAATGGGGATAATTAATAATACTTACATCTAATAGAGTTATTTCAAGGACTAATGAATTGAGTGCCTAGCACACAGCAAGTGCTACTGAAGGATTTTCTTTCACCAGTACTATTATTATATTGCTACTGTTACAAACAGCCACCAAAAGTATATTCAATCTCACCAATAAGCAAAGCTATAGTATATAAATTAATGAGAAACCACACTTCACATATCATTCTCTTAAGAATAAAGGAAAAAAGTTCCTCTGCTACACTGGTAAAGCAGACACAACTCTAGAGGAAAATCTAGCAGAAGATATCAAAAATCTTTAAGATATGTATAGAAAGGGAACCCAAAAACACACTTTAGAAATTTAATCTGAGGCAACAGAGAGATCTGCCCAACAATTTAAATTCACTGATGTTTATCACAGTTATTTGTTCTAGTGACAAAATGGAAGCAAATTAAATATCAAATATTAAGTGATAATCAACTTAGTTAAAAGCTGTAAAACGTCTGAAATTTTAATCTGCTTGCAACCTAACAAGTTAGCCTGCCGCAGTTTCATGGCTGCTGAGGGAAGACACAAGACTCCCGGGTCAGAAACAAAGGACTTCATTGCTCTCTGCACACCAGGAAGCAGGAGCTCCGTGTCTGCACCAGGTGCCTGTACCCACCCTTCCCCACCTCCCCAGTCTGAGGGGAAACCGCAGCCCAGTGGATGCTGCACTCAGAGCAGCTCTGTGTCCCAGACGAGCAAACTCAGAGCTTAGGGCACCACACACGCCAATCTTACAAGAGGGCTGCTAGCAACGCTGGCCAACCTTTGGCCCGAGGAAAATGTTGTCTTTATTACCCGGACAGCAAACGAATCTGCCCTTTGCCCAAGGGAGAAACTATTTCTCTCTTCCAAGGCTGTTTACTATAAAATCACCCTTGAAAAGATAATTTCAGGACAAAAGAACAGAAATGTTTACGACCCACGGAGAATTAACTGCCTCCCAACACTGAATAACTTATAATGCATCCACACCATGTGAGGCCATGTAGTTACAACAAATCACTTTCCAGAAGAATGTTTAATAAAGTGAGAAAAATATTTATGGTATACTATGACATACAAAACACAGACTCTCACCCCCCAAATTACACACACACACAGGCACAGAGAGACAGAAAGAGAAAGAGAGAGGGAAAACAAATGTAATTTTGTTTTATATCACTTTTCCATTTTTATATAAATAAAAGGGCTCACAATATACAAAGTTAAGGGCTTCCCTGGTGGCGCAGTGGTTGAGAGTCTGCCTGCCAATGCAGGGGACACGGGTTCGAGCCCTGGTCTGGGAAGATCCCACATGCCGCGGAGCAGCTGGGCCCGTGAGCCACAACTACTGAGCCTGCGCGTCTGGAGCCCGTGCTCTGCAACAAAAGAGGCCATGATAGTGAGAGGCCCACGCGCCGCGATGAAGAGTGGCCTCCGCTCGCCGCAACTAGAGAAAGCCCTCGCACAGAAACGAAGACCCAGCACAGCCAAAAATTAATTAATTAATTAATTGATTAATTTAAAAAAAAAAAAGAGGCCCCAGACTGCTCTCTCACCCCTTCCAAAAAAAAAAAACAAAGTTAACAGCAGTTCTTCTTGGGTACTGAGATTATGCATGGCTTTTATTTTCTTTCTGCTTTTTTGAACTAAATTTTCTGTAATGTATTACCTTTATAATCAGAAAAAAAAAGGCTTTTAAAAAAATATACATGGATATGACATCAAAAACACAAGTGACAAAAGAAAAACTGGGTAAGATGGACTTCATCAAAATTCAAAACTTCTGTGTTTCAAAGGACACCATGAAGACAGTGAAAAAAAAACTGACACAACGGGAGAAGACATTTGCAAGTCATATATCTGATTAGGGACTTATATCCATAATATATGGAGAACTTTTGCAACTCGATAATTAAAAAAGACAAATAACCCAATTAAAAAATGAACAAAGGATCTGAATAGAGAGCTCTCCAAAGAAAATATACAAATGGTCATTAAGCATAGGAAAAGATGCTCAACATAATTAGTCTTTAGGGAAATGCAAACCAAAACCATGATCAATACCACTTCACACCCACTAGGATGAATAAAAGAGACAGACAATAACAAGTGTTGGCAGGGATACGAAAAAACTGGAACCTTCACACATTGTTGGTGGGATCTTAAAATGGTGCAGTCACTTCCAGAAAACAGTCTGGCAGTTAAATATATATACAAATATATATACATACTATACACACACAAAAAAACAACAATTATTGAAATGGAGAAAGATATAAATAGATAATTGAGAAAAGTAATAAAATAGTCAATAAACATATTTTTGAAAATGCTTCAACCTCACTAGAAATAAAAAAAATGTACCATGAAATAACACAGTGCTATCCCCCCTTTAACAAATAGTTTTAAAATAATTAATGGTACAGTGAGAAAGACACTACGCCCTATTTCTGAAAATTGATATAATATTTTTGGAAAGTCATTAGGCAACATATATCAACCATAAAATTGTTCATCTTCCATGACACGGTAATTCCATCTAGGGCTCTAGCCTATATGCAAATAATAATTAATTAATAAGATATTCTTCATTATATTATTGGAACAGCCTTATGGGGAAATGGTTAATGTGATAATGACATTTCCATAGGATAAAAAAATCACATAGTCTTCTAAAAGCGTGTTTTCAAAGACCACAATAAGGTAAATGAAAAGAAGCATACTACAAAATTGAATTCGGTGATCCTAAATTTCTAAACAAGCAAATATATACTCACATATTAACAGTGGTTAATTTCCATATTTTTCGTATTAAGGAATCAAAAGTTAATACACTTTTATAACCTGAAAATGTATACTTTTTAAAATAAAGATGAAAGAGATAACACTTAGTGCCGATGGTATAATGACAGTGAATGACACAGAGAAAGCCAATCTTCTCATGACTCTATTGATCTCTATCACAAAGAGATCTTGCAAATGACATCACTATTTTCAAATGGGGGTATGGAATTTTGAATTATAACCTGGTGAGTTTGACGTTAAGTCTAGGCAAGATTCTAAAACGGCTTCTTTAATGGAATTTTGTATGAACCTAGAAAAGGAAACTATCAATCAGCAGAAGAATTCACTCAATCATTCGCAGACTACTTCAGTTTTTTCTTTGATGAGCTATTTGGAGAGGTGATGGAAGCCAAGTTTATCAAATGGTAAATGGCACCAAGCTGAGGGAACTAGTGTTATCTGTTATCAGGATGGAGAACCGGAGAGATAAGGGCGAACTTAAGCTACTAAGAAGTCACATCTGCCTAATTTAATTTCTTCCCTGGATAAGATCATGGATGAGGTAATAATAGAGGGCAAGGCTGTTAAATAGTGGATGGTACCCAACCGAGAGGAATAGCAGATGTGTATCATGATCCAAAAACAGTGTCAGGGATTAAGCAAGAACCTAAATCCAATGAGATAACATTCAACAAAGCTAAGTGTAAGATACTATCATTCAAGGAAAAGGCAGGGGAGACTTGACTTCACAGCTCAATGTGTGGAGACCACTTCAGGGCTCTCTTCCACAGTCAGCTCACCAGAAGGCCACTGAGCTGTGGCTCGATGATATTTAAATTTAAAAAATAGTTAGCAAACTTTACTCTCTCCCAGTTCAACAAAACCTAAAGTAATCTTTTTTTTTTTTTTAACTCATTGAGTAAAGTAACCAGGATATAAAGGGACTTAAAACCAAGCCACTGGTTGGTTGCCAGAAAAGCAGCGCTAAGCCAACTACTTAGGTGAGAGGGAAGGGTTATGGAGGTGGTGGCATCCTAGGAAATCCTCGAAGGGCCATTTCCTGGAAGGAGGGTTGATGTATTGGGGAACATCCCAGGGGACAGAGCTAGACACAATTACTAAAAACTACAGGGAGCCAGATTTTGACTCAATGTAAGGAAAACTTCCTAATGGCTAGAGCTGTCCATGGTCATCGTGGATTGCCAAGGGACACAGCAAGTTCTCAGAGTCAGAAGTAGGGAGCTCGGGCTAGCTGGGCACTGGGCTCAGAGGAAATTCAAACAGGATTCTAGTCTATTCTCCCCTCAGATGCCTGAAACACCTTCATGTCTTTGCTAACAAGAGTCATCCAGACTCTGCTTAAGACACCTGTAATCCTTCAAGAGATAAACCAATTTCTTTTCTGTAACAGGTGTAATTGTGGTAAAGAACTTCTCTACACGCAGCCAAGACCTTCTCCTCCGCAGTCCCTTCGTTTCCGCTCGCCGGGACTATAAAGAGTTTTTCTAAACCCTGAACCATAAAGAAGCTTTCCAATACTGAAAGATACCACGTAATGAGAATCCTTATAAAGACTGTTCCTACCCTCATCATTCCACTCTGGGCAATAATAAATTAAGAAAACTGTACCAGGTATTTTCCTAGGGGCACAAAACCCACATCCCTATGAGTGGATACAGTTTAAGCAAACCCTACTCAAATGAATAATATGCAACCATTAAAACAATAAATAGGGAGATGACATCTGAATATAAAATATATATACAAAATAATGGTGGGCAAAAAATTCAATACGAGAGATAAAGCATGCTATTTTCAACTATATAAAAAGGGCATATTATCACAAATTAGAAGTGAATTTGGAGTGATGTAAATACAACTTCATCTCATTAGGTTGTTTTTCTAAGAAACTGTTTAAATGTTTAACAATAAAAATCTATACTCCCTTTTTTTTTTTTTATACTCCCTTTTGATGTAAACCTATCTCTTCACCCATTTAAACAATTAGTCCCAAAGTGCCTAGGTTCTGAATGCTACATAAATCATTCTAGATTATTAGATGTATATATAAAGAAAAAAGATTTAGTTGTATAATATGTAAGATGTACTCATAGTTTCCTCAAAAATTAAAGTTACTATATGACCCAGTAATTCCACTTCTAGAGATATACCCAAGAGAACTGGAAAGTTACGTTCTCCCAAAAAACAAGTGTATGAGTGTTCATAGCAGTGCTATTCATAATAAACAAAAAAGTGGAAATAACCCAAATGCCCATCCACTGATGAAAGGATAAAAAGAATGCGGTATATCCACAAAATGGAATATTATTCTGCAATAAAAAAGGAATGAAGCACCAACACCTACTACAGGTTGGATGAACCTAGGAAGGGTTATGCTAAATGAAGCAAGTCACAAATGGCCACAAATTATATTACTCATCTATATGAAATGTCCAGAATAGGCAAATCTAATAAGACAGGAAGTAGACTAGTGGCTGCCAAGGGCTGGAGTAGGGAATGAGGACTGACTACTAATAGGTACTGGGTTTCTTTGGGAGTGATGAAAATGTTCCCAGTTAGATAGTGGTGAGAGGTACACAACATATAAATATACCAAAAAACACTGAAATGTACACTTTAAAATGGCTAAATGGTGAATTTTATGTTATTTTAATTCTGTCTCATTAAAACAATATATAATGACAAAATACTTATCATTATATATATGCTATATATTTTATAAAATATATTGACATCCACAAGTACTTAATACTATTAGAAGACTGACAATATGGTACCTAGCATGGGTACAATGCACAAAAGGCCTGGATTACTAAAGAAAATATTAAAAACTGAAGGGCTGAAATTAAGAATTACTCATTCCTTCTATTATCCAATTCTTATTTACTGTGTGCTTACTTGGTGCCAGAAACTATGTTAGGTGCTGTGGATACAGGGGTGAACAAGATGTGATCCTCACCTTCACGGGGCTCCTGGTCTAAAAGGGGAGCTTGACATGAAACAAATAATCACTTGCATATATATAAAACATGTATGTAACAAGGGGCATAAGGTGAAATATGGGTTCCATGACAGAATATATCAATAACAGGCAGCCCTGATCTAGATGAAGAATTGGGCAATACCTTCCTGAGGAAATTATATTTAATCTGAAACTATGAAGATGAGAGATTTAGGCAGGTGAAGAGCGGGGATAAGAGTATCCTCCAGATGGAACAGCAGTGCAGAAGTCCTGAGGCAGAAAAGAACCTGTCACATGTGAGAAACCCACGAAGGCTAGTTGTGATCAGAGGGTGGTGAGTAAGAAGACGACTGTCACAGAATGAGGCTGAGAAGTAAACATGGGTCCATCCAGGCAGGCCACTCTGGGGATTCTCACTCTATATCCTGGGTACAAAGGGAAGCCACCCAAGAATTTCAGCAGGGAAGTAACATGACCAATTTGTGTCATAAAAGCATCACCCAGGCTCCTGCTGTGGAGGAGGGATTGGAGAAAAGCAAAGAGGAACCAGTTAGGAGGCTGTGAGAGTAACGGCTCAGACCAGGGATGGGGGTGGAAGGGAACAAAAGGCATTTTCAAGGTCTATTTGGAGTTTTGGAGGTCATCACATATTCTATTTTACAACTCAAATTTACATGTGTGGGAAAAAAATGTCTTCCAGAAAGACCAAAGCATAAAAAGTAGAGATTACTTCACCAGGCTCCTAGACACATTAGCATCTATCCGATACTAACCCAAACCCTGCAAAACACTTCAAGTTACTTCTAAAAGCCCTGAAGGCTTTATATATAACTAAGTAACACTTGAACCCAAATTATCCCTAAGCTTCTTGCAGGGTTTTTTCTTACCAGCAAGTTTTCAGAGTGGCAGAGAAAACCAGACAGAGAAGTAGAAACAAGAAGTTCACTGTGATGCAATACAGGTAACGCTTGGTGTCCTAACTTAAACCCAACTGCAAACTAGCTCCTCCTTGGAACATTTTTTTTTTTTTCTTATACAGGAACCATTCCAGGAGAGAAACACCCTGCTTAGTATACGCTCTGTTAAAGGCTTCTGTTACACACACACACACACACACCAGCAAGAAAGATGTGCAAAGCATCCGGATTATTCATGGGTATCTGTCTCCTTACACTGCACTCCAGAGACTGAAGCAGAGTACAGAGGCCGTGATGGATATCGCACAGCTTAAAAAGAGTAAATGAATGACTTCACTGTAATAGGAAAACAACTGTACATTATACATGCATTTCCTTTCCTCTTAAAATAAACCCCTGCCAGCCACATGGTAAATACACTTCAAACTTGAGTGTATACCCCTCACAAGCCACCTAAGACATTAAATCGTACAATATAAGACAAGCTATCTATTCAGCACCCCCCCAGAATATAATGGAAGCCCAAAACAAAGACGAATATGACCATCAAAAATTATACATTTTACAACACAAGCTCTGTAAGTAGTACGGTCCCTTTTCATTTATACTGTGAAAATTAGTACTGCACTTAAAAATGTAAAATGAAATTGTTTAAAATATCGAATCACTATGTTGGGTAACAAGAACTAACACAGTGATGTAGGGCAATTACACCTCAAAACAAACAAACAAACTCATAGAAAGAGAGACCCAATTTGTGATTACCGGGGGGGCAGGCTGGAGGAAGGTGGTCAAAAGGTACAAACTTCCAGTTAGAAGATAAATAAGTACTAGGGATGGAATGTATAACATGATAAATATAATTTACACTGCTGTATGTTATACATGAAAGTTAAGATAATAAATTCTAAGAGTTCCCATCACAAGAAAAAATTTTTTTCTATTTCTTTAATTTTCTATCTAAAAGATGATGAATGGTCATTAATTTATTGTGGCAATCATTTTATGATGTGTGTAAGTCAAATCATTCATTATGCTGTACAGCTTAAACTTATCCAGTGCTGTATGTCGATTCTATCTCAATGAAACTGGAAGTAAAAAATAAAGATAGGGTTTCCCTGGTGGCGCAGTGGTTGAGAGTCTGCCTGCCAATGCAGGGCACACGGTTCGGGCCCTGGTCTGGGAGCATCTCAGGTGCCGCGGGGCGGCTGGGCCCGTGAGCCACCGGCTGCTGGGCCTGCGCGTCTGGAGCCTGTGCTCCGCAACAAGAGAGGCCACGATAGCGAGAGGCCCGCGCACCGCGATGAAGAGTGGCCCCCACTCGCCGCAGCTGGAGGAAGCCCTCGCGCAGAAACGAAGACCCAACACAGCCAAAAATAAATAAATAAATAAATAAATTTATATTTAAAAAAAAGATAAAAATTTTTTGTTTTACAAATGTAAAATAAAATGATATTGTTTAACCTCAAGGAATCATGTCATGTCATCATTTCTATCTTTATTGCTGTTAAGGCTTTCAGCATCTTTGAGGTAGTAATGATTTATTACAATACATCATATTTACACAACCGCCTGACAGCATCTCCAATGCTCCTGGTCCTCCTTGCGTGTTAAGACTCAGCTCTTCTAAGAAGCCTTCCCTCCCCCTTTACGGTAGAGCTGATCCTCCATCCATCGCCCTCTCTGCCCACTGTCCCTTGTACACATCTCTCTCCAGATTTACAACTGCCTCCATTCCAGACCAGGAGCGCCCTGGTGCTCGGTGCTCCCAGGACCTAACACAGAGCTTCTCACAGGAAAGGTTCTCCAATGCTTGTGGAATGAAATGAATGAATAAATGGACTGGATCCCCCCCAACCTCTGTAGTGTTTAATTTTTTCCACCTGCATTATCCTAAATGTTCATGACTCTCAACTCAATGAAATTTCAGACAATTATCCATTTCCCCCCATTTCTTTCTGTTTCCTGATAGAAGATTTATGGTACAGGGTGTTTATGAAAACGGGTTTTAAGAACAAGTGAGAATATTGCTTGATATTCAGGTTTGCACACATGGCTTTGTAGAGAATGAGTTTGAATAAGGATGAGAAAAGGCCTTTACTCCCCAAATTCATATTCCATAGGAAGAAAAGCACTCAGTGTCATGTCACCCTCTCACTACTGACATTCACATCAGATGTCATTTTTATCAAGAGCCCCCTTCTTCAAGACAAAGAAAGGATGCCCCTGGCAAGGGCAGAGGGAGTTCATGAGTTAAATTCCTCATTCCAGAATAAATTATTTAGCATCACTTAAACCCTGAAAGCTCTGAGCCACCTATCTTGCGGTTTATGGCACTCTCCTCTACGTTTACAATTTCCCGATTGTGAAGCAACAATTTAATTCCATAGTGCAAAATCAATACAACTTAACTTTACTGTTGGAACTCACATTATGTGGCAAACTAAAAGATTTTATTCTTCCACTGGCATGAGACAATTGTAAAACTGCCTTTATAAAGAGGCACTTAGGAACCATTCCAGAATTTAGGAATGAATTTTTCTTACTGGACTTATTGCACAGCAATGGGCCCATGAGATGAATACGATCCCTGGGGCCTCCTAAGTTCCAGCTTTGACTTCACTGTCAGGACCTAGATTTTGAACAGGAGATCATCCCGGAAACGCAAGGCGCTGTAGTGGTAGTAACAAGAGACAGCCAATAGGTTCCTGAAATAGGTTTTGTCACTAGTTTAGGGTTTTTATCAGGAATGTCGATCACCTTTTTTGCTCTAAATTTTATTACTAGTACAACCATGAATAGTAAGGTTTGGTACAGGGGTCAACGTTTCCAGCGTTATTTAACTGAAATGATCTGGAACCAGTCGCTTTTGTTGAGTTGGAAAGAGCTGGTGTTGTTTAAAACAGACCAGTGGACGAATCTATAAGCTGCAACCCACTGGAAAAGGCAAGAAGATGGAAGGATTGATAATATTCAGCCTACAGCGAACATTGATCATCTGCTCGGTGCAAGGTCCACTGCAGCTGATAGCCTGAGGACCAAGAAGCAGCAGGGCGAGTTGGGCGGGTCTGAACCCTTAGATTCAACAAGCTTCCCCGAGTGCATTCAACGCACCTGCACGTAACTCGTTTCCCTACACCTGTTATTAGGAAGGCTTGTTTCTCTCAGCTACTCAGAGCAGCCAACAGAAAAAACAAAAATTTTAAAGCAGCAACCTAGTGCTAGACCAGAAGGGAGCGTTTATCAGCCTACCAGCAGCCCCATTACTCTATAGGCAGTTAGGGTTCCCTCCCGTCCAGCCCTCTGTCCACTGAGCATCCCCAAGGACAAGAGGTTAGATCCAGCAGCAGCCAAGGCTAGGCCTGTGAGGCAGCAAGAGAAGCCCAGCCTCCCGGCGAAGCGGCAGAGGCTCCGGCGCCGCCTCCTCCCTCGCTCGCTCGCGGTGCCAGTTCGGCCTGCGCCGGACAGGGAGGCCGGGCCTCCAGCTGGCTCAGCATCCCTCCTCTTGCTCCCGCTCTCCCTCCTCCGCCCGCGCGCGTAGCACCAACCTTGGGCGTGCGGATGTGCTCCATGGCGAGCCCGCGTCTGCAGGTCCCGGCCGGGCGAGGCCTCACGCACCTGCGCGCGTCTGCAGCGCGGCGGGAGGGACGCGGGGAGGGGGCTTCGCGCCCGGGAGCGGGCGGGCCTCGGGCTTGGCTCCGCCCTCAGGTGCGGCGGCGCCCGCGCGAGGCAGGCGTGCGGGGCCCGGGGCTCCCGCGCGGCCCTAGCGCGCGCGTCTCTGCGCTACTGCCACCTGCACCGCCTGTCGCCGCCCCGCCCCTTGCCTGGCTGGGGTCGCGGGAGCCAGAGCCGCTCGCTTCCTCTGAAGAAGGGCAGCCAGCGTAAGACTGTGGGGTTACTGTTCCCCGAGACACAATGAGGGCCTTGCGTTGGGTGCGGCCTTTTGGAGAAGAGATGGGACTAAGCGCTGCTCCACACCTCCCATGGGCTTCCTTCCAGAGGGTCCCAGGATAGGTGGCACTTCAGGGTGGGGCAGGAAAAAGGCTGCCACAAACATTCCAGATCCAGTGTGGCCTGTTGGGCCCTGTCTGTATATTTCAGCACAGGCGGCAGAGCGTTTGGGATGAAGGTGGAAATAGCAACAGTGTTAGCGCCGTAGAAAGTGCTGGGAAGACAGGCATCTCACGTCAACCTGTGACTGTACCCTTGGAAGAGACACTTTCCCTTGGCACCGTATTGGGTGCTCATTTGACATCTTCACTTAGCTCTCACTAACTGGACTGGAAGATATAGATAACAAAGCATCCATTATAAAGCATCATTCTTCCATTTATGATATTAAGAGTAGTTGTTGCCACTGTTAGTATCAAGCCATTTGGAAAAGCCAAAGGGAAGAAATGCGTGCCACCCACCCCCGCCTTTTTTTCTTGCAAACCTGTGTGTAAAGGTTTACCATATTAATTATTTCATAAAACTGTTCATAGTTCTTAGAATAATATCTATCCAATTTTTTCCTAGCTCTTACTCATCTCTCTTTTACCTGGATTGTAAATTCTTTGGCTATAAGACATTGGTTTTTTAATCTCTTTTTGTCCAGTGTATGGTAGGCACATTGCAACCTTCCAAATAAATGTTTACTTAATCAATACAGTATTGCATTTTTTTTAATTTCCATGTCCCCTTCACATATCTTTTATCATTTCATCCTCCTTCCACTCTGGGAGGCAATTAGGACAAGTTCAGTAAACTGATGTTTGCATATGGCAAAATTGACCCAGAGTATAATTTCTTGTTACTAAAAAACACCAGGAATAGCGTCAGGAGCACTCTGGTTCCAATTCAGCCTCTGACCTCATTCCACTTATTAGGATAAGTTAACATAGAATAAGCTAGAAATAAAATAACAATAGGGAAAGAAATCTCTATAAGTAAACATTTGGGTTTGATCTAACAGTTCTCTGAGGAATCCTCCTCGACTTGACCCCCAGCCCCGATCGCTATCCAGTTTATTAGATCACAAGCTGTGTTGACCCCAGACAGCCACTCTGCTCTTTCTCACTTTCTCTGCACTGCCTCATGCCCCCATGTTTCACTGCTTCTCTGAACCACCACCCAGCGGGGCAGAAGAGATTGAACAAAGCAGCAAGAGTTGGAGGGCAGTGGAGTGAGAGGAGCTAGAATACATCATTGAAATGGCTGACTATGTTGATCCTAAGTAGGGCAGAAAGTGAAACCAGGCATTCATTTAGTTAAGAAACACTGGTATTAATTTACTGATGGTCATGCACAAGGCATCATGGCAGATACTGGGAAACTGAAGGGAGACCCAGAGGAGGAGGATACCAAGTTCCATAACAGTGATATGGATAACACCAAGGAAGTGAAAAGTAGACCAGTAAGATGGCAACAGAGCATGTGGAAATGCCAAAAGTAGCCTCAAGGAGATTGACCTACTTCCTACATTTTCCATGTTAATTATATGGGAAATAATAGGTGAACTCCGGATCATATACTTAATTCCTAAAGTTTGCTACTGTTGCATTTGTTATGAGCCATGGGTCATTTGGATAAATGTTGCACCTCTTGAGTATTCACAGAGCAGAAATCTCTCCATCTGGCCCCAGAACCAAGAAGTAGGAAGGGTAGAAAAAATGTATTCTTCTAACACTACATAATTTGCAGAGGGATCCACATCCAGATTTATACTACATCAGTTTACTTTTTATACTACAGATGCACTTTGCCCAGTAGGTTGGAAAATGGCTATTATTTTTTAAGCTAGCATTTGTGAATCCTGAATGGAAAATTCAACAAAACTATTTTCGCCATCAAGCAAAATATCAGACAATAGGGTTAAGACCTAGTTACCTGCATATTCATCAAACTACTTCTTCCCTTGACAACACACAATATAGTTGTCCTCATTTTATCTTTAGTGCTCATGTTTCAGTGCTTTTCTACCTCTGTGAAAATGGTAGATATTTAATTCTCCTTTCCTTCACGGGCACACAGGAGACTATGCTTCCCGACTCTATTACTGTTGGGTGGGACCATGGACCAGGGCTGTGGAAAGTGACCTGTGTCACTTTGAAGCCAAAGTTCTGCAAAACCTGTGTGGCCCTCCAGCTTTCTCTTCCCTTGTCTTGTTATATGGAGATCTTATCTTGAAATTATAGAGAAAATAATGATGATAAGTTCACTCTGAGTATATAATGTGACTGTGGCCACAAACTATTCAGCATTAGATTGACATGAAGAGAAAAATAAGCTGTTTCTCCAAGTCATTACTTGGAAGGGAGCTGCTCTGAAGTGTCACAGCAGGTTCTTTTGAGTGAAAAGAACAGCTTTTTGTAGTGGTGGTCGTTGCATGAAGCCACTGAGATTTAGAGGTTAAGTTTTGTACCTACCCTCGCCTATCCTGACATTCTAGAGAAGGGACTCTGAGAGTCAAAATAATATACTTTCTGTGTCTCTGATCTTTTTTCAAGGAGGTTGATAATGTCATTAAAGAGATCTGATGACACATGTCATCTGCCAAGACCTCAACTTTATTGTGTATTACCAAACTTCTTCTGCAGAACCTCTCCTTAAGAAATTTGTATCACACGGATAGTCTAGTTGCAAATAATATTACTATAGGAATTTTTAAATCCAAACTTGATATTCACTGGAAACTTCCCCAAATGCTGTGATCTTCAGTGGCGTGAGGAGATTTGGATGCTTATCAAACACTTGCAAGACTTTTTCCAGAATTCTTACATTTCTCCTGAGGCAACGAAAACTTCTGATTTGGAGTGAAGACAAGAACTCTCTCCTCAGGAGGGTAGTATTGCTAATGATTACAAACTCAGTAAAATCCTATTCAGCACTACTAAGCCTCAGCGGTCCATGAGGATATGAGTGGAGGAGGGCACCCATCTCTATACAAGCCGAGCCTCAGCTAGAAGCAGGCTAGATACCCAATAGGATAGGGTTAGAGCTGCATTTGGGGTTCTGCCTAGAAAAAATAACATCCTCACCTCCAGGATTTTTCTAAAGCCAATGATGCCAAATACCAATGTCTTCTTTGGCCTCGCCCTGTGCCAGGCATAGAGATGAAGCACCCTGTGGACTGCAGGCAGCTCTGCCCTTTTTCTAGAAACCAAAGGGGACACTCTGGACCAGCATAAAAGGAGCTCTTACTCTATGAACAGGCAAGGTTTTAAAATAGACTCGCATATTTTGTTCTCCCTCCAAGAAGGCACATCACTCAGACACAAGTCTGTATCCTCAGAGCACTTACTGTTTATTCCCTTCCCACTGCTGTCCCTTCAACCATCATTTTGATGCAGACAATTCCCATGTCAATATTTCCAATCCTAAATTCTCTCCGTACCTCACATATTATATTTCCATCCACCTGTTGAGTACCTCCACATGGATGTCCCATCAATGTCACCAACTAGGTATGACAGACAGGCCTATATTCAAGTCACAGCTCCAGCATGTGCTAGCTGTGTGACCTTGAGCAAGTTTTTGACCCCTCTCAGCCTCAGGTTTCTTACCTGTAAAATGGAGATAACAATAATATCTCTATTACTTTCTTTTTCTCAAGCTGAGGAGTAGATATCTATATATATATGAATGTTTATTACATTATTTCCTGTTTATTTGTATATGCCTGAGGTAGTCCAAAATAAAAAATAAAATTGATAGCAGAAAATGGGGCATAACTACACCTCCTTCTTAGGATGGATGTGACGATTCAGTGAGATCAAGCATATATTCTGTGACTAATATTTATTGAGTGTTCTCTGTGAGCCAAGCACCGAGGATAAAGTGTGAACCAAAGCAAACACAGTCCTGCCCTCAAGGTGCTTCCGTCTAATAATATCAGCTCCTATTATTATTATCATTACCTTCTACCTGATACCAAACCTCCTCTTGAAGTCATTACTTCTTTTGTTAATCTCAATCGCTCAAGTTCAGAACCTTCGAGTTTGTTCTGGTTGATGTCCCTCACTGGCCCCCATACCCAGACAGATGAGGATTCCTCATCCACAACTTTTCCTCAGCTGACCCCTCCCCTTCCTTTCCCACTGCCATTGCTCTAAGATCCTCATTTCTTCTTCCCGGCTGGAATATTAGCCTCTGCTGCCAGATCAGTCTTCATGAAAAGCAACTCTAATCATCGCTCTCCATCTTAAAAACTTTCAGGTGGTTTACAATTGCCTTTTAATTAAGTACCATCTCCTGATTCTGTCATTGAAGGCCCAGTCACATCCTACCTTTCTCTTTCTCTTTTACAAACTCAGCAAAGTTAAGTCACTGGCACTTAGTAGGTGCTCAATAAATATTTTTTGAATGTATCACTTAGTCAACCAATCACTTTCTATATCCTGCATTTACTTACCTTTATGTCTTTGTTCATACTATTCCTGTGTATCAAATCCCCTAGGTTCATTTCAAGATTCACTTCAACATTCCCTCCAAATGCAGTTCTTCCAAAATAACTCTTGTCTGTTCATTCCAATAAGCAGAGATCGTCATAAGCAGTTTATTTTCATCTGGAAGTGTAATTTTATGCATCTCTGTCACAACTTGTCCACAGGGGACCTTAATCAGTCCCCTGTTCCAAGAACCACGCTGGGTCACTACACTGACAATGTCACGCTGGGCGGATGGAATGAACAGAAAGTTGCAGGGGTCCAAGATGCCCAAGAAAAGCACACATGTGTCAGAGGATGGGAGATACCTTCTGGGGAAATTCAGGGTCCTGCCATCTCAGTGAAGTTTCTAGGCATCCGCAGTGGTGAAATAGCTTCTCCAGCATGAAAGGCAAATTGCTTTGCTTTGCAGCCCTCTAGCCTATTACTGAGTTGGCCGTCAGGCCCACCAGCTCTGAGTGGGGCCTTGGGTAAGAAAAGGGTCTCTAGCTGATTTGAGTTGTGGTGGAAACAGGTCTATGACAGTGGCTTTTTGACCCCAGCAGATCCAAATATGAGGAGGTGATAAACATTAAATGAGGTCATAAGGGTGGGGCTCTAGTCCAATAGAACTGGTGCCATTATAAGAAGAGGAAGAGATCTCTCTCTCTCTCTCCCTCTCTATCATATGAGGATACAGCAAGAAGGCAGTCATCTGCAAGCCAGGAAAGAGAGCTCTCACCAAAAACTGAACCTTGGGGGACCTTGATCTTGGACTTCCCAGCCTCCAGAACTATGAAAAATAAATTTCTGTTGTTCAAGCCACTCAGTCTGTGGTATTTTGTTATGGCAACTCAAGCTGATGAATACAAATACCTAGAGTGGTTTGCACTGATCCCAACTTGATACAGATATTTAGAACAACATAATTTATGAAGTGTAAATATTTCAGGCTTCAGAAACTTAGGAATATAAAGGCAATCACATGAATATTAATACCTAAAATCTCAACAGCCCTAAGCCTCCATCTTCATTATATAGAGTCCTCTTCTTCCTAATACTTCCAGAGGAACCAATGTGTAAACACAGCCAGTCCTGGTGGCCCCCTGCTGCATTGCTAGCCAGGGCAGGATCCTGCTGCAGCAGACACAGTGAGAGCCAAAATATGCTGCTGCTCTTCACCTGCTGGAAATCTGCTGTTCTCGATGCCAGGGAAGCTGAAATGCTGCCTCTATCTTCTGATTCAAAAATCAAACTTGCACTCAGTTTGGAGGATTTCTCACATCAGAGATGTTCAGTATTCCAGAGTATGAGAGTTTTTTCCTTTCCCCACCATTGTTCCACTCTGGGTCTTTGAGAGCTTCATTCAGTGCCAATACTCAGCTGAGACTTCGTCCTATTGTGGTCCGTCGCTGCCACTGTCAACACTGCTACTCTGTGGTCATCGACACCTACACTGCTGCAAACAGGCTCTTCTCAAAGTTTGTGAGATTGTGAAGCCGCCGTCACGCTCCAGCGCGGGACATCTGCCCACAGCAGATATTCTTGTGAAATGAAAGGTAAGACCTTCTTATGAAGCTCATTTAGGGGTTGTCCAAAGCAGAGCTCCCGGGTTGCCAAGTGTCAGAGTTCACAATCTGTCAGTAAGTGGACATTGCCGTTTTCCACCAGGCGCAGAAACGGAATGTTTCTGAGATCAGTCAGAACCTTGGACGCAGAACCACCACACTCCCTTTCCGACATCAAGCCCTGATGCTAGGACGTACCTTTCATTTTGATCCCATTTTCAGTCGTGATGAATTTCTCTCTCTTTGGATGGAGTTAGGTTTTGTGGGGCAGGTTGATATCATCACAGGCTCCCTAATTCTTCAGATTTTCGCAAATATCTGTGCAGCATTCAAGTTTTCGTAAGTTCAGGATGTTCTTCAGCTCCCGTGAAAATAACAGTATTCCAACAGACCCCTGGGGGACAGGATTCTGCCTAATCCAACAATCTGGAAGCATCTGAGCCCTAGCTGCAGTTCACCAAAGACTCCCTGTCACGCTTTGGTTGGTGAAACATTAGAAGCAATAAATATCAAAAATAAATAGAATTTTGGACTTCCTGGTGGCTCAGTGGTTAAGAATCCACCTGCCAGTGCAGGAGGCACAGGTTCGAGCCCTGGCCCGGGAAGATCCCACGTGCCACGGAGCAACTAAGCCAGCGCACCACACTACTGAGCCCCTGTGCCACAACTACTGAAGCCCGTGGCCCTAGAGCCCGTGGTCCGCGACAAGAGAAGCCACCGCAATGAGAAGCTCGCGCACCGCAACGAAGAGTAGCCCCCGCTCGCTGCAACTAGAGAATGCCTGCGCGCAGCAATGAAGACCCAACGCAGCCAAAAATAAATTAATTAATTAATTAATTAACTTTTAAAATAAATAGAATTTTAAAATAAAATGTGGCGTGGCTGTATATGAAATACTGTATGAGCTTGAAAGTTTTTTTCCCAAAGGATACTTAATGACATAGAAAGATGCTCATAACAAAATTTTAAGCCAAAAAGCCAGATACTAACCTGTATATACAGTGTGATCTGAGTTGTGTTTCAAAATGTGTGTGTGTGTGTATGTGAAAGTAAAGAGAGAAAAAATAGAAGAAAAAGACACAGGCATAACAATTACATCTGGGTGTAGATTTGTGGGTGATTATAATTTTGTTTTTTTATATTTTACAAATATTTACATTGAACATTTTAATAATTACAAAGAATGCGTACTTTAAAAAGGTAATTTCAAATAGAAACAAGTAATAATCAATAATCACATCATAGTGTCAAGAGTCAAAGCAAATATTTTTGTGGAGAAAAAATTTATTTTGTTTTTTTTAAAAAACTACTGAAGAGTTGAGAGAATTTTAAGTGTATACTTCCTAAAATTTCAGGTCAAAAATAATCCTTCTGAAAAGTAATCATTTTTCAAGGATAAAATCCGGCTTATTTTCCATAAGGAAACAATAAAAACAATATCCCAAGTGTGTAACAATAGCTGGAAAAAGAAAAGAGGAGGGCGCTCCCTCCTGAGTTGTAAGGATTTTGGCAATGCTGTTTTTACAACCAAAAAAAAACAGAAACCCCAAAGATTTTTCTGTGAAGTACAATCAGGCTTGGAGGAATGTTCTGTGCTTCAAAGCCAATGTTCTATAAAAAATTACTTAACTGACTTTAACTTTTAGTAAAAAATCTGAGATGTATCTTTGGTGTTTGGGTCATATGTAATTAATAAAACCTTATCTTAATCCCCTTCTTTTTAAAATTTAGATGCAGATGCTAAGTATTGGCAAAATACATATGAACATAGATCTCATAGCCAGGACAATTTGAGACTCTTAATAAACAGATGTAAAAGTTGTTCTTGGGTTACATTAGGGTTTCTTGTGGAGATAATGAGTAATTTTGAATGCTGGCTCTGCAAGGGAATTTTTCCATCTCTTCTTTGGCAGAGAGAATATTTTTGTAAACAAAATCAGTGAACAAGATTTGTGCAAGATGGTGAACTAAACAAGGATTTGATCTGGCTCTAACTTGCTGAGAACCACCTATGTTTGCATTTGGATTTGGCAGACGTGATTGACTGTCTTGCCACGGCAAAGACAAGCCTAAAGAGTTTGAACACGGCACAAGATAGGGAACCCCATCATCTGCAGGTAGAACAGATCACATTTATTTTCAGTGTTTTGTTCCTGATCATTTGGTCGTTTTTCAGGGAGTCTGCATGAATAATTGCCAACTTAGGAATGAATTATAGTCCAAAAGTCGCATTGTAAGAAGGTTGTTTGGTTCTCAGATTTCACAAACGATGACTAAATTTCTGGGCCATTCCTCAGAAGGGTCTGCAAACAATGGTACTAGTCACTCTGCTACTTACACTGTACTGAATTCCCACGTATGACTTTACATCAAAACGCATAAGGAACATTGCATTTTAGGAATAGACCTCCTCCCTCCACCTTAGAAGCAGGAGGGTACACAGGGAACACTTCCACAAGCCCCAGAGCAGCCTTAAGTGATGGAGTGCCAATGGAAGTGACTTCTCTTGAAGACCAATATCTCAACTCTTTCCTCTCTACATTATTAGGTTAAAGAGCACCTGGAAGTCATAAAGCTCTTTAGGTTCTGTGGTCTTTGCAGACTATGAAACAGTATTCCACCAGGATAGATAGAGGATTACATATATATAACTGTATGTGTGACTATTTTTGCAGTCATATATAGAATATCTCAACCATGATAATGTGTCAATAAAAGATCTGCTTTGTAGGATGCTCCCAAATTTTGTGGTCATATTTGTTAGCAATTTGTTCATTCATTTTGGTCTTGGGAATAGCAAACACAAAAGATTTTAAGAATATTTATAGGAGAAAAAATTTAAAGAGATAATTCCTGTTCCTGAAAATTGAGAAAGATTGATCTTATTCTATTTTAACTGATGGTATCCTGGTCCAACTTTTGAAAGCACTGTTTAAACTCTAAAAGTCTGCATTAAAGAACAAAGGAGACTTGAGAGAGGTAGGGACTGACTCAACAATGATTTCCCATGACCTTATATTAATGACCACTTTTGTATGCCCAGGATCCCTGAAAACCAAAGCAGGACACAGACTCACAATTGACTAAACAATATACTTCCCTGACTAGAAAGTTTTAAAAATCACAAAATTCCCTAATAGTGGTATAAATGGATATCATTCGTCTCTTTTCAGGGTACAAAACGCATACACTAACACCAAAAAGCAGGACAAGTACATAGAGACAAAAAAACTTTTTTAAGTAATTTCTTATCTCAATTCTAGTTTGCTCGAGTTATTTGAAGTGGCATCAACATGGAACAAAAGCAATTTCTTTTATTCTTAGGAAGAGAAGCGTACTAGGAAAAAAATCACATAGGATTGAGCAAGAGAATGTGACGATGCTCGTTGACTCTACTGAAGTATTTATTGAGTGAAAACTGAACACCTGACTCCTTTGTGCTTTGAAGGAGGAAACAGCTGGCAGAAGCTCTGGGAACTTCCCTAGGCCTTCGGATCTCTGGAGTGTCTCCAATCTAATTTCCAATCTTTAATTTTAAAGATTTTCCATTTCTACCATTAGTGCCCTTCAACTGTCAGTCCTGAGCTTCAACAACCTATTTCTAGCATTTTGTACATTTTGTTTCTTTACATTTTCACTCACTACTTAATACATACTTGATAGGCTTAACTTCAAAAGTCCGTGTTTCTAACTCAAGCTAAACACCTGACCATGACTAGTTATTTACATCTGCTGCAATTGTCATATCACTAGTATCATTTTTCTATCACTAATTATTTAAAATAATGGCAAAATGTATTAAATATTCAAATAATTGTACAAACTCTCCTGGACAAACCAAGAAAACAACATAGTTTAAAATACTATGCCGACTGGCAAGCAGGGTCAGCATGAGACACCTTTAAGTGTGTGTTCATCACTCAATAAGGAGAAGTTTACAGTCTGCAACTTGCGGTCATCATTATGGAATATACAAAAGTACAGGTTGTTTAAAGTCATGTAGGTTATTTGTAAGTTAAGGTATTCTCTTTACTCCTTCACCTCATCCTTTAAGTAACAAAGTATAATTCTATTTTCTGAAAAAAATTTAATGTCAAACTTTTCATTCAAATACTACGGAGAGTGAATAATACCTCAATATAAATTTATCTCTATAAATAGAAGATAGAAAAATATACGTACACACACACACACACACACACACACACACACACACGCACACACGTGTTCTCTGCACCAAGAGGGCTCACTTCCAATTGTAGAGAAGTGCATTTGGTGCCACTGAGATTATTAATACTTTCCTCAAATTGTTTCTCCTACAACATAATGGGAGGCGCTACCCAAGAAAATCACTTCATTTTAATCTTTTTGAGCTTAAAATAGAAAGAATTTTCAGTTAGCATAGGAAACTCTAAAACCAATTATACGCACCGTTAGTGTTTTGTATTGTTTGATTATTTTTGCTTAATTTGGTTTTGCTTTCTTTTACCTTATCGAGAGGCATGACAGTGGGGTGCTTAAGAGCATGGGCCTCTAGGGCCAGCCCGCCTGGGCTTGAATTCAGGCTCTCCACTTACCAGGGGAATAAGCACTTCCTATGCTTAACCTTTCTGTGCCTCAGTTTCCTCACCTGTAAAATGGGAATTAATGACTGGGTTGTCGTGAGGAATCAGGGAGTAGTGAATTCAAAGCAATTGGAACAGTGCCTCTCACCTGTAAGCCCTTGAAACCCCTCTTCTTGGGCCCAGCTCCTCCTCCACTTCATTTCTCTTTTTTGACTCAAAATAGGCAGAAAGGAAAACACAGCATTTCTCACTAATGGGCACTATAGGGGTATTTGGAGTGGGACAATTAATTCACGATGCAAGACTGACCCACAGAGTGTTTGTTGTCCTTGATCTCTGGGCACCAAATGCCCGCGGAACGCCCAGTCATTGCGACATCCAAACACAGTGCCCCTCCCCAGCAATATTTACAAATGCCGCCTCGTTCCAAATGCCCACCTGGGTTAAGAACCACAGTAGATACTTACCACTTACTTTCACAGATGTCAGCTGAAGTTTAAGGGGAAAATATGGAAAGGATGGTAGACGAAACTGACAACAGTAACATTAACAACTACAGTTTGCTGAGTCCTTACTATGTGCTAAAGCTTATAACAGATCCATAAGGAGAGGAAGGAATGAGGACTTAAACATTAAATAACTAATCTGGGTCACAGACGTGTCAAGGTGATATCAGAATTTGAATTCATGGTTCTCTTACCCCATATCTTGTGCTCTTGTTCAACAGCTGGATAGCTTACTGCTTTAAGACAACTAAGTCAGCTGACCCTCAGAGAGCACCACCAGTTTGACCAAAGACCAGATTTTATGCAACGTTAATGCACTCATGTTTATGTCTATACGGTAGACCTTGAACAGAGATGGTTTTGCTCATCTTGAGCCCTGGACTCTTGACTTTAATGATCAGGTAGAGTTCAAACAGTTTGTAGACAGATATAGATAACAATACCTGTAAGAATTCCTATGAAATCCACAAAAAGTGTATCAAGGCTAATTGAATTCTCAGTCTGTAAAGTAAAAAGAATATAAGCCAGAAGTCTCTGGGTCTTTCTAGCCTGTGGATATGACTTCCATGGGCTCACCGTCTCCATT
This sequence comes from Balaenoptera musculus, assembly GCF_009873245.2. Classification (NCBI taxonomy): domain Eukaryota; kingdom Metazoa; phylum Chordata; class Mammalia; order Artiodactyla; family Balaenopteridae; genus Balaenoptera; species Balaenoptera musculus. The sequence continues at coordinate 18,046,990 of NC_045805.1, read as the reverse complement.
TGCCCAGACAGAAATTCCTGTCTCCAGAAATGTTACCCTCAGGCATGTCTAGACATTCCTAGAGGCTTACTGGATACACCCAGGAACACCTGTTCTCCTCAAGCTCCACTCCGGCTTCTGTCTTATGAAAACCCCACCTGGGGGATACCTCCACATCACCACTGCTACCGTCAATGAGAAGGTTAACATCATGCCAAGGGAGTTGTTTCCTGGCACTTCCAGGCTGACCATTTTGAAGGGCAGGAACCATGCTGGGTTTCTCACAGAGGTGGGCAGGATGCTTCTCTCCCCAGCTCTGGTCACATTTTTCTGAATTGCAAAGCAGCTCTGTTTGAGTCCAGAGTCCACAGAATTTCTCATGAACTCCTTTAGTTAGTGGCTCACCCATCTTTCCACTGGTGCTGAAACCTGTCTGATGAAACAATGTGTCAGTCAAGATTTCCACTGTCCTTGCCTCTAAAGAAAACAAAAGCAAACCCCCTTATTTTGGTGGTTAACTTTATGTGTCAGCTTGACCAGGCTAAGTTGCCCAGTTGTGAGGTCAAACACGAGCCTACTTGTTGCTGTGAAGGCAATTTTTTTTTTAGCTGTGGTTAACAGTAGACTTTGAGTAAAGCAGATTACTCTCCGTAATGTGGGAGGGTCCATCCAATTAATTGAAAGCCTTCAGAGGAAAGACTGAGGTCCCTAAAGAGGAAGGAATTCTGCCTCCAGGCTGTCTTTGAACTCAAGACTGCAACGACTCCTGCTGGAATTTACAGCCTGCTGGCCTGCCCTGCAGATTTTGGACTTCTAGCCCCCATGATCACATGAGCCAATTCCTCAAAATAAATCAATCCATATCTAGATCTAAAAATAGAGAGAAGATAGATATAGATATGAAATAGATACATAGAATACATATAGGATAATAGAAAGTCCTAACAGGATAATAGGATAGAGGATAATAGAATATATATATATATATATAGGATATTAGGATGATAAAATAAATATATAGTTATAGATATATATAGCCTATGATGTCTTCTATATATTTTCTGTATATATCTCCTATTGATTCTGTTTCTCTGAAGAACCATGACTAATACACTTACCAGCTTACAGACAACCCAAAAGTACTTGATCATAGCAACTTAAACAGATGCTCAGAGAGAGACAGCACCTGCTTGCAAGATCAGCAAACCAGCATTGATCGATGACCATGCTAAGTCCCTCTGGAGCACTATTTTATGCAGTAGGTAATGATTCGTAGGAGATACAAGGTGGGTTAGGGTATCAGTCTCGGTTTCTCTCACGTAGGACTCTAAACAAGCTAAGGGGATACCCACTGCTCTGACCTTGCACCTGTTGTTCTTTCCCCACCCAACTGGCACAGGGGTATCTGCTTCTTCAAGAACATTCCTACCACCACGATTTCTAATTCCACCACAACTGTAATTAGCTAACCTTTACTGACTGTTTCCTCTTTCACCCAGATGTCAGCTGGGATATACTCACTCTCTGAGATGAAATTAGCTTGAACCCACAGTCCAAGCCCCATGAAAGTCCACATTTCTGCAGAGTTTTACACGAGGAGGAAAGTCAACACAGGTTCTAGGATCCTGTTGCCTCTCTTCCATGGTTTGTCATCTTAGACTTACAACTCAGTTTTTCCTGTATTTCTACATAAAACAACTCAAACCAAATATTTGAGAATATGTAGATAATACTGAGGATATATATTTTTTTAATTTTTAGGATTGTTTATGTCACATCACCCAGCACAGTACTACCAATTTGAAAACACCTATTAGTGTAGTGAATATTATTTGAAATATGAATTGAAGTTCCCTTTCCTCACATTTCCTTTTACCATTATCTTTCTTCCGACTACTCAAGCAGCTATAATATCTTTCACGTGCTCTTAAGAGGAGGTCAGATAAAAGCTAGACCCCAAAAGCCCTTGAGTAGTAGAGAGTTGAGCTGAGAGCCACAATACCTGGGGAAAAAAATGTTTTCTCAATTCCAAAAACTTAGCTTTAATTATAGATCCAGAGCCTGAGGGACGAAGACATAAAGTTTACCCTCAAACAATATATGGGGAGGAGAAAGATGAAGAGTCCATATTCAGCCACACAAGAAGAGGATGAAAGACTTTTCTTGTCGAGGGAAAGAACTTCAAAGGGGAGAGAAGATCAGGAGTGTGAGTTTGTGAGTATTTGGTGCTCCTGGACCCTGGCCTCGCTCCCTGCCTAGGTTGAGTCCAGGTGGAGAAGACAACTGGAAATCCAAGATGGGTTTAGAGAACCCAAGGCAGGAGAGGACTAGATCTTCCCTCTCAAAGCATAATATGGGAAGTCTGCGAGTCTCTTAGAGAAACTGGCACCAGCAAAATCTGAAAAATGCCCAGACAGCTGGCCCAAGGGCAGCCTCAGGGGGCCGCCAGGGTGATATGGGGACAGCAACACAAATTTACTGTGGCCCCTGAAAGGGGGGTGGGCATGACACTCAAGCCAGGGGACGTGAAGGGATCTGGGATCTACGCCCCAGTGAGCAGGACCCAGAGTGGCCTGCGTTGAACTGATCATCAGGAGGGTTATTGGGAGGACAGTGGTCACTTCAGCACAAGCAGCAGGACATGCATCCAGAGGCTAGTGGGAGAAGGTGCAGCTCAGAGGCTGCCAGAGATGGATACGGGATGACTGAGGACCAGGCATCCTCTTCCCCTGACCTGGATGATGGTTAAAGTCACTTCATTCTGGAACTTAGGTTACCTCCTGGGCAGAAAGGAGGAAAGAGTTGAGGAAGAATAGGAAATGATTGAAGTGATAGCCATAATCTATGGAGTTTCAACCCTAAGTATCTGAGCTAACACTGAATCAGAAGATTATTTTGTCACTACCCATTAAAAAGGGGACTCAAAATTTAGTTCAATTATAGAGAAATGAAGAAAGTTCCAATTTTGCATATCTGTGCAATATATGAGGAAGGTGTGTACAATTTTTACTCAAAACATCAGGCATTCCTGCTGTTGAAGTGCCATGGCATTCACTCTGGGGTTTCTCACTGGCCCTTCACCCAGCCTTTCTTCTTCCTTCTGGATTTCTCTACTCACATTCACTTCTCTGCTCCTTTCCACCCAGTTTGCCTTGGGAACTCCAAGTTCTGCTTCCACAATGTGCAGAGCAAGTCAACACCAGCTCCTAATCTCATCACACACAAACCAGTTAAGTCTCAGGTAACATGAAGCATCTTTCCATGGAGCAAAATCCGTCCCTAGAAGTCACTTAGGTTATGAATGGCATCTTTCTCCTTTTACAACTATGTACCAGTAACGAGCTAGTTGCCTTATGTATGTCACCTAACGATAACACAAGAAAACTGAAGGAGGCTCAGAAAGAAAATAGAAGGAAACATAGGTCAGAAATTGTACGGGCAATATTTGCACCCTGCTTCCCTGTTCTGAAATCCTGCCATTGTATTGCCAATATTCCTAGTCTTTGCTTAAGAAGTTGCTTAACTTCCTTGAGGATGAAGTCTTGATCACGCCATTTCTTCCAAAGGCTTGGATCCCTTCCAGCCTGCTCCACCTGATTTACTGGTTAATGAAACGACAGATGGGCTCTGTGTCTCCAGCCAGAGAGCTCATTATCTGCCTTCTCACTTTGGCAACTTACTCAGTGGTACAATCAACCTCACTGCCTTTGAGGCCTGAGGGAATCTTTGAATTCCCCTCTGATGGGAACAGTCATTTCCTGCTCTGAGTTTCAACTGAAATTTGATCAGGAACATTTCCTGTGCATCTCTCTGGGAGCAGTAGCTGATGGGTGGTATTATTGTTTAATTCTTTCATGTCCCCCTCTGTGGACTACCAGGGTCACCCGGAGCAGTGTTCCTGCAACCTCCTCTGAGGGAAATGACTCCAAAAGGGAGTTGATTTATGCTAGTTCCCAACCAATGTTCTCTCAAAATAGAGGGGGGAAAAGAGAGTTGTGTAAATGGATGGAACCACACAAAACACTTCACCCTCCATTGAAAAATAATGTGTTTGGAAATGCCTAACAGCTCATGAAAAGTAGACACTTCAAATATTTTCTCATTTCTAAAAAGACTAAAGAATAGAACACATTGCATTTAACCTTGGTAATCCAATTATCATTACAAATTTTATCTATTTCAAGATCATTTCACTCTGAAAATTAACAATTTTTGAGAGTTTTTGAAAACAATCATAGTTAGAAAAGTAATCTTTCATAAGTTAATAAACTGTGCTATGATAACTAGGCAGTCAAGTAGATTAAACTCAAATCCAACTTGATTTCTCTGTTTTAAAAACCCTATTTATCAACTATACTCAAATAGAAAATAAAAATTAAATTAAAAATAAATTAAAAAATAAAAACCCTATTTTCCCCAGGTAGGCAAGTTTTTTTTAACAATCAAAAATCAATGTAACTTACCGTATTATTAGAAAAAAACTCATATAATCATCTCAATAGATACAGAAAAATCATTTGATAAAAACCAACACCCATTCCTGATTTTAAAAAAACAAAACTCTCAGCAAACTGGAAATGGAAGGGAACTTCCTCCATTTGACAAAGGGCATCTACAAAAAACTACAGCTAATTTCATACTTGATGATGAAAGACTGAAAGCTTTCTCCCTAAGATCAGAAGCAAGTCAAAGATGTTCACTCTCACCACTGTTGCCCACCATTGTACTAGAGATTCTAGCCAGTGCAATAAGGCAAGGAGAAGAATTCAAAGATGCCCAGATTGAAAAGGAAGAAGTTAACTTCTTTATTTGCAACCAACATGATTTTATACACAGAAAATCCTATGGAAGCTACACAAAACTATAAGAACTAACAAGTAAGCTTAGCAATGATGCTAAGGGTACTTAGTACAAGTATCCTTAGCAAGGATAGAAGATCAATACAAAACTCAATTGTATTTCTACATGCTAGCGACCAATAATTGGAAATTTAAAATAATACCATTTACAATAACATTTAAAATGTTAAATAGGGATAAATCTAACCAAAAAAATGTGCAACCCCTGTATACTGTGAACTATAAACATTACCAAAGGAAATTAAAGAAGACCTAGATAAATGGAGGGTTATACTGTCTTCATGGATTGGAGGACTTGATATTATTATAATGTTTCTCCCCAAATGTATTTATAGATTCAGAGCAATCCCAGTCAAAATTCTAGCAGGTTGTTTTTGCATAATTCACAAACTGCTTTTACAATTCACATGGAAATACAAAGGACCTAGAGCAGCCAAAACAATTTTAAAAAATAAGAACCAGTTTGGAGGATTTATAGTATTTAACTTCAAAATTGTAAAACTACAAGTAATCAAGACAATGTAGTATCAGTTTAAGAATAGACAAATAGAGTAAACAAAATACGGGGTCCAGAAATAGACCCACACATATATAGTCAGTTGATTTTCAACAAAATAACAAAAGCAATTCAGTGGCAAAAGGATAATCTTCAACAAATGGTGCTAGAAAAATTAGATATCCACATGCAAAAATAAATTGTGATTGATATTTCACATCATTCACCTCAAAATGGATCATAGATTTAAATGTAAAACCTAAAACTATAAAACTTCTAGTAGAAAACATAGGAGAAAATCTTTGTGACCTCAGGTTGAGCAAAAGTTTTCTTACAGATAACACCAAAAGCACAATCCATTAAAAAAAAAACATAAATTGGACTTTATCAAAAATCAAGAGACTTCTGCTCATTGAAAGACATCTCAAGAGAGTGAAAAGAGAAGCCACAGACTGGAAGAAAATATTTACAAATCACATATCTGTTAAAGGATTTGTATCTAGGACGTCTATATAAGATACTCTCAAAACTCAGTATTATGAGAACAAACCAAGCAATTTTTTAAAATGGGCAAACAAGACATGGAAACAACCTAAATATCCATTCACAAATGAATAGGTAAAGAAAATGTGGTACATAGACACAGTAGAATATTACTCATCCATAATAAAGAAGGAAATCCTGCCATTTGAGACAACATAGATGGACCTTGAGGGCATTATAGTAAGTGAAATAAGTCAGACAGAAAAAGACAAATACTGTATGATCTCACTTCTTTGTGAAATCAAAAACATCAAACTCATAGAAACACAGAGTAGTTGCCAGGAGCTGAAGGGTGGAGAAATGGGGAGATGTTAGTCAAACGGCACATACTTCTGGTTATAAGACGAGCAAGTTCTGTGTGTCTAAGTTACAGCTTGGTAGCTATAGCTAACAGCACTGTATTGTATACTTGAAAGTTGCTGTGAGAGGAGAGTTTTAATATTCTCACCGTGACAACAAGATGGTAATTATGTGAGGTAAGGAATATGTTAACTATCCTTATAATGGTAAGCATTTCACAATATAGGCATGGAGCGAATCATCACATTGAACACCTTAAAATTACACAATGTTACATGTCAATTATATTTCAATAAAACTGGAAAAAAATTTAAATTTAAAATGGGCAAAAAATTTGAACAGGCACTTCACCAAAGGAGATACATGAATGGCAAATAAGCACATAAAAATATGCTCAGCATGATTCGTCAATAGAGAAATGCAAATTAAGCTATAATGAGATATCACCTCACACCTATAAAAATGGCTAAAAGTAAAAAGATTAACCATACCGTATGTCGGCAAAGGTGTCGAGCAACTGGAATTCTTATACACTGCAGATGGGGATATAAAATGGAGCAAACACCCTGGAAAACTGTTTGGCAATTTCTTAAATGGTTAAACGTATTCCTTCCATTTGACTCAGGCTTTCTGCTCCCAGGTATTCATCCAAAAGAAACAAAAGCATACGTCTATACAAAGATTTGTACAGGAATGCTCATAGCACGCTTATTTATGAGACAAAAACTGTAAACAATCCAAACAACCCAAATGTTCATTGCCAGGTGAATGGATATACAAATTGTGGTATAACCATACAACTGAATACTACTCAGCAATAAAAAAAAAAATGAGCTATTAATTCATGCAACATACATGAATGTCAGAATACTTATGCTGAATGAAAGAAGCCAGACTCTCTCCCCGCAACACACACACACACAAAGAGTAGACACTGTATAATTCTATTTATATAAAATTCTAGAAAATACAAACTAATTTATACTGACAGAAAGCAGATCAGTGGTTGCCTGGGGATTGGGAGGGGGTTAGTTGGAGTGGGTGGAGAGGAAAAGAGTAAGGGATTACGAAGCACACAAGGAAACTTTTGGTGGTGATTCATTATCTTGATTGTGGTGAAGTTTTCATATATGTCAAAACCTATCCAATTGTATACTTGAAACATGACAGTAGTACATGTCTATTACAGCTCGGTAAAGCTGTTGCACAAAACCCTTATAAATGATTTTAATTTACTCGATTAAAGAAAATCTGACTTTTTTCCATATCCTATATTTTAAAATTTAAAAAGTTAAGTTACTTTTGGAAATGTTTCAAGCAATCACTTTATAAGAACATTTACACATTTGAATGGTATGACTGAAAATGTAAAACTGCACAGTGAGACCTCTCAAAGGCAAATTTGTGTGAGCAAATGATACCAAGTGGTTCAGTGTCACCAGGTGCCATATAGAGTGCTATAGGCGAAGTGTGCAAAGACTTTGTCTTTAGGGACTCAGGAGATTTGACTGTCTCAGAAATGTTGGACTCCTAAGGAAAAGCTGACGTAGGAGAACACAGAACTGATAGCTTGGACTCTTGGGATGGGGAAAGTACAGGCACCAGGCTGACCACAGAAATGTGCTCCAAGTCTTTCTGGGGTTGACTGCACTCCTCAGCCAGCCCTCACCTACCCAGGCAAACAACAAGGGACGCTCTCTGACAAAGTGTGTGCTCGCTTGGTTCTTCTTTCTCACTTGTGGGAAGGCAAACACAAAATCCTGCTCTGGGGCATGAAAAGCCATACAGAGATTCCTGGTGTTCCTCATCCCCTGAAAAGCCCAGAAGCACAAAGGGGACCAAAGTGATCCAAGGGTGTGTTCTGGGCCTGATTTTTCTGTTTCTGCCAATTTCAAAAAAGATTCTAAGTGTTATAGTCAACAACACTGTATTATAAACTTCAAATTTGCTAAGAGACTAGATCTTAATTGTCTCCACCAGAAAAAAAAACTGATAATTATGTCACATGATAGAGGTGAGAGCTAAGGCTGGTGGTCATCATATTGCAATAGAGAAATGTATCAAATCAGCACTTTGTACACCTTAAACTTGCACAATGTTGTATGTGAATTATATCTCAATAAAAAAGAAAAAGATTCAATGGGAAGGTTGTGCTGCCCATGGGGGCAGCGGGAAGGAGCAAACTGCTTTGGCTCCAGCCAGACATGTGCCAAAGGGCAGCTGCGGCAAGCAGATGAGTAACCGCAATGAGGCTGAGGGCACATTCTATCCCAGTAGGAGACGGAGCTGACCGAATACGGACTGCTCACTGGAGACTCTAGGGTCTACCACGAAGGACTCAACTGTCGCACTGGGATGGGACAGTTAACGATAGCCACTGAAGGGCATCCAGCCAACCTCATAAAACTGGGAGTCATCTAGACATTAAGGACAGAAAGGTGAAAAATCATGAGGCTTTCTTTGTAACTCCCTCAGAATTTGCTTTTACCTGTCTAATTAAGTTGTCCTACATGAGAGGGTTTCAAAAATCTGATCTGTGATAAAATTCTGGAAATAAATATCATAGTTTAAATCATTGCTGCACATAGAATGTCCTGTCACCATGGAAACAGTCTTCATCTGCACTGTCCAACCTGTTAGCCACACGTGACCACTGAACACCTGCATTGTAACAAATGTGAATGTTATTGAATTTTTAACTGTATTTAATTTTAATATGAATAGTAACATGTTGCTAATGGCTATGGTATCAAATTTTATTTTTTAAACTATCCTGAAACAATCTGCATTTCCATTGGTGGTAGTGTTGCCCTGAGTGAAGTTTAAGAAACAAATTAAATTGCTACAAAAAGAAGCACCAATATTTTTGTATTCTGTATTTGAGAGCATCTCAAAACTGGCACATTTTTTTTTATTCCTGTTGTGGGATTTTTTGGTGAGTACTAAGACAAAAATTTAGAAAAGAAAATTCTTTTTTAAAGGAAATCAATTTCATTACATTAGTTTCTATCAACTTTTTTTTTTAAAGGTTGTAAGTGTCATCTTTTTTTTTTAATTATTAGCACCTTTAATTATTATTTATTTATTTATTTATTTATTTATTTGGCTGTGTTGGGTCTTCGTTTCTGTGCGAGGGCTTCCTCTAGTTGCGGCGAGCGGGGGCCACTCTTCACCGCGGTGCGCGGGCCTCTCACTATCGCGGCCTGTCTTGTTGCGGAGCACGGGCTCCAGACGCGCAGGCTCAGTAGTTGTGGCTCACGGGCCTAGTTGCCCTGCGGCATGTGGGGTCTTCCCAGACCAGGGCACGAACCCGTGTCCCCTGCATTAGCAGGCAGATTCTCAACCACTGCGCCACCAGGGAAGCCCAGTTTCTATCAACCTTTATGTAGTGAGCAAGAAAGTTACAGCCGATATATGTTCTTTTGTTACTCAACATTCACTTACATTTTTCCTGGTAACAGAACAATGGTTTGTTTTCCTGTCAACAGAACAGTGGTTTATTTTTCTGTCAACAGCACCCTAACCCTTCCACTTTCATCCTGTCCCATCACTCATACACGGGGCCGGGGGTTGGGCGGGGGAGTAGAAACTTTCTCATCATCCAATCAGAAGCAACCAAGTGAACTGAGATTTTTGTAGAGACTGTAGAGAAAAGACTGCTAATGTCAGCAGGACTGCTGGGAAATTAGAATAATGCGAACCTGGAGGGTCCATGTGAGGCCCAAGGGAGTCACCAACGAAAAAGAAGTCTGGACCCTGACTTAATAACTTATAGAAATTAGCAACTCATCTAAAGATGGGCTAAAGATTTTTACATTTTATTGACTCTGGATTTACTGTTAGCCTTCATGACGCGGGGTCTATGTTAGTTCATTTCACATGGTGCCTGCCTCGTAAAAGTTTGTTGAATTAACCAATTACTCAGATCACCAAATATTTACTGAACTCAACTCTGCAAAGACGCCAGGAAGAAAAGGTCTCTGTCCTCAAGGAGCAATGATCTTGTTGAGGAGGTTAGGCACAAACACCTGCTGGTACTGAGAGTCAACAATACAAGGTTCAGGATAATAATGAAAGAGCTAGCACGGGATTAATTGCCAGTTAAGTGATAGGTAATAGGTTGTGAAGAATTTCTGAGCAGAAAGCAACTATTCAAGCAGAGAAGATCAAATGGACATTTTTACAGGGGAGATGGTTTGAATTTGATCTTAAAAGTGGCTAAGCTTTGGGTGGATGAAGGTGTGAAGGAAGGCTACTCTGAAAGGCATGAGAACAGGGAAATACAAAGGTTTCCTGTCTTGGAGCACAAGGGTATTGGGGCCAAGCTACTTATGTCAGAGCAATCAGTAGTCTTTAATTACCAATCTCAAAGTAGCAAAACCGCTCAAGTACTCTTTAGGACTTTGGATATTAAAATAAAGGAAATTAGCTAAAATTCAAGCTTTAAAAAAATCAGAAAATTTTTTTTCTGATTTCCTTTACTTGTAAAACTACACTCTCAGAGAGTATCATTTGGAAAAGTAATTATCCTTTCCTAGTGTTTAAATTTAAACTAAGTCTCTGTGTTTTTGAGTTAAATTTCAGTTTTTTAAATAAACAACAGATTCATTTCTTTCCCCATGAATATAAATGCTCATGGTAATTTTCAATAGAATGTGTGAGAAAAATCCCATGTCTTTGTCTTTTATAAGCCACCTTATTTTTTCAACTTCTATGTTTTTAATTGAGATTATCTACCACATGGGAAATAGTTTTCTGTTTCTCTTTCATTTGTCAACAGCCTATCAGGTTTACAGGTTGTTTCTCTCATCCCAGTAACCTGAGGTTCGGTTTTGGTGTCTGAAGTATGCGAAGAACACTGTTACAGGGCAGCTCTGCCCAGAACTTAGACCCTGGTTCCCTGCACATGTGCCTATCTGTAAATGACAACAAACTGGTTCTTAGACGTAGATTGCCTAGTTTTAAAATACATGCTTTTCTGTCTAAGAACAAGACCAGGACAAAAACTTTCCATTTGCCGAGGGAGTCTAATAAAAGAAAATGAAAAAAGAAGTATTTGTTATTGGGAAGAAAAATTGTCATCTTCTTTCCAAATAGTGCTAGAGGCACATGTCAAAACGTACTAAGAATAGAAAAAAAAAGTCTTTTTTTCTTTTTCTTTTTTCTCTTTACTCAGTGTAACTTGTGTGAAGCAGCTGCAAATCTTCACTTTCATAGAAACAATCCCACACCCTTGTTCACCTCCACGCTCTTTTTTCCAACTCAGATCAGATTTTTTTTTCCCTTTCGTAGGATCATAAAATCTCAAACCTTAAGGATCATTCAGTCTTATTTTATAAACTGGATGAACAGGCAAGGATGATACAGGAAAACCACGGGAGAATTTACCCATGTATCCTATACCCTGCCCTTGTACTCATGTACAAGCTCAAAACACTCCAGTAACATTCAGCTTTCCTAGAAGATCTGCTAAATTTAGGACTCCGCATCTTGGTACAGGCAGTTCCCTTGCCTGGAATGACCAGCTCCTCCCTCGTCAGAAACACACCTGATCGTCCTCCAAGACCCAACTCAGAGGTCACCTCATCCTTGAAGCCTTTCCCAGTTCTTAGAGGCAATCGCTTGCTGTCTTATGACCCCCATGTTTTCTTAGAGTGCCCAGAGTGACATGGCCCTTGTCATGGTGTATTACAATAATCTGTTACACGTTCAGATACTCACTGGACCATGAGTGACTCAGTTTTGATTCTTCATTTCTATATATCCATTGCCTAGCATGGTACTTGCCATAGAAATAGATAACTAATAGCTGATGATCGAATGATTGGCCGGAACTTCTGTGCAGCTCCCTTCACCTCTAGTAGATGGTTTACACATTCTCAGATCTGATTCTTAGCTAAATTGAAAGCATTACTTGAATACTGAACCCCACACTTTTTGGATAATAAACTAAATTAGCACGGTTGCTTGTTTTCAAACTTCTTTGATATATTTGTTGAATAAATTATTAACCACAACATACTATTCATTGAATTCAAGAAGTAAAGGGTCTTTTAGACTTCTCCCTAGAAAAATTGAATCACTGGACTCAGCAAATTTAAAATCAGATAAAATTAGAGCTTGATTATTTTCGCCTTTTTGTAAGAAATTTCTTTGTCCTCCATTAACTAGATATGATTAGGCTTCGTAATCGAGTTTTTGTAATCTCTTATCCTCATGTTTGGCCCTGGGGAGTTTTCTTTTACTTGTAAGATCTCCCCCTACCCCAAGTATTTTAGGGACTAGGAAGAATAGAGTTTAATATATATGTATTTCTAAGATATTACCAAATAAAAGACGTCAGAAATTTTAAACTTAATTTTTTAAAAAGTCAGCTCTATCCTTATCTTCTAGTCCAGTGGTAAAACGGAAATTATTTACCCTGGGAACTCTGACTGCCTTACTGATGAATCATTCCTGCTGTGACATGAGGTCCCAGCACTGGGTTCCTGTGTATTCTCTCCATTACCATCATTGGTTTTATATGTTTATTTAAAATGAGCCAAATTGGTGCAAACATTTCAGCCCCTATAGAAAGGCCACTAACCTGTCTGAAAAGGAAGCTCATTAGGGGTGTTGAACAAATCTTTTGGATAAAAATCAAAGGCTACATAAAACTTGGTATAAGCAAACTCTGTAAGCACACATGGAGCCAAAAATAAATGTTGTATATTGGCAAAGGCTCAGCACTCAGAAGTTGGGCTTTGAAACTTCCAGTATAAGTTTTGAACTTTCCCTGTAAACTGCAAATATTAGAATTTGCAATTTCCTATAGTTCTAAGCATTTGCTCCCTACTACAGAAAAATACAGAAATTTAAAATGTTATTTTTATCTACTTTTTCCTCTATTAAGCCAGCTGATATATTTGGATTTTGGGTACAGAGGAAAAATAGTCTTTAAAATTTGCCTTATAATTTCCTATAGAGAGTTTTACTAAAGATAAAATCATATTTCCTCATACATTGTGCTACCACATTTTTCTCCTGAAACACAAAAAAGGATTGTAGCACTTGTGTATCTATATCTCTGAACACCAGAACGCCATGCTTTGCTCTCCTATTTTTCATAAACAAACAAGTAAATATGTGTGTTTGTGTGTATATATGCGTGTTTATATATGTATATATATATATTTGTGTGTAAATACACACATACATATATATGTACAAATATAGACATAAATAGAGAGATCTACTAAAATTACATTTTAAACAAATTACCAGATAGATCTTATTGACTACTAAATACCTATGATAGAAGCTATGGAAACAATCCTCTATTAATAAAATATGTGAAGTATGTTTTCTCATTTTGCATTCTGATCACATCTACACATCCCATTTCACCTGGAAACAAAAGTGGAGACGTACTGGGAAAAGATATTTATACATGTACGTCCTGATTAGAGCAGGAAGTAACTCTGAAAAATCTCGTGAGAGCCTTTCTTGCGACCAAGCCAGGCCAGTTTGGGAGATTCCAGATGTTTATGAACTTACTATAAACTTTGAAATATTATCTGAACCCTGACACTAAGCACGGACTCACCATTATTTCATGCCTCCCCACCCCCACTCGCTAAGGTTTGAGATGATGTCTTCATACCTTGAACTTAAAAAAGCACGGGGGAGGGGGTCGGGGGGCCTGTTACCCCAGCAAAACCCTTGACCAACACCCTCCCGTCGATCTCCTCACCTTCTCTCTAAACCACCAAAGAAAGGCACCAGATCACTTTCTAAAGCTTTCAGAATATAAACCCTCGTTTGCAAATATTAGGTCCTTATGAATTCAGCTCTTTGGGGAATTGCTTTTATTATTAGAGCCCTGATTTACTTTCTCTCCAGGACAGAACACTAGGGCTGAGGGAAAACACTGGGAACCAGGCTCTGTATTATCTACGTCAGACCTCTAGCCCTCTGTTGCCCTCGCTCCCTTAACCCAGGCTGCCACAGTGGGCGATAGCAATTAAATATTTTCCAAATTATCTGAGTAAGAGAAGGAGATACAGATACAGATTTGGTTTTGCAAGTAAAAGAGAAATTCTTTTTCAACCGGAAGTGTTCTTTGGGTAGCTTTAAATACAAGGAGGCAGGTAGACAGGAAAATAGTGCCTGGAGATAAAACACCATTTGGCAATTGGCGTAAGTCCGGCCCCTTCCTTTGATGACAATGACACACCTTGTCTGGACATAGCCTAAGCTTCCTCTCCCTCTGTGAGGTCACCACCTAGCTGGTGTGTCATTCCCGTCACGTGAGTCCAGTTACTTTACCATGTGTGGAACGTTGCCTACCATCAGATGGTTTTGTTTCAAGAGGAGATTTCACTTTATTGATTTCCATGCCCAAGGCCACTGAAAGTGCATCATTAGCAAACCTTTTTAGGATATTTGTATCACAAGATGTTTGACATCGTTAAGTAGAGTTTGCAACGACGACTCAAGCCCAGTCAAGTCACATGGAAAATCATGCATCCATAACCCAGTTTTCTGGGGGCAAATTCTAGGGGAAAATGAATTGCTTTATAAGACTAAAACTTCACTTTGTATTATTAAATAAAATGGTGCACTTCATTAGTAACATTTCATAAATAAAATGAGTATCCTTTCACTTTCAGAACTGGTCATTTTCTAATGATCATAGACTAACAACAAGTCATAGATGGATCTAATCCTTGTGGCACGATATTAGCTTTTAGGAAAAATTGGTTTCAGTTGTGTTTTTTGCCTCCCAATCAACAATTTCCCCCAAATCAAGGTTCTTTTACCCCTTGGGAAGCTATTTTTTAAAGCTTAAAAAATGGTGATTTTTGATCTGCTACAATGTTATTTATGACTCTTGTTATGTGAAGTCAAGCGAAACCACATTAAAGACCATCCCCCTTAGTAAGTGAAGGGTCTTCCTTCCCGGACTCATCTAATAGAATCATCTGAACTCTGGAGTGGGAGGAGCCTGATTACCATGGCAGCGGTAGTAACCAATAATACAGAGAAGGAATCTGAGACTAGGAAAGACACCCCTCACTGTGTCTTAAAGTGGGTAGACTTACTGGCACCTATAGGCATTCACTGCTTCAGAAAGCAGGGATCAAGAAAAAATATTCGGATACAGATTTTTTTTTTTTTTCCCGAAGAACAGGGACTTGCATCTATTTATTTATTTATTATTTATTTATTTATATCCTTGGCTGCGTTGTGTCTCCGTTGCTGCACGCGGGCCCTCCCCAGCCGTGATGAGCGGTGGCCTCTCCTGCTGCGGAGCGCGGGCTTCAGCAGCTGTGGCGCACAGGCCCAGCAGCCCCGCGGCATGCGGGATCCCCCCGGACCGGGGATCAAACCCGCGTCCCCTGCACCGGCAGGCGGATCCCCAACCACTGCGCCACCAGGGAAGCCCCTCGGATACAGAGTTTTAAAAATTCTAACATTAGAAAATATTCTAAGAAAGGGGGAAGCAGAATTTAAATCACTATGTAAGGTTTACTGGCAAATATGAAGTTGCTTAAGTTTTTTCAGATTTATTGAGATATGATTGACATATGACAGTGTATAAATTTAAGGTGTACAGCATGAAGATTTCTTACATATTCTATGAAATGATCACCACAATAGTTTTCATTAACATCCATTACCTCATATTGTTACCAAAATAACAGGGTTTTTTTCCTTGTCCTGAGAACTTTTAAGGTCTACTCTCTTAGCAACTTTCAAATATGCCATAAAACAGGGTTAACTATAGATGAACCTTGGGGGCATTATGCTTAGTGAAACAAGTCAGACAGAGAAAGACAAATACTGTATGATCTCACTTACATATGGACTCTTTAAAAAAAACAAAACAGAACCGGTTTGCAGGGCAGAAATAGAGACACAGATATAGAGAACAAACGTATGGACACCAAGGGGGGAAAGCAGTGGGGGAGGGGTGGTGGTGGGATGAATTGGGAGATTGGGATTGACATGTATACACTTACGTGTATAAAATGGATAATGAATAAGAACCTGCTGTATAAAAATATAAAATTAAATTAAATTTTAAAATTAAAAAAATTTAAAAAAATAAAAAAATAAAAATACCACCTGTGATGGTCAATAAATAAATAAATAAATAAATAAATAAAATTGGGGCAAAAAACAAAACTCAGAAAAAGAGATCAGATTTGTGGTTACCTAAGGTAGAGGGTGGGGGAATTTGATGAAGGTGGTCAAATGTACAAACTTCTAGTTATAAGATAAATAAGGACTGAGGAAGTTGATTAAGTTTTGCGGTGATTTTCATTTTGTCCTTTCTCCCGTGTCTCATTTCACTAAGCTTTAAATCAGAGACTACCTTGTGAAATGCAGTGGACTAAAATTAGTGCAACAGTGGCCAAATCACAGGACTAAATAAAAAAGTAAATAAAAACCAATTCAATAACATCTGTTCCCAGACATCCAAACCTGAGTAGCTCCTACCAGCTTGATCGATTGTGGGTATCCAAAGAAGCTGTTTGGTTCATCCCACAGGAAGGAAACCAGCACGTCCAGAGGGAACTTCTCTGGTGCTGAATTTGCATGAGGCTGAGCACTGTGGGTGGATAACAGCCAATCAGGTGGGGAGAAGTGAGCAGGGTGAGAAGGAAGAGCTGCAGAGAATCAAGGACTGGAAAGCAACACGGCAGGAAGCAGATGAAATATCAGAGGAGACCGGGTTCAGGGACCTTGCAAAATTTATAGAGAATGGAGACAAATTTTCAAATGAGTTGCAGTACAACTGAAACATGAAGGATAGAGTCCAATAAAGCGTGGAAACTAAGAGGAAAATGAGGGTGACACAGGCGTTGGGTTAACACAGCAATGCAGGTCAGGGTAGCGGTGGTTGAGCTCCAGTGATGGAAATCATAATTTGGGTGTGCAGTGTTTATTATAAGTTGGCTCCGGATTCAAAGGTATTAGGAGTTGGTAGAGAGCCTTTGGGCCAAGGAGCTGAGGTCCTCAAAGATTAGAGATTAAAGAATACAGAGCCACATCTCTCAAAGAGATTGCTATTTGAGTTTGGGTCTGAGCTGTTGGTGGTTCTCCAACTTTTATACGTACTAGAGTCAAAGTGGTGGGAAGTGGGGGAGCTTGTTTAAAATACAACCCAACCCAGAGATCCTTTTTCAATAGATATTAGGTAAGAATCCAGGAATCTGTATATATAACCAGCATTCTCGGCCATTCTGATGAGAGTCAGCTGCTAGCACAGGTGCAATGTGGTGTCAATTAGAAAAAAGCGCCTCCTCTGGGTGGACAAATTTAACAAGCTCTCCTTCCCCAGATCCCATACACTCCTGCCAGAGAGCACCTCGTAGCCAGCAGGGCTGGTGGAGAACAAATTACACAGCCTCCTTCAGTGGCCCTGATTCTTTAAAGGGGGTCCTTGAAATGCAATGTGCAAAAAAACCTACTTAAATTCAACATTTCCTAAACTGCCCTGATAGTAACAGCATCCTGGGAACTTATTAAAATGAGAGCTCCCTGGGTCCCACCCTAAGCCTACTGAATTAGACTCTTCAAAGGCAAAGGTTGAGAATTAGTATTTTTAACAAGTGCCTTGGTCACTGTTATCCCCATAGACGTTGGGAAGCACTGATTTAGGGGAAAATAATACACCAGACCAACCTTTGTCATTGGCGTGTTCTCTCACCTGGGGAAATCAGAGGCATCTTTCCACTCCACATCTTATTGCTTCTCAGCATGAAACAGAAAGGCATCACAATACGGACAGAAGGGCAGGCTTGAAAAAGGTTCAGGAAGTTCAAAATGAAGGACGATAACAAGCTACACGTGTTCATGGAAGAAGAAATTGGGACCATTTCCTTGCAGTTTGGGGCTTAAGCAGCTGTAATCATGGGGTTTACACACACAGTGTCTCTTTCCATTTGTCATATTCTGCAAAATGAAGTGAATGCAATGTTATCATGTCATCACCCCTACATATCTTTAATACTTTAAGTTGTTGTAAGCTTATTTGATAAAATTTATTCAAAAAATTAGATGACATATGTCTCACTGTTTTCACTTTCATTTTATAAAACAATACCAAAATACAAGCAGGCATACCTCGGAGATATTGTGGGTTCAGTTCCAGACCACCGCAATAAAGCGAGTCACATGAATTTTTGGTTTCCCAGTTCATATAAAAGTTATGTTTACACTATACGGTAGTCTATTAAGTATGCAATAGCATTGTCTAAAAAAACAATGTGCATTCTTTAATTTAAAAAATACGTTATTGCTAAAAAATGCTATCATCTGAGCCTTCAGTGGGTCATAATCTTTTTGCAATAGTAACATCAAAGATCACTGATCACAGATCATTATAAAAAATATAATAACAATGAAAAAGTTTGAAATAGTGCAAGAATTACCAAAATGTGACACAGAGACATGAGGTGAGCAAAGGCTATTGAAAAGATGGCACTGATAGACTTGCTTGACTCAGGGTTGCCACAAGCCTTCAATTTCTAAAAAAAGAAAAAAAAAAGCAATATCTGTGAAACACAGTAAAGCAAAGTACAATAAAATGAGGTATGCCTATAATCCGTCTGTCCAGAAAAGAACAAAAGATTGTCTAAATAAAAATGTTAGAAGTGAAACTCTGATTTAAGTATTCTTATTTCTTAAATACAACAGCAGAAATGTAAATAAAATACGTGCTTTAAGAGACCGGTAATTTTCATACGATGACCAAATCCCTATAATGTGAAACTTTATAGGATAAAAATCCTACAATGTGTGTAGTCTGGAGTTACAGTACTCATCTGTGTCTTATTCTTCTGAAACTGAAAAAATAAATCTCCATTATGGTGACCTAGGAAAGTTAGAGTCCGTTCTTAAAGATATTCTGGCCAAGAACTGGATTAGTAATGGGTAGATGGTTGTAATATGAGTCAGGATAACTTTGGGATGTTTCTGGCTTGTATTTGTGATCATCTAGGGTCCCTGATTATTTGATGGTCTAATGACCACTCCTAACCAGGCCTGGGGATTTGGTTAACATCCTCAGGTCTTGTGTCCTTCCAGCAGACTTAACAAATTGATTCCTCGTGAATGTTCAGATCTGTTTTTGAAGGGGGTACCCATGCTGTGACTATTTGCTAAAAAGTGATAAACATGAAAATCCACATGAAAAGACCATCCTAAGTCAACAGATGCGCTTTTCAGAAAGACAGAATTCTTTGTGAGCAGCCAATAGCAACCTTGCCAACTATATGATTAAAAAGCCACAGGTTTGAGTGACTAAATTCTGTTTATAGAATACGGGTGCCATAGAGACTGGAGATGTTGGAAAAGCCTCAGTCATGGTTCCTAGGGTGTGGTGCTAAGAAACTTGTCCATGATCTCTGACACTGCTGGAAGGAGGAAACAGAACAGGGACTTGCTTCTCCCCATACTTAGCAGCAGTTTCCTTAACATTTAGATCAGTTTCTCTGAGAAATAAATTTAAACCTTTTTTCTTTTTGTTCATAATCAATATTCTCAAATTGAAAATAAAGAGCATTTATGCTAGAGTTGGTTTTTAAGGCATGTATTTGTTTCAAAGGCATTTGGGGTTGCTCTACCTTAACTCATTGTGTCGCAGGTGCTTGCGTGTTCTGTCACTGCCCCGTGTCTGTATATGACTCAGTTTACATGTGCCTTGGAGTGTGTACTGCCACAAAACCAGTAGTGGGCCTGAATCAGCACATATTATACTTGTAAAAATGGATACTGACTTCTGAACTACACATAGAGACTAATAGCTACTGCCACAGTTACCCGCTCTAAACAAGTTGCATGTGCTGTTAAAACAATAAATCAAAGCTGGATCCTTTAGAAAGTCTGTGAGCTTGGGAGCTCTATTAGTGAGAAAAGTAACAAGTAGTATCTGTTAGGGAGTATTTAGCTTTGGGCTGGCTTTCAGGTGTAGTTTGCCTTACATTGTGGTAACACTGTCTTTACCCAAATACTTTCCCCTTCCCCCTTCCTGCACTCCACAAACTACCAAAATTCATGCAAGATGAATGCATGAATAATGCTGAATTATTCAGGTAACCTGAATAATGCTGTAAGTATTCAAGAAATTGAATTTGTAATTTTAATCCTCCTGAGAAAGAACTATCCAGACCCAGATATTTTCACTGTAAAATTTTACCAAACATTCAAATAATGAACACTGACTTTATACAATCTCTTTCAGAAAGAGGAGGGAATACTTCCCAACTCCTTTTACAAGGCCATTATTACTCTGATACTCAAACCAGATAAAGACAACACACACACAACTGCAGACAAATAGTTCTTATGCAGTTAGATGCAAAAATCCTCAACATAATTTTAGCAATTCAACAAGGTATAAAAAGACTAATACACCAAGACTAAGTAGAATTAATTCCAGGAACATAAAGCTGGTTCAATACTCAAAAATCAATCAATGTAACCTACCATATCAATAAGCTAAAGAAGAAAAATCATATGGTCGTATTAACTGATGCAAAAAAAAATCATTTGACAAAATTCAACTTTGACTCATGGTAAAAACTCTCAGTACAATGAGAATAGAGGGAAACTTCCTCAACCTCATAAGGAGCCTCTGCAAGAAGTCTACAGCTAACATTATATTTAATGATGAAAGACCGATTGCTTTCCCTATAAGATCAAGAACAAGGCAAGGATGCACACTCTCACCATTGTTCCTCCACATTGTACTGGAAGTTCTAGCTATGATAATAATACAAGTAAGAGGAATAAAAGGAAGCAGATTAGAAGCGAAGAAATGAAACTATCTCTATTTGTAGACAACAGAATTGTCTACATAGAAAATGCCAAGGAATCTACAAAAAAACTCCTAGAACTTAAAAGTGAGTTAAGTAGTCACAGGATACAAATCAACATACAGAAATTGTTTCTATACACTAACAATGAACAAGTGAAAACTAAACTAAAAAATGCAATACTGTTTACAATTGTACCCCCCAAAATGAAATACTTAGGTATAAGTCTAAGAAAACATGTATTAGATCTAGATAATGAAAATTACAAAATGCTGAATAAAGAAATCAAAGGAGACTTTAGTACTTGGAGAGACATACATGCTCAAAGATTGGAAGACTCAAAGTAATAAAGATGTCAATTCTTACAAATTGACCTATAGGTTCAACACAATTCCTATCAAAATCTCAGCAAGGTTTCTTATAGACATAGAGAAGCTTATTCTAAAATTTACATGGAAAGGGGAAAAGCCCTAGAATGGCCAAAACAATTTTGAGAAAGAAGAACATATTGGGAGAAATAACTTCCCAAGATTAAGGCTTACTACATAGCTACAGTAACCAAGACTGTGGTACTGGCAGATACAAAGGCACATATAAATCAGTGGGACAGAATAAAGACCCAGAAATAGATCTACACAAATATGGATTCAATTTATTTTTGACGAAGGGGAAAGAACGATTCAATGGAGGAGATATAGCCTTTTCAATAAATGGTACTGGAGCAGTTGGACACCCATAGGCAAAAAAACAAAACAAATTAAAAAGCCTATATCTTAAACCTCACACCTTATACAGAATTTGACTCAGTATGGAGTTAAATGTAAAATGTAAAACTATAACACTTCCAAGGGGGAGAAAAGGCAAACTTTGGGAATGAGGACTAGATGAAGAGTTCTAGACTAAATAATAAATGCATAATTCATAAAAGGAAAATTAATAAGTTGGACCTCATCAAAATTAAATTTTTTTCTTCTGTGACAGACTCTGTTAAAAAGATGAGAAATAAAAATTATCAACTGGAGAAAGTATTTCTAATCACACATCCAACAAAGGACTTGCATCTAGAATAAGTAACTCTCAAAACTGAACATTAAAAAAATCCAATTAGAAAATGGGCAAAAGAAATAACTAGACATTTCACCAAAGAGGATATACAGATGGCAAATAAGCACATGAAAAGATGTTCAATATTATTACTCATTAGAAAAAGGCAAAGTAAAACCATAATGAGATATCACTTAGCAGAAACGCTAAAATTTTTCAATGGTGATAACACAAAATTTTGGAGAGGACGCAGAGACACTGTATCACTCGTACATTGCTGATGGAAAAGTTAAATGCCACAGCCACTCTGGAAAACTGTTTGTCAGTGTTTTATAAAACTAATCATGCAAATACCCTGCAGGCCAGCAATTATTCTCAAGAACAGAAACTTATTTTCACGAAGAACTTCAAACATGTTTACAGCAGTTTTATTCATAGTAGTCAAAAGCTGGATATTAACCAAATGTCCTTCACTGACTGAATGGTTAAACAAACTGGTACATGCATGCCATGAAATAAAAGTTATAAACTATTGATACATGAAGTAAGTTGGATGAACTTCAAAGAAGTTTTGCAGAGTGGAAAAAAATCTCAAAAGGATACATATTGTACGATACTGTTTATGTAACATTGGGGAAATAATATAACTGTAGAGATGGAGAACAAATTTGGAGTCACCAGGGATTAGGGATGGGGGAGGAAAGATAGGTGTGGCCATAAAGGGGTAATATAAGGGAGTCTTGTGGTGATAGTAAAGTATCTTCTTCCCCTTCCCCTTCCTCTTCCCCTTTCTCTTCACCTCCTCCTCCCCTTCTTCCTCTTCCTCTTTCTTCTTCTTCTTCTTTTTTGAAATATAGTTGACATACAGATAGTAAAGTATCTTGATTGTGGTGGTGGCTACATGGAGCTATACACGTGATCAAATTGTATAGCACCACACACACACACACACACACACACAAATACCTGCATGTTTAGCTCGAATAAAATTTGTGGATTATATGAATGTCAATTTCCTGGTTTTGATATTATGCTCATATAAAAACTTGCTGTAGTTATTCAAGATGTTTGCATTGGAAGTTGGATGAAGGTTTCACAGGACTTCTCTGTCCATTTCCTTGCAAATTCCTTTGAATGTATATATATTTCAAAATAAAAAATTTAAAAAAAGTAATAGGCAAGATGGGCAAGAAATAAGTGTAACTGGTGCTTTCACACCATTTCGAGGGCAGTTTAAAGAGATACAATCTTTTTGGAAAACAACTTGGCACATTCTTTCCCAAAACTTTTACCTAGAAGTCTCCATTTTGGGACCTCTAAGGAGATCATCTTAAATAAGAAAAAACTATACACAAGAAGAAATTTTTCATGGTGTTAACTTGTAGTAACAAAAAAAATCAGGTGTTGGTAAAAGAACCAGGGAAGACTTTCCACAGAAAGCAAGGTAGGAGACAGTTTCAATTAGGAAGTTAAAACAATTTTTTTGACTTCCTTGCTTCACATGTTGCAGGTGCATAAAACGATATGAGGGTGAAAGAGTGTCTTCTGAATGTGGTCGTTGAAGTCATTGGTGATCTTAGTGCAAGCAGTTGCAGTGGAAATGTGAGAGCCAAATCAAGATGCTTGAGGATGCAGAAGGAAGAGAAAGATTCAAGGGTGTTTTTATGAGGAAACTATGGTAGGCAGAATAATGCACCCAAAGATGCCCACGTTGTAGTCCCCAGAACCTGTGAATATAAGTTATATGAGGAGAGAATTGAGTTTTCACATAGAATTAAATTAGCTAATCAGTGGACCTTAAAATAGGTGAGTAGCCTGGATCACTCAGGTGTGCACAATCTAAGGATGATTTCAAAGCAAGAGAGGAAGGAAGAAGAGGTCAGAATCAGAGGGAGATGTAACCACAGGAGAACGGTCAGCGAGATGTGACGTTGCTAGCTTCAAAGATGGAAGTAAGGTGTCACAAGCTATGAAATGTGCGTGACCTCTAGAAGCTAGAAAAAGCAAGGAGACGGACCCATCCCATCTCCTTGTTTCACCACTAGAACAGTAAAACCTGTGTTGGACTTTTAACCTATACAACAACACGATAATAAATTTGTGTTGTTTTAAGCCACCAAAAAAAAAAAAAAAAAAAAAGCTGCAATCTAATTTTCCAGCACAAGTGGAAGTATTAATGACATCAAGAGTGGCCATCTAACCAGTGAACTAACGCCTGTCCTTAAGTGCGTTAAATGTGATGGTTAAAAATACAAAGCAGCAAAAGGAAAAATGCATATAAGTTAATAAAAAGGACAAAATCAGGATGCCAAATAGTATGCATCGCATTTATGCAAAAAAAAGGAAATGGAAATATATAAGAATGATATATATGTTGGTATGATGAAAATTTGGGACTTTTTGCTTTTCTGTATTTTCTATGCTTTTAAAATATAGTGTTTTTTTTAACTCAAAATAAACAAATAAAATTCCACCCACCCCCAATTTTTAGACTATTTATCACTTAGAGCAAACTCAAGTGCATAGTTTTTGGATAACACCACGGCTCAGGGTGCTTGCTAGGAGGAGTAGAGGCGGCAAGCTGGAAAGTGCACCTTTCGCAGTTGCCTGTTTTTAAATTTGGTCTGGGATGAGGCCTACATCAGAAGGAAGATTCTGTCTTCCACTTCTCATTTCACAGGGCTCAGAACTCAATTTACAGCTATTAAAAATCATGGTTCAGCTCTGCAATGGGTAATCTATGCCATGTGAGCTGGTCTGGGTCCCTAATTATCACTCATTACATTGTTTCTGAATTCTAAATCACTGTCAACAAAATCGGAAAGAATCTTTGTAACACTGTTGATGGGAATGTAAAATGGTGTAACCACTATGGAAAACAATATGGAGCTTCCTCAAAAAATTGAAAATAGAACTACCACATGATCCAGCAATCCCACTTCTGGGTATATATCCTAAGGAGATGATTCACTATCTCGAAGGTATATCTACATCCCCATGTTCATTGCAGCATTTTTTACAATAGCAAAGATATGGAAACAATACAAATATCCCTCAACAGATGAATAGATAAGGGAAATGGTATATACATACAATGGAATCTTATTCAGCCTTAAAAAAGGAAATCCTACCATTTGCAACAGCATGGAGGACATTAAGCTAAGTGAAATAAGTCAGTCACAGGAAGACAAATAATGATAATGCCACCATATGAAGTACCTAAATAGTCAAATTCATAGAAGCAGAGAATAAAAAGGCGACGGGGTAGGGGATGGGAAATGGGAAGTTGTTCAATGGGTACAAACTTTTAGTTACATTAAGATGAATAAATTCTGGAGATCTGCTCTACATCCTAGTGCCTATGCTTAACATATGGTGCTGTGCACTTAAAAACTTATTAAGAAGGCAAATCTCTTGCTAAGTGTTCTTACTACCACCAAACAAAACAAAATGAAACAAACACACAAAAAACAAGCAAGGGGACACAAGTCTTTTGGAGGTGATGGCTATGTTTATTATCTTGGTTGTAGTGATGGTATCACAAGTGTATGCATATGTCCAAACTCATTAAAATGTATACATTAAATATGTGCAATTTTTAATATGTAAAGTAACCTCAAGAAATTGAAAAAAAGAGAATAGAGCACTCCTTTTCCTGGGCAATAACATATGATGGCTACTTTCTGTTCTATGTTGGCAATAAGAATCTTGCCTATAGGATATCCCTAGTATAAGCAGATGTGTCATACAATCTTCTGGATGCAAATCTACTGATGATCTATAATAAATAAACATTAATGATAATGTTAGCCTCTCTTTATATTAATGCTTTAACATGAATCCCACACTCTTTTTTATGTGTTTTTATATGTCTGATAAACACAAGTATTGATCCCGCCCAACGCCATAAAAATCAAATAGGATTGGAAAGCATCACATGTGACTGCAGCTAGGACCATGAAAATTCACTGGGTGTTATAAATCTCGATATTTGCCTGGAAACAAGTAGGTTGACTAGGAATGGGTGCCTGGCAGAATCAGTGCCTACAGTACTCTACTTTTGCTTCACAGAATGTTGCAATTTGTAAATACATCTTCATTTGTGTAATTGTTTAATGTCTCCCTCCCACTCAATTTGAAACCCCAAGAGGACATGGTCACATCCCTTTCCTTCACTCCAATGGCCAAGTTACTTAACAGACTGCCTAGCTCATGGTACCTGATGAATATGAGCTGAAATAATAAATGTGAGGGTACAAATAGGTATGATATTCTTCAGGCTATCAGAGTAGAGAGGAAAAAACGAATATTTATAAGAACCAGTTATGTGCTAGGCACTGTGTATAATTCTTATTACAATCCTCAAGCTAGTTATTATAATTGCTTTTGAAATAACCAAACTGAAGTTCAGAGAGGTTGAACCACTTACCCAGGGATACACAGTTTAAGGTTTGTTGACCTTAAATACTTTTTTTTTCTATATCTCACTGCACCTTAAGCTCTGCTGAGAGGAGAGGATGTAATGACAAAATCCCCTTTAAAAGGGACTGGAAAATAATTGCAGGGTCATCTCTGGAATAAGCTTAATTGAGAAAAGAGACCAAACTAGTAAATATACATTTTACGAAGTCCTTGCCTACAAGGCCCACGTATCAGGGGACCAGTTGCTGTGTTGAGGCTGCACTCCAACCCCACCAGGTAGGTGAGGAAGTGACAGAGAAACCCATAGCCCTAGAAGCACTGTCTTTGGAGGAGACCTTCTCTCATGGGGTAGCACGGAATGTTACTGACCCCACAGTAAAGTTGTCCACTGGATTTTTTGTTTGGCAACTTTCCTGAATCCCATTTTGGTTATAACATAGCAGCTTTAAAGGCTGCCTGATGAATTCTTGATGATCTGAGCAGCTAAAATATTTCAAATCTTCTGCAAAACCCAATATCAGATTTACTGTTACATCTCTATATTATCCCCAAGCACATCTCCTTAAAATAAATTGATTGTAGTGCCACTTATACTCTATTAAGGAACAAAGGACGAGTCACCTCGACAAGACCTGCCATGCTCATTCCTTCAACAAAGTCTTCTGTGCCAGGTGTTGTGCCAGATGTGGGAACGCAAGGCTAAAGAACACAGTCACTGTCTTTGTGGAGCTAACACTTCAAGTCGTTATAAACAATAATCAAACTCTGATCAAAATTCCCTGAATAAAAGTCCAACCAAGAGGGCTTCCCTGGTGGCGCAGTGGTTAAGAATCTGCCTGCCAATGCAGGGCACTTGGGTTCGAGCCCTGGTCCAGGAAGATCCCACATGCCGCGGAGCCACTAACTGAGTGCACCACAACTACTGAGCCTGTGCTCCAGAGCCCGCGAGCCACAACTGTTGAGCCCAAAGTGCTGCAACTACTGAAGCCTCCCACCTAGAGCCTGTGCTCCGCAACGAGAAGCCACCGCAATGAGAAACCTGAGCACCGCAATGAAGAGTAGCCCCCGCTCGCCACAACTAGAGAAAGCCCGCGCGCAGCAACGAAGACCCAGTGCAGCCAAAAATAAATAAATATTAAAAAAAAAAAAAGTCCAACCAAGAACTAGGAATGAGAATTACTTAACTCCATGGTTGACAAACATTTTTTTGGGGGGCTGTGCTGTGTCTTCGTTGCAGTGAGAGTGCTCTTCATTGCAGCGCGTGGGTTTCTCTAACTGTGGCTTAGTTGCCCCTCAGCATGTGGGATCTGAGTTCCCCGATCAGGGGTCGAACCCTTGTGCCCTGCATTGGAAGGTGGATTCTTAACCACTGGACCACCATGGAAGTCCTTTTTCTTTTTCTTTTTCTTTTTTTCTTTTCATTATTGTTTACATGAAGAATTAGAGAGAAAATTAATCGAATATATAATGTTCCTTGAGGAGAGAACAGATTTCTCTTGGCAGGCTAAATTCCTTCTGTTTCCCTTGAAAACCAATGGAAGCAAAAAGGCAATGGGAAGAAGAGGTAGTAAGGATTTATTTGGCTAAACATCCTGTACTGCTTGTTCATTTCCAAGAGATAGCACAATATGTATTAAGCCACATGGGTTGAACGAAATTCCTCAGATAGTTTTTAGATAATTATATGTTAAATGCAAACCAATTCTGTCTTTGAGTTCTATTTCATAAGGGCAAAGTATGGTTTATAAGCTGCTCAGACATCAAGAAGCTCCTACAACTACATTTTGATGAGTTGAGTGTAAGTGAATCAGAAACATACGGATTTCATTTGCTTTGTAATGCATATGAGCTCAAAAACCGAGTGCAACCATGGTTGTCAAAACATGTTCTGGGAAGAACTTGGTACAGTGTTTCTCTCAACCAAACCCAGTGAAATTCTTTTCATTTGTATTCTTAATGAATTCTACGAAAAACATGGCACAGCACTGAATTTTATTTTTCCCCTTTTTAATGTCTCATTTGAGGATATCCCTTATTTTAAACTTTGGGCTTTATGGATGACTATTGCATTGCTTATGATTTTCTACTGAATACATGAAACTAAAAAAAAGATTCTGTGCTCAGATTTGCTAATTTATGTGGAAGTGAAGTTGACTATATTTCATTTAGGGGTTAATGGGTGGATGGGAAAATAAAATTTTATCTATATAAAATCAACTATTGTGTTGAAAAAAGGAGGTTCAATAATGTGGATTTTGCTATATTATCCCTAAGTTTGCTGTACACTTACATATCTGAATTTTTCCTACATATTGATTTAATTGACTATTCTTTCCAACTGAAAGCTCTTGGAAAGCGGACTGTGTACATTTTATCTGCTTATATGGTGTTTAAGAAGCTCCATATTTCTCTATGAACTGGATGATGACCAATGCAATTGTATTAAGAGAATTTTCAAAGCATTATAAGGCTTACTGAAGGAAAAAAAACCCTCAAAGCTCAAATAATTATTCATTTATTACAAAGTTTGTTTTATTAAGTGCCAAATATATGTCAGCTGTGCTTCAAAATTGCATAGTGTTACTCCTTTTTATTAACTAAAAGGAAAAAATTTGCCTGTGTGTGTATCCTTTATTATTTTTAGAAAGGTCTACTTTTTTCCCAGAGAAGTGTAAGAACACAATGTTCTTTTTTTTTTCAGTTTTATTGAGATATAATTGATATTCAGCGCTATATAAATTTAAGGTGTACAGCATAATGATTTGATTTACATACATCATAAAGTGATTATCACAATAAATCTAGTGAATATCCATCATCTCATATAGGTTCTAAATTAAAGAAATAGAATTTTTTTTTCTGTGATGAGAACTCAGGATTTACTAGTCTCAACTTCCATATGTAACATACAGCTGTGTTAATTATATTTGTCATGTTGTACATTACATCAAAACACAATGTCCTTGAAATGATTTTTATAGCTAAATCTATGGTAACAGCAGATTAAATATAATTTTTATATTCAAACCCATGTAGAGGTGTCATAGCATTCCCTTTTGCACTCATAAAATCAAGTTACCACTATTAAGATTTAATTTAAGGAAAGTGGTTTAGCCCCTTATATATTTCCCTAGAAACATTATTTAATGTTAGCCTAACATTTATTTTCAGGATCTCATTAAACTAGAGCTAACGATGTAAGGGAGAGAATTTGTCATCAGTGGGTCTCTGCATAAGAAAGCATGTATCAATCAATTTTCACTGCAAAGTAAAGGAGCTGTTACAGTGGAGGATTACTGGACTGAATATCAATATTATGACATAGTATGAGTGTGTTTCGTGTTTGGTACTTGCAATCATTGTTGCTTTTTTTGTGGTCATCCATTTACAATGCTTGGTGTCAGTCTATTTATCTCTTGTAAAAATAAAATACAGTGTGTGTGTGAAAAAAAAATAAAATAAAGTTAGTATAAAATATTGGCAAAAAAAAAAAAAAAGAAAGAAAGCATGTATCACCCTGCACCACCCCATCATGACCATCTGCTGGGATGAAGTGTATACTGTACATGGAGGAAAACCAGATTAGCCGCTGGTCATTCCAGCTAGTGGACATTTACAGTCTGTTTTTCACTTACGTGTTTGCCTAAGAGCAGAAGCTTGAACTAAGTTATCACAAGAATTGCCCAACATATCAAGCATGTCAACCAGTTTTTGACACCTACGTCAACACCAGAGAGAAAGCAATGATTGCAGCTCTCCAGCTACACCCCTCCACACACCCCCTCCACACACCCCCTGATACCACTAATCACAGGGCTGCCAGATGGGAAAGATGAGCCAACAATTCAGCCTTGCTTTATTTTCACCTAAGTTGTATTAAAAGCTTTGCCTTTTGTATAATATTCTCTATTAATCTCACCTAACCATAGAGACATAACCTAACCTCTCCCAACCATTGAGAAGACATCGTTTTAATCCCTTAGAGAAAAATTAAGCAGTACATTGGAGATAGATAAAGCAATGTTCGAAAATTTGTCTTTTCTAATAACGTACCCCATGTGCTTTATCTTTTGTGTTTGTACAGGTTTTTGACACATTTCATTTAGTTGACACATGGTTTTGGCAAATGCCTAGTCATTGCCTTTCTGTCTCTCTACCTGCACTTCCACTCACATCTCTGTTTGAAATCACAAGGTTACAGGGCAAGTTGTCCTAAGTATTGAAATCCTGTATTTGTCTAGTGGTGAAGCGTGTTTGAGGCAAGTACTACTCTCCTGCCAACTGCTTCAGCCTTGACCCACAGGACACCTGCCCCCTCTATTACGAGAGCAGTGATGCATTGGTGGTGGACCTCTCCTGACATTTACATTCTTCCCTGAAGTCAAGACGTCCAGTTGACTGGGGAAATTCCAGAGAATTTTCCTACATTACATATAGGCAGAGTCATGGGATTTGCTTTGAGAAGCAAAATGATAGCGAAAAAATTATAACATTCAGTTTGGGTATCTCCCCACCCCCAGCTCTACCACTAACTAGGGCTATGACTTTAGGAAAAGACATTTAAATTACTTAGGTCCCCACTTTTGTGAAGAATGGAATAGCTGTGCTGGGTCATGCCAGAAACCCACTTCAACTCTAGCTTTCAATGGTTCTATGACAACAGTATAATTTACCAATGGACAGAAAGAACACTGAAGAGCAAAAATATAAATCCCAGGTTCTCCACTGTCCTATAATACATTTGGTTGCATTTGCTTTCTTTTCCTGGAGGTAATAGTAGAACCATAGCATAAAAATAATCTTAAGATGTTATCTAACTCATGCTTGGGAATATCCACTCACCTTCTCGCATACTTGTAAGCACATACTTGTAAGCACATTGAAAATGCTGCAGATTTCATTTGTTTTATCACCAGTGAAGTTCTATGGGAGAGTATGGGTCAGATAAAAATGTGCATATAGGTTTTTCTTCTTTGATGATTTTATTTCTTCTCACAATCAATCCTAAAAATGGATTGACTGCCCAAGAATGATTTATTTAAAAATAAAATAAGCAAAACATCTAATTGCAAGCCATAAGTGTAGAAAGGGAACACAACACACGAACATGAATATAGAATATCAACCAGTATGTGTTGGGACAAATGAATCTGAAAGGTGATTTTGTATAAGCAGCTACAAAAGAGAAGGAAATAAGAAAGATACTGAAGAATATCTGAAAATGCTTTTATTAGACCAGCAATCCCATCATCACTAGTGCCCAGGACACTGTTTATCATAAAACATTGCCAAAGAGTAAAAGAAAGCCATGGAAACTCTCATACCATTAAAAAAAAAAAGAAAAAGTGCAATAACACTTCTGGTGAACCTATTTCCAGAACAAGCACAAAATAATACCTTCTAGTATAAAATTGATTCGTTTTATTGCTAAAGACAGAGAAGAGAACAAAATAAAAGATATTAAAAGTTGTACTTCTTAGAGAGAAAAAAATAGGCAAGCCTCAGAGATACGTCAACAAGCTTAGCAAACCAGCTACAAAATTAAAGGTAAATATTACACTCAAAGAGAAAACAGAATTAGCTCCTCCCCCAAATCTCTTTACTAAATGACACCAGTGAAGGGCAAATATAACAAAGGCACTGTATCTTATTCAGGGGTTAGGTTAAATAGGGTAGCATGAAGGCAAAGGAAAAGCATGACCCTTGGAAATCTCTTAGGATGGTGGTGGATGCCAAGAGTCACCTCATAGGAGGCAAACTATCTCTTACTTATTTCACAATTGGTTTTCCTCCAGCACTGGAACAGATCGCTACTTTGCTTGGCATTGGATGAGTTACGGATTGCATTTAGAGACCATGTCGTACAAAGTATATATACCTTCAAATCACAGAGTCGTAACTGGTGCAGTGGAATGACAGATGACGTGGGATCTGAAAGCAGCTAAGGAATGACAAACAGACTCACAGCCCCTGTCTCATGCTTAATTGGGGGCATAAACACACTGAATGGAAGAACAGATGGAACTGTAGTGTGTACTCCTGTATTTCCTCAGCAGAATTAAGTTCCAGTTGTGAGAAGCGGGATACTCATCCTGGTGGATGTAAGCCAACATCGTGGCCCCTTTTTAGAGTCGGGGCTACTCAGAGGCTAGAGAATAAGTGGAGTCTGGAGTCCTGGCCCAAGTTCATCTGACAGGAGATCCAGTGCATCTATGGACAACCAAGTAGAAATGTCTGTGTTGCCCAAGGGCATAATCAAAATGACTATTCTTAGAGCTGGCAAAACCTCACCCCGCACAGGTTCTTTGACCTGCAGAGTAAATCATCTGTTAAGAAAGGCCAAATGGAAGTCTCCTGAAAATGCCTCTACTGGCCATGGTAAGAAATCAAGAACCATGTCATATCTTGAACTGAATTGTAGGATGCAGGGGCTGTGAGCCCCGATGTACCCTAATTTAATTTAACAAGTTAGCCTGCAACAGTGTTCGTGTTTAAAATACATGGGTCAGGGAATGACTTGGAAATCTGTGCTTCCCATTCCCACCACTTTGCCTATGCTGGGTCCTGGTTCCTGGGAGGGAGAGGGATCCTTCTATAAGGGGACAGAGCAAGGTTCCACTGAACCTTAAGTTACATCTTCTCCCTTGGCATTTTCAGCTTCTTCTTCCAGGTGACCAATAAGCAAAGAAAGAAGTTCTGATTAACGCGAGGATCCAGGGCTGCTATGACATAATGAGGACGGAGATGACAAGGTCCTTCATGTGCCTTTGTAGGGCTTTCTCTGGCTATTTCAGCCTGTTTGTCCATGTTCGAGGAGAGTTAATAGCCCCCAGGAGAAGCCCTGCATCAAAGGTGATGGAATTGATGTGTAAGTGTCCCATTTCCCTCTCCCTCAATGAGAGAATTCTGAGACACATCATCTACACTGTCTCCCAAAGGGTTAAGCGCCACTTGTCAACATGATGCTTTTGATAACACCCTTTATTAGTTTCCTTCCCTCCCCCATCTTAATTCCCTATCTCCTTATTCCTCCCATATAAATTTCTTGCAGTCAAATCCTTGTCTCATGTTGGTTTCTGGGGAAATCCAAGCTAAGATAGAGTCCTTAAAAATTGTCTTTTCTTTAAAGACATATTCATAACATTTTAAAAATACCATGCACACTTCAATAGCCATGGGGTAACACACATTACAGTGTTCTCATTATTTGCACCCTCATAATCGTGACCCAAAGGTAACAAGAAAATTTCATTTGCATCATCTCTTTAAGGATCCAGGAAGTCGTACACTCATTTAAAAAACCAGTTAAAGTGCTTATTTACAATTATGTACATGCACACAGATGTTTTAAATTTGGGTACTTAAGTGGACAAATTTCTGCTCTTTGAGAAACACGCCTATGCAGAACAGCTTGTTTACCCCTTGAATCTTCAGTGAGGTTGCCTTACGGCTGCGTAAATTGTACTTTGCCTGAATCCCACGGATGCTTTTCACATTGTTGTCCACAAGAATGGCACCTCCTGGGGTCATGCAGGGCACAACCGGCTGGAACTTAAGGGTATAAAACATACCCAGTTGTAAAATGAACGTTTACCCCCTTGGATATTACTGTCAAACTTTCATAAAAATAAAATGATGTGAAACAGCCTATCAAATTGAACCCCTCCCCCCAAAAAGGAAATGTTACACTGTGGATGTTGAAGTTACTTTTATTCGATGCAGTGTTCATTGTCCTGAGTTGCTTTATCTAATGCTGGAATGTACTCATTGCACCATATTTTAAAGCAGTATCCTCTATGGGTCTATATGCACCCCATAGACTAATCACATTGGAACTAGATAAAGGGGCACTGTCAAATTCAATTTAGCCAAGATTGCCTCCTCAACAGTTCTTCAAAGATTTTATTCACATAATTCATACAGGAGGATTAGAATATGCACTCAGTTAAAAATGATTACTTTGCTATTCTGATGATCATGCACAATCTTATTGCTAATAAACTCCTTTGTATAGTTTCCCACACGAACAAGTGGAGTTTCTCATGGGAAAGACGCTTATGTAACTTTTTGAAAGAAATTTACACTAAACTTCGTATTTCCTTAAAAAAAAAATGTAAACTGTACCTTAAAGGGAATAACGTACTGGAATAGTACAGACAATCAAATATCCACTATGCCTATAGTGAATGTGGTTTAAAAAATAATTTTAATAAATAATTTCAGTTGACTGCACGGTTATATGAGTAACCTTTAGAACAGATGTGGAAAATTGGCAGCCCTGCCTGGGGACTAATTCAGCCTGTATTTGTGTGTTGCCTATCTGGCTCAGTGTTTAAATTTTTGTATTTGAATGTTTTCTCAGTTCTATAGCCTCCTTCCCCCCACCCCACTATCGTCTGATGCCCAGCTAGCCTCAAAGTTTGATGTTACCAGCCTGGCCTTGCTGGGAGGCTGAGATTGCAGCGTTAGAAGTGGGGTCCCAGTAGATTTTCCTAAGACTCATCCTTAGGTGTATTTAATAATAAATGGGAACGTATTTTTGTATACTTTTAATAATTACCACTTACCTACATAGGCTGTGAAATGACTGAGAATTTAAAATTAAAATGTTGTAATTTCAAGATTTTTTTCTTCTCTCCTATTTTTCTTCTGCTAGTTATTTTTTGCTCTAAGTTTCCATGAACTGTAAGAAGGCTAGAAGGAAGGTCAGCACAGGGGCCAACAGAAAGGAAAGCAGTATGATCATCAGACTGAGGTCCTTTCGGCCAGTTAACAGGTCATGGGTCACACTCTGGCGATGACTGCTGCTGACACAGGGAAGATGACCCTAAAGATAGAACTATTGTTGGAAGATTGTTTGGACAGATCAACCTGGCTTAAAAGTATCAGTTATTTAAAACTTTATTTTATTCGTTTCAATGTAATGTTAAAGATAATGCTACATTACGTGGTTTACACGCATAGCCTGAGAAATGAGTTAGATTTTTAACTTTAAATTGTATTTGGAACTGAATTTTAGACTGATGGGGTATGAACCATGCCAAACCTTAATGAGTGACTTAACTTGTTCACAGCGTTTTTGCTTACCTGTGTATCACACTCACAATCTTTTGGAGAAGTTAAAGGAAGTATTATTATCCTCACTTCACAGGAAAAAGAAAGTGAAAAAAATGCAGTTGAGAACTTTTTGCTCAAAATCATACATTTAGCTAACTTAGCAACCAGTAGGATCAGTTTGTGTTTTTTTACTGCACATCTGTACGTAATTATATCTTTTTAGTTCATGATTTCTTCCTCAGAATTAAATTTTGGGAAAGATGAAAATGAAAACCCAGGCAGAACTGAAGTGCCTTCCAAATTAGGCCAGGATCCTACTCAGGTTCAGCCTGGCTGTACAAGCTCTCTCTCCAGATCCAAAAGCACAAAAGGGCAATTTCCCCTAAAGTTTCTGGAGAAAATGCACGCAGTTTCTAGTGCGGTCACATTTGATAGTAGAGACTAGGGAACAAGCCACATGAGAGCCAGCACTCTGAACTCTTCTATGTAACCGAGGAAGAACTCAGGTGTTCTCCCTGGGACGGAGTAAACCACCATTGACTTGTATGAAGAAACTCGGCGTACCAGACTGCTCATCATTAAAACAGACTCTGCCTCTCTGTCTAGGATACAAAAGGCACAAAAGACTGCTTAATTTGCTGAGAGGCACCAATTCGTGCCAATCCAAATATAAAAGTAAAAGAGGTGGGAGCTTTAAAAGTATACTCTCTGAAGCTCTCATCCCCTGAGGTCTTTAGGACAGGTTACCAACTCATAGAGCTTTTTAAGGGATGGATCTTTTAAGGGATGGAGCCCAAGCCAGACAGTAAAACATCAAAGTCATGCTAAGCAAGGAACCATCTGTCCCTCTCCCTTGCCCCCACCACCAGAGGTTAATTTGCTTTTCATTGTTTGACCTCCAAGTATTTAATTTTTTGATGAGGCTACACAGAAGCCCTGGAAGGTGGTAGATAGTAACATTTTCCACATGAGTATTTTGAGACCCAAGTTTTGCAACTTGGAATTCACAGCACCGTGCAAGAGGTGGTTGCTAAGTGGAAATTGGAATTTGGATATTTTTTCAGACTTGTGCAAGAACTTTTGAGTAAGTGATTCTACTGCAACTAAGCTTTATGAATATATGGTGTAGATGGTATGATCTGAAAGGTTTCAGGTCAGTATCTTAAAAGTCCAAACCTATCACCTACCCATTCACCATTGTTGCTTCATTCCTTTGGGACGAGGAGACTTCTTAATCAGGTAACCCTTTTGTTGCCAGAACTTGGAATTGCATCTGCTTCTCGAATTTCTCATCTAGGTGTTTTCTCTTCATATTGATGACGTCCTTTAGCTATCAGGCCTTGGGAACAAGAATGGGACTTACAAGAGGAGCATGGCTTCCCAGGGCCCAGAAAGAGGCTCAGGAGGAAGTACCAGGGAACTGACAGGGATGATTAGGTTCCAGTGAAGAGGTAAGGTTACTTGCAGGTAGGACTCCATCTATTCCCACTTTTTAGAACTGAAGTGTCCCCCTTCTATTTGATTGAGTGTATCCAGTGACATATTTTTAAAATGGAAGTTGAATGAATTTAACATGAAGAACTGTGACCCCCCCCCAGGACATCACAAAACCAAGGCTGAGAAAAAATGCTGTCAAGTCAGCACTGCTGTGACCAGAGAAAGCAACCACACTCCTTTTCAACACAATTGTACTATCTGTCATTTTGTCTTAGAAATCACAGTAGTGACTAAAAAGGAAACAGAAAGTCAGAACCTGGAACATGGCAGAGTAAGTAAAACAAACCAACCATCCCAGTTTCCCTGGGACTGAAGGGTTTCCTGGGACATGGGACTTTTTGTGCTAAAACTGGAATACTCCTGGGCAAATCAGAATGGTTGGCCAACGTAGATAGGTGGCAATTTAAATAAATACTGAGTTCTGTTCTTTACTTGGGTCAGACCCTCCATTCAAAGGTTTCCCCAGTGTGGGAGAATATTTCCTCAGCAAAAACACCATGTGGTGCCACTGTCTGGGAGCATACACTGGAGCACGCTTTCTGGAAACTTCATCAGAAGCAGGGTGAAGATCTGGCTGGCAACATGCATGTACCTTTTATCCTAGCTTCAGGTCCTGAGTATGGTAAAGCCTGGAAGAAAGCAATGGGACAGAGAATGATGAAAAGCAGGCAAGAAGTCATCCTAGAGGTGACTGAGCCCATAGAGGCACAGGAGATGTGTCGACCCGAGTCCCTTCCAGGGCATGGCACTCACCCCAGCCAATGGTCTACACATTTACCCCAAGCCTCCTCAGTGCTTTCCCACCTCCTCTGTCCCAGAATGGCTTTATCTTTCTTCCACAGCTGCAGAAAAGCAATCTATCTGTCCTTCAAGGATCTTTTGAAATTCCACTTCTTCAGAAAAGGCTTCCTGACCACTTCTCTCCTTTAAGCTTCCACAGGGCTAATTTTCTTCTTCAGTCATTTGACATTTTCCTACCGGTTGTGTCAATAATTGATTTCAATGTCTTATCCCCCTAGCTGGGTTGTGAAGGGGTGGATTATTCGTGCTTTTTGAAACATTTGTTGCATCTTGCTTAGCCCAGAACAGGCTTGTTGATTGTCTAAAGCAGCGCTGTCCAGTAAAATACAAGGTGAGCCACGTTTGTAACTTAACATTTTCTAGCAGTCACATAGAAAAGAAGTCAAAAGAAACAGGTGAAAATAATTCCAATGATGTATATGGCCTAGCCCAAACATTACTTCAACATGTAATCCATGTGAAAGAATTATTAGTGAGCCATTTTTACATGACTTTGATTGTACGGTCTTTGAAATTCAGGGTATATTTTACTCTTAAGCACATCTCAGTTCAGGTTAGTCATGAATCAAGCACTCAAGAGGTGCACGTGGCAAGCGGCTACCATCTTGGACACATGATAAGTCAAGAAGATATACTGATGGGGTCTGTACAAGATAGGAGTTTAGTTTGATTCTATAATCGATGAGAAGACACCATGAGTTGTTGAGAAGACTGCAGTAACTTGTCTTAACATGATAAGGATAATATGGAACCTAAAAAAAAGAAAAAGGTTCTGAAGAACCTAGGGGCAGGACAGGAGTAAAGACACAGACATAGAGAGTGGACTTGAGGACACAGGGAAGGGGAAGGGGAAGCTGGGACGAAGTGAGAGAGTGGCATGGACATATACAGACTACCAAATGTAAAATAGATAGCTAGTGGGAAGCAGCCGCATAGCACAGGGAGATCAGCTCGGTGCTTTGCGACCACCTAGAGGGGCGGGATAGGGAGGGTGGGAGGGAGACATAAGAGGGAGGAGGTATAGGGATATATGTATAGGTATAGCTGATTCACTTTGTTATACAGCAGAAACTAACACACCATTGTAAAGCAATTATACTCCAATAAAGATGTTAGAAAAAAACATGATAAGGATAGAGATTAGGGAGACGGAGATTAGAAATCAAGAGAAAGAATTGTTTCTGTAATACAGAATTAACGGAGGAAGAGTAGCAGCACTTTGTGACTGATGGAACATAAAAAAAAGTAGAGGACAGAGCTGTAAATAACAACTTAAGGTTATTACCAGGAGAATGTATAACTTAAAGAGTACCAGAAGAATAGTAAGAAGAAAGTTGGAGAGAGGTATCAGTCTAAGGAAGAGATGGATTTTTCTTCAATCATATAATTTCAAGTACTTGCAAGTTTATCTCCCCAGAGACACAGTTTGGAGCAAAGACAAGGTCTAACAAAGTAGCTTTTGGGAGAGATGCCATCAAGTTGGCTGAGCCTTAGGAATGGATAACAACTAAGATTGTGAAGGTGGATGAAGATTAAATGATTCAAGAATTTATTCTTAGGGGTTCCATAGTTAGCAAGGAGGACAAAAAGTTGTAAGGATGGTAGGAAGAAAATGAAGAGATCACAAAAGCCAAGGGGGAAAACAATTTCAAGACAAAAGGATAGAAAGCCAGAGAGAATTTGAGGCAGTTGAAAACTGAGAAAGGCCACTGGACATGGTTAGGAAGCCATCTCTGGAGCAGTGAGAACCTTTGACAAGGTGGAGGGACAGAGAAGGATTTACATCAGCTGAGCTCTCTCCTGACCCCCTCCCTGGTTTTCAGTCCTTAGAGCAATGGGCTGACTGAAGATGTTTGGATTGAGAAGGCTGACTTTTTTCAGCAGATACAGTCCCAGCAGGAATCCTGGCCGAAGGAAACAGAGACCAGCACGGAACGGGTGGAGTTCTGGGCGATTCTTGATTAATGGCCAATGTAAAGAAAACCCAGAAACAAGCAGAGTGGCAGGATGTAGGGAAATTCATAGGGAGAGCAGTGCAGAACTGAAAACCATTGCGAAACCATTATTTGGTCTTTGTTAAAAGACAAGTAGAAAAATACAAATTTAAAAGATAATTTGTCTTATAAGGGCTTATTGTATTTTTTTCAATATTTTATTGTTTATCTTAAGGGATGGGTAAATATGGAATGTGTGGAAAGTCACCTTTAATTTTTTACATGTTTTTGAAAGGGAAATGGAGAACAACAGTGGCCTGAAAGCACTTGAAACTCTAGTGGTCTGAACTCTGATCCAATATTTTTTTCTCCTTCAAGCCTATTTATTCAATTATAAAACAAGCTTCAATATCTAGTATCCAACCATTTTTTAAAAACTGGGGGATTTTAGCTTTGTCTTTGCTGAAATAGCTTGGGGATAATGGAGTCAAAATTAGAACTAATAAGAATCAACTCATTCAGCCTTGATAGTTAAAGTAAATCCCTTATTCGTGGATATGAGACTTACTCTGGGTTGTATTTGGCAAGTGTAGGAGTACAGGGTGTGGAATTTATTGAACTACAAAAGTCCCTTGAACTTTCCTGTAATTTCATAAAACCTTAGGAGTTCAGACATGCACAAATGTTTCTGAAATCTTCGGAAGACAACAACCTAGATTACTCCTTCTGCTGAAAATGACTAACTTGGATTTTCTGTTTCGTTTCTTTTTTTTTTAACTTTTTTTTTTAAATTATTAGCACCTTTAATTATTATTTTATTAATTTTTTTGGCTGTGTTGGATCTTCGTTTCTGTGCGAGGGCTTTCTCCAGTTGGCGGCAACCGGGGCCACTCTTCATCGCGGTGCGCGGGCCTCTCACTATCGCGGCCTCTCTTGTTGCGGAGCACAGGCTCCAGACGCGCAGGCTCAGTAGTTGTGGCTCACGGGCCTAGTTGCTCCGCGGCATGTGGGATCTTCCCAGACCAGGCCTCGAATTCGTGTCCCCTTCATTAGCAGGCAGATTCTGAACCACTGCGCCACCAGGGAAGCCCCGTCTGTTTCATTTCTAAGCAGGAAGTTTGACAGATGAAAATGAAAAGTGATTACTGTAGAGTACTCCACACAGGTGAGGCAGAAGGTGGGTGAAAGGATTAATCAAATAGGGAGAAGACAATAATTCCGTTTCTGTAGCAGGAATAGAGTAGTGCTAAAGGAAATGCAAATGAAGATGTCAAAATAGCTTAGTCCATGTCAAACATTTTATTTCTAAATGTTCTATTCTAATATCCTTTGTCTCTCAGAGTCAGTCTTAAAGACTCATACTAGATCTGTGGATCTTCTATTCTTTCTACATCTAAATACATTTTAACATTTGAGTAATAACCAAAGATGAGATACAGGGTTCACAGTTAACAAATAATTGCAAACAGGAAAAGGAATATATAAATCAAAACTTTTAGTGTGGGACTTTCTTGGTGGCACAGTTGTTAAGAATCCGCCTGCCAATGCCGGGGACATTGGTTCGATCCCTGGTCCAGGAAGATCCCACATGCCGTGAAGCAACTAAGCCCGTGCATCACAACTACTGAGCCTGTGCTCTAGAGCCCGCGAGCTACAACTACTGAGCCCACGAGCCACAACTACTGAAGCCCACGCACCTAGAGCCTGGGCTCCACAACAAGAGAAGCCACCTCAATGAGAAGCCTGCGCACCACAACGAAGAGTAGCCCCTGCTCGCTGCAACTAGAGAAAGCCCACGCGTAGCAACGAAGACCCAACGCAGACAAAAATAAAATTAATTAATTAAAGAAAAAAACTTCTACTGTGTCAAGATATTCATCAAACATTGTGCTTGTTAGAAAGGACTTGTTCGTTTTTGCTTAGAGATGAAATAGCTTTTATTATTCACACACATGGACACATGTATTGTTTCAGGAAGTACCAAAATCAGATGGGCAGATTACTAGATAAACTCAAAGATTGGTATTTTGACTAAATTAGCAGTTTCTAAATGTCAAGTAGATTAGTTTATCCCCAATCATTGTTCTGCAACCTAATTACAGACTGTCCCTTCACAATGTTTAAATAAAAATATGCCGGGAAATAATCTCATAAATTAAAAAATAGCAATCTCTATTAAAGAAAAAAAACAGGTAAAAAAATTTAGATTATGTTCTTAACCTTTAGAAATTAGACAAATACTCTTGAGTCTTGAGTCTTCACCCCCCTGTACAATGCCTCTTAGCCTTTGTGGGACTGAATGAATTTGGTGTCAGAGTCTATACGCATCATTTTCCTCAATGTCATTAATAATTATTTGCATAAGGAATCCATTTTATACTATAAAAGTAAGTTTATATTAACAGTGTCTCTATGACTTAGGACATTTACTAGAACAGATAATACTCTTGTAGCCATGTTGCTATTTAGATTTCCAGTTCTTTAATGGGGTTCTTAATGGCTTCATGAGGTACATGCGCTTCTGAAATAGTCATTGAGATTTTGTACATGGTCCAGTTTCTGGAGTGAAGCCCCAAATCTTTAATCAGATTCTCTTGGGAACACATGTCTTAGAGAAGTTAAGAATGATTTAGAACATCACATGAAAAATGTACATATAATTCCACAGTATGAATTTGGCACTTTGCCAAAGGGAAGAGCATTACTGGTAGATGAATAAAGATGTTTACCACGCTACTCAACAA
Organism: Balaenoptera musculus; assembly: GCF_009873245.2. Lineage (NCBI taxonomy): Eukaryota > Metazoa > Chordata > Mammalia > Artiodactyla > Balaenopteridae > Balaenoptera > Balaenoptera musculus. Next base: position 18,004,507 of record NC_045805.1, on the reverse strand, counting down.
AATAAGGTAGATCTTTCCATCAAACAAAAACAATAATACAGGGCTTCCCTGGTGGCACAGTGGTTGAGAATCTGCCTGCCAATGCAGGGGACACGGGTTCGAGCCCTGGTCTGGGAGGATCCCACATGCCGCGGAGCAACTGGGCCCATGTGCCACAATTGCTGAGCCTGCGCGTCTGGAGCCTGTGCTCCGCAACGGGAGAGGCCGCAATAGTGAGAGGCCCGCGCACCGCGATGAAGAGTGGCCCCCGCTCGCCGCAACTAGAGAAAGCCCTCGCACAGAAACGAAGACCCAACACAGCCAAAAATAAATAAATAAATAAATAAAAATTTTAAAAAACCCAATAATATACACTCACTGTTCAATTCAGTGCCAGTGTTGGCCTCCTTTTGGATTGAAATGAACAGTTTCATACTGTGTCTTTAATTTTATCAGAGACCCCTAAAGTAAACAACAGCACAGCATGAGAAACCTTGGTTATGTAACTCTTACTACTCTCTCAGAAACAGCAAATGTCACTTTCTTATAAGCCCACCCCTAAATCATCAGGACTACCTATTCACATTACCGGGATTTTCAAACTAGCAACTAAACATTGTAATAAACGGTTTACGGTTTTTACTGGTGAAGCAGTACTATTTGACAAAGCACGCCCATCTGGGTTCTATTTATTACGATCCTTGACATATTTTATTATCATTACTTTCTTACTTGCAAATTCTTCTCAGAATAAAAAATAAATCGGGGGCAGAACTCCCACTTAGAGGAACTCTACTTAGAAGCAGCCTCGGAGATGCCCCCGAGGCTGGGACCTCCAGGGAAAGCAAGAATTCGCCGCCCGGCAGAGCTCGGCCTCCCCCGCGCGCCGGCGCCCACGGGCCTAGCCCCGGCCGAGCGCACGGCCAAGGGCACCGGGCCGTAGACAGACTCCGCGGCGCTGCAGCCCGACCCTCCTACCCCGAGGGCTGGCCAGCTTGGCCTGGACTGTAGGCGCGGGAGGCGGGCTCGGGTGGGGGGTCGGCGAGCGCGGGGGCTGGGCGGGGGGAGGAAGGGGGGCGGGGGAGGCGGTGCCCCCCGGCCAGGCCCCGCCCCCGGCGCGGCTACACAAGCGGCGCCCACCTGCCCAGCCCGCCTTCTGCAGCGCGGCGGCCCCGGCGCTCGTCTCGGCGCGGACCAGCGAGGCGGCGGCCGCTCCAGCAGCCTCCCTGAGCCGCGGGCCCCGACACTCTCCAGCCGCTCGCCCACCCACGGCCCCTCGTCGCGGCCCTCGCGCTGCCGCAGTAAGTTGCCGAGGGTCGGGCGGCGCGGAGGGGCCGCAGGCGAGGGGCGGCCTGGGCGCCGAGCCGGAGGGGAAGGGCTGGGGCGGAGGCGCCCGGGGCCGCGTCCAGCTGCGCGCAGCTGCCCGGAGGCCGCGCTCCGGCCCCTCGGAGACGGAGAGTCCCGGGGCCGCGCTCCGGGCTTCGCCTCGCCCCGTGCGGCGCCCAGGACGTCGGGATCCGCGGCCGCCGTGCGGGTCGCGGGGGCCGGTAGGCGGCCTGGCACGGCGACGCCGCGGGTCCCTTTGGCCGCCCTGGTCCCGAGGGGCCCTGGGCACCCTCGTGCGGGAGGACCGGCCGGGCCTCCGCCCCCGCCCTGCGCACTGGCGGGTCCCCGAAGTCGCCTGCCGCTCTCTTGAGGCTCTTGGGTTACATATAGGACACCGCTCGGAGCTCTGGAAGTCTTTCCACACCCTGACCTGCCCGGCACTGGTAGGACAGGTAAAAGGGCCCGTCGTGCTGTCTGTTTGGGGTATTTCTTAAGTAAAGGTGCAGTTTTAAACCCTTTTGAGATGGGCTATACTCTTTCAAGCCTATTTCATGCCGCCTTCAACCTTGAACTCCAAATACCATTCTTGACGTTTAGGAGCTCTGCCGGTCAACCCCACAGTACCCGTTCCTCCGGAGAGCTTTGCAACTTCTGGGTATGCGTATATCCAATCCAAGGACTAACATTTTCAGGGATTGTATCTTAAAGATATTGAAAAGAAATCCACTCACAGAGTTATATAAGTCTTTTGAAGTGCAAACAGTACCCAGATTTCAGGAGTAAAAATGTTCAAATATTCCAACTCTCAAATATGTATGCAGAACTGCCTAAAAAAGCGTTTTTGACCGGTGATAAGATTTATCTAGTCGTTTCTACAGAAACACTCATCCTTTTAACTAGGGGATATCGTCGGATTTTATTCAAGCAGAGCTATCTGAATCCCGTCGGGGACTTGAGATACGAAGTTAATGTGTCTGTGGCCTCTGACTTGATACTTTTTTATTCTTGCCCTAGGCAGTCTTTAGAACTTCTGTCACTTCTCTTTCCCCTCAGCATTAATAGTAATTATTTCCTCAGGAAATGGCAAACATTTGTGCTTGTGATCTTCTTCTAGAAGATGTACAGGGTAAAAGTATGCTAATTATATGTTTATGGTTGCTTTTTCCTTTTTGTAATATTAAATCCTTTTTTCTTTTAATCGCACTAAAGCTGGACATGGAATGATTTTTTAGTGAAATAGAACATATGCATTTTTATTTCTCCTTGAAAAGTTGCTAGTTAGCTACTCTGGATGACTCTGGAAGCCACATTATTTATTAGGAGTTTTCAAGTTTCCTCCATTGCCCCTCATTTGGTTTCTGCACTGTGCCTTGAATAGGGGAATGTCATTTACCTTAGTCTTTTTGGGTGTGCCGTGGCCTTGGAGACCAGAGTAAAACTCTGCATGGTATCTGCAAGGATTCAATTTGCAGAATCCTTGGCCTCGTTTAGCTTAACCTGTTACTAAAGCCCTTTTGATTCCAAAGTCTCTAATCATTATCCCTGGATTTAGAGGCTGGAAGGGAAGACATGGTACCTGTTGGAGTTTTAAAAGTCTGAAAATACTCTGGAGTTTTTCATCTTGTACGCTCATGTGTTTTTGTTATTGGGACATATGTGTCTGAAGGATTTTAAAGTTCATGTTTCTTGCTTTCTACTGCAAACCTGCTCACCTTCTCAGAGTGGAGGTGCCTAGTCTCCTTTCTAGGTGGCCCACCTTGTTCTCTTCTCAGGCTGCCTTGCGTAATTTATCATGGGTTCTCCTGGCTCTTCTGGCCAGACCTGGAGCCCTTGTCTGTGGCCATTCCTTCTGTTTTTTGGCCCTACTTTTTCAAATGGACTCTCCCTCATAGTCTTCCTTTGTGACTTCTCTATTTAGCTTAGTTTCTGTCTTCCCTTCTGTTTTGTTATATTTGCTCGCTGCTCCATATATCCATATCTGTCTCTCTATACATGTATGTATTTTTTAAGTGTTCAGAGCCATCTGCTGGTTTTATTCTGATGCCCTTCAGTGACCAACTTTCAAAACAGAACCTTGAAGATACTGGTAGGTTGCTATTTGTTTTATTATTTCCCCAAACAGGATATGAACCCACTGATTTCATGGACTGGCTTCTTGTAGACTACTTACTGCATGTCAGACATTTAGAACAAAAGCAACATTTTCAGTTGAGTATATTTCTGAATATTCACATACTTAGTAACGTGCCCATTTGGATGTTTTGGCACCCAACTGAATACTGAAAAACTCAGTTAACTAAGATTTCAGTTACATGATACCTCTTGTCTAAATGATTTTGAGGACTTAAGTGGTTAACTTAGTCCTACACCTTTATCTGAATATTCAAAACCATGTAAATATAGCCTGGATAAGAAAAAATATAATGATATTGTTCTTTTCATTGTTTTCTGTTTTAATAGCTTTTCATTCTACAGCCTAACACAATGTCTGGCACATAACATGTGCTCCTTATTGTTGAGTGAATGCCACTGATTTTAATACTTTAAAAAAGGGTGTTATGTCTGTCTTCAAAGGTATATTCCTTCATTGGAAAGTACTGAGTCCCTACTCTGTACTCAGCATTAGACATCGAAAAGTAGTGTGCAGCTCCAATTTTGGAGAGATTCTACAGTTATTTTTATATTCCGGAAACCCTCCATTGATGGATTTTAAGAGTAGTTATTTATTTTGTTGTAATTTTATGTAAGGTAACAACACCTATAAACAGATGACTTTAGTACTCTCTACACCGGGAAGCAAACAAGGAACACATTCTCTGAAATATGAAGATGATGTTACTTTCTGTTCCATCGTCAAAAGCACACGTGCTTTGGCGTTTTTGTTTTACTGGTAGTAACAAATTTGTCCTGACTCTTATATTTTCCTTTCATTACATTTCTGGCTATTTTCTAAGAAGTGGTGTCTGTGGAAATGTTGTAGATGCTATGGACAAAACCAAAGCAACAACTGGGGGTTCATTTCCATCAGACTCTAGTTGATCAAGCTCTAACTAGCTGAGTTCAGATAATCAGAGCATGATTTACCTATTAATTTTTTTGGTCCAATTTAGTAAAAATAACTGTTATATATTAATCTGTGGAAGCAAGCAGTATGCTATTATTTTTCAAGTGCTTGTGGACTCTTTTAAACCTTAAATGTTTCTGAGAATGGCCTCTGCTGCCATTGTTAAGCTTCTCATTGGTAAGTACAATTAGTGTTGACTTAAGATTTAAGTTAATGTGGTTTTTGTTTAAAAGTCTGGATTTGAATATGTGGGTCACATCTCTTCTGTTCATATTTAGACTTTTACTTACAATATCTCTCCTCAGAAAAGTCTGTGGTTCTCGGTTTTTCTGGGTGTGTACGAACATGAATGGTTTGTTGAAAATCTTGAAGTTTCTTACATCCAAGATTGAAACATCAGCTGGGGTGTCCTATGTGATGGCTTAGTACTGCAAATGTCATGCATTTAATTTTATGCCTTCTCCTTATCCCACTACAAAAATAAAATAAAAAATACAAAAATAAAACCCATATGTTCACACCTATTCTAGTGCTGCATACTAACTAGCGCCTCTGTTCAGAACTTGTATCATCTGGGATTCGGCAGTGAGGTGGATGAGATAAGAACATTTCATAACCTTTCTTCTGGGGGTTTTAAAAAAAAAAAAAACAACCCTGACTATGTTATATTCATTTTTGGAATATCTTATGAACAATACACAACAAAGAATTTTTATGTTCCTTGTTGATTCTTGCTAGTTTTTCCCACAGTTGT